>NC_141322.1:28617722-28957722 GCF_037954235.1 Aulostomus chinensis | reverse complement strand
CAGAGGATAGCTAACGTAGTCTTCGTCCAATAGGAACACGTCTGTGCTGGTCAGAATCAGCGTCCGGGGATGGAGAACAGGAGAAGGGGTGGAGCCAGGAAAGGAGGAGGGGCCTTGGCTGGGCAGGCTGTTGGGGATCTGGACCTAAAAGAATGTAAGTCAGTTTAAAAAAAAGAAGTACTAAAGATATTTAAATAGCAAGTTGGACAGACATAATAAACCATTTACAACTAAAGAAACCGCAGATGAAAATGTTGCACATGAGGTGCAAAGTTAGACATCAGCTGGAGGAACCGTGTCAGAATTAAAATGTCTAAAATCGGTTGACAGAAGTAAAGCTGGCAGCTACCAAGTCGGCAGTCCATATAATGTCATGTGACGTGAGGTATAATGACTGAGCACAAGTATGAGGAGAGCAGGTCATTTTCCAAAGAAACTCTACTACTCCACAGGCACAAAGTAGGTGGGTGGAGGAATAGGATCCACACAGCCCAGGCGTCACCTGAAGGCTTCAATGGGTCAGGAAACCCAGTCAATCAACACTTTTTCACCAAATTAGGTCATGTATTTTGGAAGGTCGGTGTTTATTCTTACTTTAAATTTGTACTGATTCGCGTTAGCCCTGACAATTGTGCAGCACCCGTGTGCAGCCCAGTGAGACGGCTTCTGCTCCTCTCATAAACCACTACTACTTTACAGAAGAGACGCTCAGGTAGAACAGAGAAGCGAGTGAGCAAAGACACTTTGAAGCTAGAAGCGCTCATCATCCCGTCTCCGCCACAGGCAGGGATCCCCCCATGCTTTATCGGCGAGGATGGTTTGGGAGATGCACCGTGTGTTCCGTTTTTTTTTGGTCAGTAGGAAGTTCCACCGTCTTGTGAGTGAGACAGTTTATTTTGGTCCGTAGGAAGTGCGGCCGCCCTGTTGTGCTGCGATTGCATTTTCTCCTGCGAGTGAGGAAACCGAAAAACTGGAATATCCTTAAATCGAAGGATGCTCCCACCTGGAAGACCAGCAGGTAAAGCAGGACGTTGAAGGAGCGTGAGGATGAAGACGCTGCGCTGGCTGCAGTCTTCCTCTCTGCCACGATGAAGGTCAGGTCTCCCATCTCTTCCTCACTGGGATAGATGAACTTCACCCTGCTGCTGTGGACCAACTCGTAGTTCTGCATCTTACCTGCAGGGGAGGACAAATTCACCAGAGAGAAAGTATAAAATACTACAGCTGAGCAGTGGTGATTTCCTCCGCACGCCAGCATCCAAGCATCCTTACCTGTGTTTGTGCTGGTGAACTGGGAGTAAAAGTCCTGATCTGACGGCTCTGGAGGAGGAAGCTGCTGCTGCAGACTGAGAGCTGACATCAGCTCCTGCAGGAAGACACTCGTCCCATAACTGTCTCTGCTGAGGCAGCACACGATGTGATCAGCTAAACGACCTGCAAACACAGGGAGGGACAGAGGTTCCAGTACAGGTAAGAGTGTTGGATCGCATTACACAGTATTTACACCTTTATGACCGCTGCAGACACTGGAGATGCGTTGTGTGGACACTCACTTACCTACAACCCTGAAATACTGGTCGAACAATCCTACGTTGACAGACAGCAGCTCAGACAGTCTGATGGTAAGACAGCAGCACAGACAGACATCTGGGTCTCCAGGGTCTGTAATATTCAACACTGGCAGATGGACAGAGACAAATTAAAAACCTACAGATATCAGTTTAAAGAAACTGCTGTTCTTAGAGCTGGACCGGCTAGGGAGGTTCATCCTGAGCGCTCGGCTTCATGCTTGGCTCTAAAAACGAGTGAGTCTCATCAATGTGAATAAAAGCCTCCTAAATAAATAAATAAATGTATGCACGTGTACTGCTTTTACTTTTTTTTTAGCAGAGCTCTAAACAAGGACTCATCTAACATCTAAATGGAATATTTTCTTGCTGACTGAATCGTGTCAGTTCACCCTACCTGAGCGACAGTCGAGTGTGGCGGCGGAATCTTCCAACAGGAAGTAGACTGAATCAGTGGACAGCAACAGACAGCAGGTGAGCTCAGCCTCCGGAGACTTGTAGAGAATCACAGACAACCACAGGACCTGCTTCACCTCCTCCTTCTCAGACTGATGTGAGTGCAACATAAAAAAAAAAAAGAGAAAAGGTGCCAAACAACTGTTAGATGTCTCTCAGAACACTATGACCACAGCCTGTAGAACTTTCCTGCAGTTCTAAGTGGCTGATCCTTGGGGCAGCAGTCTTCTTAAACCTCGGCCAGAGAAGGGGAAATATTGATTTTGGCACAGAAAAGAAGAAAAATCGGAGATAAATTGAACCAAATTATCCTGACAAGACAATTAAAGGTTTAGTGATTGTTGCAGCCCAACTGGGCCTGAGGCCCTGACCCTGAGTGTCCTGGGACTGGACTTCTTAAAAGCAAGGTAGCAAAGAATTGACATCTTAAACAACAACAATCTTCTGTAACGCCATTTTGAACTAAAATAGAAATGTAGTCTGGAGTCTATGAGGAGATGCAGCACGGACTCATGAACACTAACTCACTCAAACACAGGTGAAAGCGTGTGTGTGTGTCCTACCAGTGCGATGTATCTGTGGAAGTACGTCAGCAACTGTTGTCCTCTGAGCCCTGCCAGGAGCTTTAGTCCAGGGCAGAGACCTGGGGTGAGGTGGGGGGAAGGCTGATTATCCTCCATCTGGAGACCAGAGGAGTCCCAGCTGAGGATGAGGGATGAAGAGGACAGGCAAGAGAAGAGACGGTAGAAGACATGAGACGAGAAGATTGGGGGGGGGACCCAAAGAGCTATGAATCTACATGATTTGTGCCCCTGAGCTCAATTATGCGGAAAAACAACTTGGCTCAGGTGGTTTTTATGCAATTAAAATCAAATTTTCATAGTCTGAATGTGCTGTTAATTTACAGTCAAGGGGCTTCCTTGTCAAGGCTCAAACACATGGCGAGCGTTAATTGACTCATCTCATTTGGCGTGAGCCAAAAACAATTTAGCTGCATATTTGCCAATTAAAACAAATGGTTCCTTCAAAACGCACGTGTTGGACGCTTGTGGTGCGTTTGTCCTTTACAAGAGCCAGTGTTACACTTACTTACTACCATGGAAAGCTGAAAGTCATCGTGCTGCATTACTGGAACCTCAAACATAACTATCACCCACATACAGCTGACACCTGCATATCTGCGTGGATCGAATCAGTCCGTAATAATATCAGCGTAACCAGTTGGACTCTGGTGATTAAGTTCTGACATCACATCTTCATTGACATTTATCAGCATTAACGGCATCACACAAATCTGTGTGGTATCACTCGTCCTCTAAACCCACTGAAAAAACAGCATCCTGATAACGTTGGTGGTGGTGATAATAGTGATAGCGGCTAATAAACTGGGACACGTTGTGCAACTGTGATAACAAAGTGCATTGAGAATTCCTGTCGAAGACTTTTACAAGACTGTGGAGAAATTAATCCACTCTCTGTTGGACTAAACAGAAGAGCCTCAGACGCATACCTGCCGGTGCTGTGAGACTTCCTGGTACTGGCGCAACAGAACTGGTCTCTGGATCTGTAACAGCCTGAGAACACAAGGATGAAGAACCCAGATGAGGTCAGGGAAAAAAATGACATCATCAGCTGAAATAAGGACGATTTCCTTCTTGGTTCTTGGTCGGCGTGTATACACGGGTCATTTTTCTTCACCTTGTGTGTGTTGTCCTTGGTGTGGACAGGGTCTGCAGGGCTGGGGCAGGGCCACAAGCTTCACACCCTCCAGAGTGGCCCTCCGCTGGATGAGCTCTCCGAGAAAGGAGCTCTGGTCCCGGGCCAGGGGGAAGATCAGCAGGAGCCTTTGACCACCCAACAGCAACTCCAAAGAGTGTCTCCATCTGGAGACAAGATGTTCACATTTTGACCGATTTTGGCCCAAATCGCTATCAGCATATATTTAGCAGCTACTGTACACAAAGTCACTACTTATGTACCTGTGCTGGTGTTTTGGGTCGGGGCAGGACATGTCCCTAATTCTGTTCGCGACCTGGGGGGCTCTCTCGCTGGGGTGAAGCACCACAAAGCCAAGAGGCACACGGACCAGCTTGAGGAAAGAAGATGTGGGAGAGGTCTGATGGAGGTCCGTGCTGCTCCTCTCTCTTTCTGCCAGTTCTCGGAAGTCCATCTTCAGCACCCACAGGTGTCGGTGGGTGAGGAAGAGGAGAGACAGGAGAGAAGGTTCCTCTGCCTTTGGTAAAATGTCTGACAGGAGCGGGAGGGTGGGGGAGGAGGAGAAGATGAGGTGGGCAAGGTAGCCCCCCTGGGCCCCCTGACTCTCCTCTAGCTCCCAGGTGTTTAGAAGTGAGCGGGGGAGGAGCTGTGGGGCACTGGGGGGCTCTGAGTCAGTCTGGCCCTCTGCTGCCTGGATAAACATAAGGGAGGGTTTTGTTTTTCAGAGAGAATTATTCATACTGAAAAACTCATCTACATTAATGGACAGTTACACAGAAGCTGAACTGATTGAGAGGCTGCTTTCTGACCTGGATCAGGGCTTTCAGCTCAGTCCTGATTTGCTGGAGCTCCTGGGCCTCATAGAACAGGTACCAGCGGGTTCGACCAGACGTGAGTCCAAAGGCAAGACAGGAATCGGGGAACTCAGATTGAGAGGTGAGACATAGCCTGGAGTAAGGCAACAAGAGGTCCATCTGCAGACTGGACAGAACCTCCTCTGTGGCTGGACTCTGCTCCTGGTCTGAGAACAGTGGAACGGGAAGTCGAAGTCAAAAATAAACCCATAAAAGGATATGATAAAAATGTTAAGAATCCATCAAAAATTCAAAGCGACCCCATTTTTTGTCATCATCAATTAGCATTGTAGTTGCATTGAGCTGCCTGGTTTTAATCAGTTTAAATGAGGATCACCGTCATTCTCGTTGAAAGGAGCTGGAGCTGAAGCTGACTGCTGACTTACCTGTGTTCTGACCAATCCACCTGAAATCTTCTGATAGTGACAACAGGCCCAAAAAACGGTCCGTCAGCACCAGACATGCCTTTCTCTGCTCCACCTTCTCCTCCACCTGAAGACAGTAGCACCACAGCACTCTGCTGACCTGTACCACCTCCTCTTCTTCCTCCTCATCAAGCTCCACTTGTTGACTGCTTGGCCCGGCAGGAGGGGCGGCAAGTGGCACTGACGAGGAGCAGACAGACTCCTGCAGCGAATCATCCAGACCCATCTCAAAATAGCCATCCCTGGAGCCTGGACTGGAACAGTGAGCACAAAACAGGAGATGAATAAAGATTTTATACTACAACCTCTCGTTTCTAAATATATGGAAGCTGTCGGTTCATTGTCTGTGTATGACTGCGTACATGATTAGAAGCTCAGAAAAATTACAGACACTTGTAACCCCAGAAATCCAGGAAATCATTTAGACATCTGAAAAGTCTACAGTTTCATTTGGCAGACGCTTTTGTCCAAAGGGACGTACAACACAAGCAAGCATTTAGACTGGAGGGAAAGCCTTAGTAAGTTTGACAAAAGGCCTCGTGTTCGCTTGACTGCAGGTGCTGCCATCTAGTGGCAGAAGAAGTGCCAGTTGTTGTTGTTTTTTTTCCCCTTTCTTAACATAATTTAACCACAACCAATAATTCAACATCAACAATATATATAAACATTCAACACATTCAATATTCATCATTGTCAGTGCTAAGTATTCACTAAGCCCTGGACCTTAAACCTTCTGACTCATTCTACCTTTGAGGACAAAGAGGAGAAGGGTCAGATTTAAGTGTCTAGGTGTTCCCTCAACAGTTGAGTCTTCAAATGTGTCTTCAATTTGGAGAGAACAGACGAGAAGAGCCTAGCTAGAGATTTAGAGCCATGCTGGGCTGGGAGCACAAGGATGAGGGAATCCAGGTAGGCAGGTGGCTGTTCTGGTCACTGTTTTGAAAGCCAGAAGAAGAGATCTGAATTTGATTCGAGCTGCCGCTGGAGGACAGTGAAGAGACATTAACAGTGGGGTGACGTGCAGTTTTGGGCAAGTTAAAGACCAGACGTGCTGCTGCATTCTGCATCTGCAGAGGTTTAAATGTACACGCAGGGAGGCCTGCTAGGAGAGAGTTGCAGTAGTTGATGCATGGAATCGTAAGTGCCTGTACCAGAAGCTGTGTGGCTGTTTGTGTCAGGCAGGGTCTGAACCTCCTGATGTTATAGAAGGCATATCGACAAGACTGAGCAATCGAGGCCACGTGTACCTTAAAGGTCAGCTGGTCATCAATCATGACACCCAGGTTTCTGGCAGAGTTTGGGGCAAATGAATTGATTTAAATCAAGCAGAACATTGACCTGTGGTTGAGAAGACTAAGGGACCAAACACTGACCCCTGAGGTACCCCTGTCAATGAGCCATGTGGCTCAGACACTTCTCCCTGCCATGACACTCTGAAGGCTCTACTTGTGAGCTCGGACTTGAACCACAACAGGACAGATCCTAAGATACCGAGTTCAGAGAGTGAGGAGAGGAGAGTTTGATGGTTCACAGTGTCAAAGGCAGCAGAAGGTCCAGCAGCAGTAGGACAGAGGACTGACCAGCAGCCCTAGCCGGTCGCAGTGATTCTGTGACTGACAGGAGTGCAGTTTCAGTGGAGAGGTCTCGCCTAAAGCCAGACTGATAGGAGTCAATGGAACGTTGCTGCTTGAATTACCTGGGACATCCCTCCTCTCTGCCTTCAACGTGGGATGGAACCTCCCTGGATTCAGACATCGTCTCCTCCGTTTTCTCCTCCTCCATCTTCTTCTGCTGCTTCGTCTCCTTCAAGGTGGAGCTGAGAAGCTGGGAGAGCTGGGTAATGAAGTCTTTGTTGGAGGTGGTCAGGGAGAAAAGGTGAGTGGGAAGTAGAGGACACCAGGCTGCCCTGCAGGTGGAGCAACTGGTTTCCACTGGTCTGGAGGAGGAAGAGGAGCAGACACAACTAGAAGAGAGACAGAACAGTCAGAGATTTAGTTAAAACATTCACGTGATATCATTAAGATGGAGGACGGATGGACCTGTGGAATAACTATATTTAGAGTTATGTATTTATATCATGGTAGTACATATCATGGTAGAAGCCCTTTTATGAGATACTGACCAAACAGATGAAGTTGTCAATGTAGTAACAGTCGTAGTAGTAGTACTAGTAGTAGTAGTAGAGGTGGTAATACTTGAGGGAGCTTCACAGTGTGTGTGTTCAGAAAGACTGACAGCAGGTTGTTCTACCTGAAGGGAAACACGTGAAGCAACTTCAAAACTCAGTGGACCGTAAACAAACAGGCATCTAAACAAATCTTGCTTCCTCCTGTAAACCTCGTGTACTCGTCAGGTTCTTCTACTTAAAATGTCACTTTGCACCGTGATGCTTGTATTTCTTCTTTATGTGGAGGGAAGGTGCATAGGACTGCATCTTCCCTGTGGTCATTAAGCAGGTATTCATTCTAACGCTGCACCTATTTTCACAAGAATGTCACCAACGATTCAGCCCAGCTATTTTAGTTCATGCAAACACGACAGGCCCGCACACAAGATAATGCTAATCAACGATCATGGTTAAAACGCAGGTTTGTTAAAGCGAATTCACATCTACAAAAGGAGTGAAATGAAGCATAAACGTTGAACCGGCATATTATGAATCTAAATCATGTACTTGACGTTTGTTGTTAGGTATTTCAGGCCGCATTCAAAACCACAGAAAATGTTTTACAGGCATCTCAACAATCCCCAAACTCGCACCACTTCCATTCAATGCAAAATGCCTTTGTCTTCCTAACTGGTATCCTATTCATGGTTGTCAGGTGTGTGCCTGACCTGGATGGAGTCAGCAGACAGGAGGTGTGTGTTGTTGTCAAAGCTTGTGGGGGGAGGTGCAGCGTCCACGGGGGGGCGAGTGCTGCGGGGGACTGGGGCTTCGTCTCTGCTCATCTCTTCTGAAACAGGAAACCAAAGAGAGACCAGTGATGCTGAGAACGTCTGCAGAGCTGCTCGACGTGAATTGCTTAAGTGACTATCACATTTTGGGCCTCAAATGCTCTACTGTGAACCTGCAGAATAGTTTAAGTGTTCATAGTTTTAAAGTAAATGTTTAAATATATACTGATTAAACTAAACAGTGATCGGACCATAAAATTGATTTAAAACTACTGGAACTGAATCAAAAACAAACAGACACTTGGCTTGCCAGGATGCAGGCTGCACTACAGAAAAAACAGTGGATAACTGTCACAGAAGGATGTTAGTGACACTGAGCAGGGCTCCACAACCTGCAGGTAAACGTTTGTGACCTGCGAGTCAATGATATGTCATTCTCCTCTCTGACAGCTCAAGCTGATAGGACAGCAACCGCTCAGAAAATAAGTTGCCAGCGTCTCCAGTGTGAGGAGAAAACTGCAGCCAATCATCTGGTTGTTTTATAAACCCCTCAGGACCCTGGACTGTACATCACTTCACCGCATCAGCGTGGTGAGGAGGAACTTATCTTTGAGCTAAAAAAAAAAAACACAAAGTGGACTAACTTGGTTACTTAGGCCACGCACAACATCAAACGTTCCAATACCATCAAGAACTCCAATCAAATCAGACAAAATAAACATAACTAAATACAGCTGTCTCAACCATTATAGAGCCACAAATAATGACATGATCAAAAAGACATCATGTAGAAGAGCTATATGATTTGGTTGTGGATGGTTACCTGCTACGTTAGTTTTGGGAAGGTGGGGGGGGTGAGGCTGGGGCCCACCGTATCAGAGTCCTTTGCAGCCGTCCTAGAGGATCTGCCCACAAGCATCCAGCTCAGAGGCCCCCCCAAGTGTCATAGGGGACCTCAAGAGGGCCTGAGTGACTTTCAACCTAAATTTAGTGTGTGTGGGTGCTTTTTTTTGTTTTTTGAGTTATTTAATGTGATTTAGCTATTTAATGGTTTACTGAGTCTACGTTTAGCTTGTTCATACAATCCGGGCGTGAGTTTGCCGTGTAAACATTGTCGGAATATTCAGTAACCACTGATTTTTGCAGTTGAGGTTTCATCTGTCTGTGTGGACCACACACGTATGTGAAGCAGAAATTGTTAGTTGGGTGTTTGGGGTTTATCCAGCTGCTAGTTTGAGTTTCACATTCCAGAAAAGGAACCGATGAGCCATTTATACCATGCGGCCTCCGCCTCAGTCCAGAAATACAAACCACCACCCCCTCCCTCAGCCCTGCACAGCCTGATACAAACATGATTACCTTGGCTGGGGCAGGCAGCGTGCTGGGCCGGACAGGAAGAGGAATAAGAGGAAAAGGAGGTGACAGCTGGAGGAGCGAGAGAAGAGCAGCAAGGGGAGGAGGAAGGGGGAGAGGAAGAGGAGGAGGAGAGGTGAAGAGGTGCAGTGGCAAACAGCCTGGTCTCCTCACTGATCTGACGAGAGGACAGAAAGGAGGGAGCCTTCAGGGAGCAGCAGTCATCTACATCACACATCTACACCAGATCCTGCAGCCAGAAGCTCCATCAGCAGCAGAGTAGCAGTTACTGAACCAAGTCACAGGGGCGGAGCTTAAGTAGTAGTAGCCAATCTCGAAAAAATTTGCAGAAACGGAATACTTTGCTCTGGTGAAGCAGTGAAAATATTTGTGGTGGTAATCAGTTTCTTCCTGCTCAGAATGACACATCGCTTCCTGTATGAGTGCTGAGCTTTCAGAATAAAGTCACCTTTAGTTTTAAACGATCATCGGGCCATTTAATATTTTTAATAAATTAAGTTTAAAGGGTAACTTGGTGGTGAGTCCTTTTTTCTAATAGCCAGATGCCCATACAGGAAGTGCTGCGCGTTCTTCAACTAA
Source organism: Aulostomus chinensis (assembly GCF_037954235.1). NCBI lineage: Eukaryota > Metazoa > Chordata > Actinopteri > Syngnathiformes > Aulostomidae > Aulostomus > Aulostomus chinensis. The sequence goes on along the minus strand of NC_141322.1, from coordinate 28,947,855 downwards.
AAGCTTTCTCAGCAGGATTCCTGGTGGCCCACAAATATTTCCTGATGTTCTCAGATTTAAAAAACAAAACAAAAACAAAAACAAAAAAGGAACTGTATCATCTCCGATGGTTGAAAAACTAAGACACGGAGTCACAGCTGTTTTTAATTCTGCTGCTGAAGAGCACAATCACTCCAATCTCATTGGTGGTTTCCATTTATGGTTTCTGATCTACAGGATCTGACTCCAGAAAACACTACAGAGGCGAATTCTGCAAATAGAGAACATCAGTACATCCAAGCCTTACGGACTGAGTCGTAATGACTTGATATCTGCATCACTATAAGTCAGGTCTGACCAGTGGATACTGGCTGACTCACAACTACACGACCACTACAACAGGTGTCTGGATGAATTAGTCGGATTTTTATGATTAGAGTGACAGACCAAGAAAAACAGGTAATGAGATACCAAACCCGATGTTAAAAAAAAACTGTTAAAATTACTTTAATTGTTATTCAAAAGACCAGAGAAAGAGTTGCCTGTTTAACCCGGCAACAACACTTACCAACAAGAGCGTTTATTAGGATTTACACTGACAACTATAGCATTCCTGGTGCTGCGGGACCGAGTGTACCTTCTTGTCACTGCTGCTCATCCTGTCTTTGACTTCTTTGGCTTTCTGAATGGCTTTTAATACTTCCACCGTGTCCAGCTCCTTCTCGGTCGTCACTTTAACATCCAGGCAGACCTGACAGGAATATGAAACAGAACAAAAAGTATTAATTAATTGTATGAACACCAATAGATGAAGTATTATTGAAGTAATGTTAATTGTACCAGTAGTGTGAGCAGTATTAACAGAAACTGCAGGGGTGGTATTTATTTGACCAGCATCAGCAGAAAGTGTAGCGGTGTGGTGAGTGTTGCTCGTCCACCTGTACAGTGGAACAGCACTGCTACCGACATTGTGCTGTTTTTTTCCGGTTGCATACCTCTGCTGCACGGTCTCCAAACTGGGCCAGGACTTTGGTTCTGTAGTCTGGGATGATGCACATGGGATTACCGGACAGATTGAGTTTCTCCAGACAGGGTAGAGAGCCGATGTTCCTGATCTCCTCCAACTAGAACACAGACAAACTCAGCATTTTCTTCCATTCTGGATTTTCAATTTGAGCAACATACAGTGGAGTTGTTGTTGTTGTTTTTTTTTTTTAATCTTAAATAAGTTCCCAACTTAATTTCTAATATTATTTGACCACAGTAGAAATCTGTCTGAAAATGAACTGAGGGTTGAATATGGCAGAGTTGTGACAAAAACCATGACAAACCAATTACAGTCAATCAACAGGCTCTACATTTTTATGTGATCTCATCCTGGCATATTCCCTCTATTTGAAGATTTAGGATGTGTGCAGGAAATACTGAAAGGTGGTTTTTGACCACTAAATAATCAGAGCCCCTCGGCCCAGTTACCTGGGCCAGCTGGTTGTGGCTGAGGTCCAGGTTGACCAGGGAGTAGAGCTTGGTGAGGCCAGTCAGTTGATCCAGCTGGTTTCCTGCCAGGCTGAGTGTTTTAATGTTGCCCAGGCGGGTGTGAGCAGCTTCCAGGACCCGCAGGTTGTTATAGGATAAGTCCACATGGACCAGGTTGTAAAGGTACTGCAACAGCAGGAGAGCTACTTCAGTGCTATTACTAATAACAACCTACACAGTAACTGTCTATACTTCGGCAGCATCTCAGGAGTAGCTGTTGGTAAAGCCAACACCAACTGTTAAGGGGGAAGTCTGTCCTGACCTACCGGATTTATTCTTCATCACACCGTCACATACCTGAAGGTTTTCTACCGAGGGAAGCTGGTTGTGGCTCAGATCCAAAAACTCCACCTTGGGAATCAGTTTCTAGAACAGAGACAAACTGAGAGTCGGTTTCAAGATCTATGAGACCAAACACTTCCTTTACGCTGAAAAGCAGCCACTTCTGGATGTGAACAATTTTTTTTCGGTTCATTCAAATGGCTGCAGCTCCATCCAAAGCATCATAGTGACACACACAACCAAACTGTTCCTACGTTTTAAGAGTTATAATTGGGTTAAAATCAGTGATTGTTGAATTGATATCTATGTGTTTGTACGCTAACATAGTGGGTAGACAAACACGCATTCCTTTTTTTTATGAATCTCTGTTTAAAACTGACGAACCAGAATAAGTTGTCACAATTTCATAATTTTCAGAAGTTCAAAAATGAGAAAATATGACAGATCTCTGGGTGTCTGTGTACACATGGAGGGCTGTCTCACCACTGAGCTATCGATGGAGCCGATGCTGTTGTGGCTCATGTCCAGTGTGGTCAGGTTTCTCCACAGAGGGACGACCGCGGTTACGGGACAGCCGGACTCTGCCCCTTCAGCCTCCCATTGCGAGAACTCGCTTGCCTCCGGGACCAGGATCAACTGCAGAAACCGTCAACACCACAGAACACACATCAGTACACAACACACAACAGAAGAGTAAGATGTAAACCATGTTTATAGACTAGGGTAGAATGTCAGCGAGATTGTACCATCATAGTTTCTGTGGAGTGGTGGATACTCAGAGTCGCCAGACTTGATCTCAGAGCGGACAAACCTTGAATCTGCTGAGAGCTGCACTCACTGATCTGAGAACAGAGACAGACAGAGAAACGGGATTTCTATTCTCTCTTCTAGCAGGTTTTCCATCAGCTACTGACAGATAGATATACCACAGAGAAATTATATAGGGCGGCACGGTGGTGCAGTGGTCAGGTCAGCGCCGTGGCCTCACAGCAAGAAGGTTCTGGGTTTGAGCCCCGGCTCGAGCACGGGATCTTTCTGTGTGAGTCTCCATGTTCTCCCTGTTCCTGCTGGGCTCTCTCTGGTACTCCAGCTTCCTCCACAGTCCAAAGACATCAAGAGGGGACCAGGTTAATCCAGACTCTAAATTGACCGTAGGCGTGAGTGGGAGAGCCAATGGTTGTCTGTCTCTATGTGTTGGGCCTGCCATGGACTGGTGACCTGTCCAGGGTGAACCCCGCCTCTCACCTGAAGACAGCTGGGATAGGCTCCACCCCCTCCCCCGCGCGGCCCTTACCAGGATAAGCGGAAGAAAATGGATGGATGGGAAATTATATGATTTAATTATCAAATGACCCCCGATGCCTCAGAATTTGTGTAAACATGACAATATTTTTCTCCTCTGGCTGTGTTCTTAATGAGCTGTGGGGCAGTCACAGAGGGAAGTGGCGAGGTTGTACGGTGTACTATTGATACAGAGACAACCTCAGTAACCTCAATTACCTCGATCTGCAGCAGGGATTTGAAAACAGACAAGTCAAAAGGGAGACTGATCTCCTGGATATTGCTGGTTCCCACTGGACCTCTGGTACCTGAGATCTGACCAACAGAGACAAAATTAATCAAACCCCCGAGTCAAGTCAGGATAAAACAGTACGATTGGGAGTTGAGTAGAACTGTGGGGTGTGTGACCTTGAGGTATCGCAGCCTGCAGGTGAAGTCCAGAATGTGTCCCAGATCTGTCTTGGCATCTCCGTTACAGCAGGTGGGTTTAGCCAGACGGAGCTGCTGGGAGACAGAGTAAAGCTGCAGAGGACGGAGAGAAAACACCTCGCCAGCCTGCAGCAGCTGCTCACCTACAGCGACCAAAAATACAAAAGCCTGGTATCCATCAGCTGTCCAGCTCCTCATCTCAACATTTATCATTCTCATTTTTAACTGGCTTATCAAATAACTGTTCGCAGCTGTTTCACAGGTCCACATCTGTAAACCGACAATATCCAAAATATTCAGTGATATACAAAATGGCAGCATGGTGGAGCAGTGGTCAGCACTGTCGCCTCACAGCAAGAAGGTTCTGGGTTTGAGCCCCAGCTGCAGCACGGGGTCTTTCTGTGTGAGTCTGCATGTTCTCCCTGTTCCTGTGTGGGTTCTCTCTGGTACTCCAGCTTCCTCCACAGTCCAAATACATCAAGAGGGGACCAGGTTAATCCAGACTCTAAATTGACTGTAGGTGTGGCTGGGAGAGCCAAGGGTTGTCTGTCTCTATGTGTTGGCCCTGCCATGGACTGGTGACCTGTCCAGGGGGAAGGCTCCTGGGATAGGCTCCACCCCCCACCACCCTTAACAGGATAAGCGGTAGAAAATGGATGGATGGATATACAAAGTATATCCACTCATGAAGGCAGCCTAGGAGAGAAACTCTCTTTTCATCTTTTGAGGAAATTGATTGATTAAAAGGAGTGTAACATTTTTCAGTTGAAACAAATCAAAAGTGAGGCACTTTTCATTAACATTAACAAAAACGAGAGAAAGGAAGCAGATGGTGTTGTGGAGAAAATCACATATTATTGAAGAGAAAGTTTACTTATTAACTCGGAAAAAATAAATGAACAGGTTTTTTGGTCACAGTCATTGAAAACCGACAGTCTTCTAATCCTAATTATTGTTGTGTCAAAACATTGAGTTTCACTGCACTTGAATAAACAGTGTTTAACAGCAGATATCAAACATCTGCAGAAACATTCGCTTAAGCAGTTTCATGAATTGTTTATTAAGCTGCAGAAACACAAGACAGGGGAGACAGGTCAAAGGTCATAGAAGGGGCTAACCTTTGTGGAACAAGTCCTCGGCTAGTGCCGCTGTGATGCCGTTGATCTCCTGAAAGAGGAAGTTTCAGTTTCACTCCAAAAACAAACAGTTGAGCTGGTAGAGTCAGCTACATCCTCTTACTCTGATATTGCAGCCTGATGATTAAATTTTCAGCTCATTATAAATGTTTTCTTTTAAACATGCTGCTTTTCCAGATATTGTTTTTATTCAAGATGAATAATTCACATTTCTAAACAGTTTTAAAACAAACCGACAGGACTGCTTAGCTGAGCAGCGTCTCGTTAGCCAATTGAAACCACAGGAGAGGAAGCGAGCCAAAGGTCTAACCCACCCACGGTGATGAGCCTGCGTCTTTGCTTTCATCACTGTTACAATAATGGAGGCTTCATCCACAATCACATCTTGATCGGCTCACATCACATGAGAAGGCTCTTCTATCAGCCGTTTACTCTGAACGATCATGAGGACTCAGGACACTGATGGCCTCCGGTGTTGTTCCTGTCATGTGATCCATCAGTCACAGCTCAAATTGAAGCTGAATGGACACCATTTAGGTCGCGGCCCCTCAGTTCCACAGCATGTTAAAGTATTTTTAACATTTTTAGGAAGGCCGGTTGTTGTTTTAACATGATAAGATGCCAGTATCATGAAGCCAAGTCAGGGAACCAAGAAGTTTCAGAGTCTGGTGTGGAAGATCTTGACTGGCCTTCTCAGAGTTGTAGCCAAGTCCCAAACTCTGGTTCAAAGTCCTCTCGTGTTTTGCTCTCACACATAAAATCAGGTGTCCACGTGTTTTTAGCATGTGGTGTTGCAGCTCAAACACTCAAGCAATCGTTAAGATTCCGTTACGACTGATGACTAATCACATCAAGTACCAGTAGGCCAAATACTGCAGAACACTGCAGAAGCTGCAGCACATAAGCAGAGGTTGAAGGCTGTGGCAGCCTCAGGTGTACTCACGTAAAGGTGAAAGTGTAGGAAGAAGGCGAGGGGAGCGGGCGTGGCCTGTGGGAACTGCAACAGCAGCGTCTGCAGGTAAAGCTCCAGCTCCTTCTGCCGCCGCTCTACTAGACTCTTTGAGTTCTTCCCCAAAATCTTCTTTGGTGGAAGCAGCCGTTTATCTACCTTCTTCTCTGCTGTCAGCTGAAGAGTTGAGAGAGCAGTTAGGATCACGTCACTGTCCCTGATCAGGCAAGATGCCCTCCAAAATCCTGAGCTTAAAAGAAGCTGCACAGAGAGACTGACAATTTGAGAGTTCTGTTTCTTCCTCTAAGGACTTTGGGAGGATATAGTTACTATCATAGATGTTGAATTACTAAGAAAGTACACAGACTTTTAAAACTTCAAGTAATATTTGCAGGCCCCATCTGGTTTTCTCACAATTACTGTTAAGGATAAATTTTACTCCAGTGTGATTTTCGGCAGTGCGACGCTCTCCTGTTGTAGGTTTTGACTCAGGGACCCTCCAGAGAACTTTCTGATTTTAAATTGGTCTCGAGTCTATCAGAACGATCAAGACCAGGTGTGACACACCACGGATAGGATTTATTCTGTCTATAAAAAAAGTTGGGATGTAAAATCCCATGGCTGGCAAAACAATTTAGTAAAAACAACAACACAACATTTCAGCTGGTAATTCCTTCAGCGACACAATGTCTCTTGCAACTGCCGAAACTTTCAAAATAATGTCAGACCATTAAATGTAATACTGTCTATAAGGTAAACTGCTGTCCGTTTTTATATTTAGCCACTCGTAGGACACTTTAACACAGTTATAACACACATTATTTGCATCTTTTGCCAACATCAGCATTGTTATTGACACATAAAAGTGGAAAAATGAACAGAGTCATCAGCCTTGTGACCCGCCAACATTTTAAATTCTGTCAACCAGATTTGAAAACAATAACAAATGTTGAAAAAAAAAAATCTTGTTCAGAATTACTGTAAATTAGTTTATGCCGTTTTCTTTTTGATGAAATTAAAATACTCTTTAAATGTGCATGCTTCCTGATTATTTGGTGTTGTCTTCTAACCTGGTCAGGTGGGGGAGTGACACTGTGCTGGTCACACACTGGACTGCGGAGGTTACACACTACACTACTTCCTTTTGTTCCAGTTCATTTGTGTTCTACTGGTTCTGTCTGTTTTAGTTATTTGCACATAAAAAAATTGACTTGTAATGTACTGCAATAGAAGCATAACACAAAAATACATTTAAATGCAGCTGGCACCATGGAGTGTAACATTGTTGGCTATTTGTCTAATTTTTGAACCAAAGGAAGCTCTGGATCTTTGTGGCATTGATACATCTTGATTTAAAAAAAATACTACAATTCTAACAAGGAAAACAAAACTTAACCACAGCACCAGAAAGAATGAACTAAAAACACATATGCCCAACTGTTACCTTGTCTGGACCTGCTCTGGACTTTTGACTTACCTTCTCATGGAGGTCGTGGAAGTCGCTGTACCGGTGTTTGACAGTCCACCGGTGCTCTCCATCCAGCACCTGGATAATGTAGACCTGAAAAACCGCAGCAGGGCGCCACAAAATCACGGCACAATCTCTAAATAACGCTTGCTTTCCGCTGCCACGTTCCACAAACACATTAAAACTCACACATGCCTATTCTACGACCCGTAACCCCATGTAAAACTAGCTGTTCACGTTAGCTCAGAAGCCCTTAGCAGCTGGCAGTTAGCATTTGACGTAAGCTTGTGGTTTCTTCTGGTTTTCCAACCTCAGGGGGAAATAACTACGTGATGTCTGATGTCCGAATTACAACAAAGTAAAAGCTTAAGTATTTTTTTTTAAATCAAGACTTCAACGACATGATTTCGCCGACAGCCCTACAGCTAATCTGGCTAACGCTAAATGGCGTTAGATGAGGCAGGACGCAGCTTACAGTGTAGTTCTCCACCAGCTCTGACCCGACAACACACACTTTCCTCTCCGCTGCATCTTCTGGAAATGGTGCCGTCTCCATTTTGAGATCGGAGCGAGCAAATATGACGGATAACACGGAGCCAGGCGTTTCTTCTCAGTTAGCCGCCGTCTGACGCCATATTTGTTGTGATGTAGAAGCAGCTGACTGTTTTGAACGCTAAAACTTTATTGTCAACTCTGTCGATACATTTTTTTTTTTACTGCTTTTTGTTTCAGTTTCTAGTGTGAAAAGCCTTTATTCAGACACAGAGACAGTTGACGCAGAACGACGTAGTAACATTAGTCAAGTCGAATAGCCTGAAAAAATAAAACCAAGTACATAAAACACGAAGAGAGACAAATTCAAGCTCTATCCACCATCTTTGTCCGATAATAGAAACGTGTCAAGTACCGAGAATTGTGACGTAACCGATGCAACATGGTAGGTTTAGTGGTGTGTTGTTTCTAGAGTCACAGTTTTACTTAAAAAACTATCTTGAAACAATATTTGCATAACTTACCCATATTAATGTAGAAATGTGGTTGCTGTGACTTAAGCTTTTATTTTTTTTCACACGAACTTGTCAGTTTTTTTTTTTTAATTCTCTCTCTCGCTTTTTTGCGTGGAATGTTTGATTTTTTTCCCCCCCCCACAAAATAAAAGTTTGAATTCAAAGAACCGTTTGTATCTTTCTAGAACAGGGTAAATGTTTCACACCCAAACTGCCGCCTGTGTAATATACGCCACAGCCACGCGGGGTCGCTAAGTTGCAGACAACCATGCTGTGTTCGATTTGACAGCACTGAAGTTACTTGTTCCAGAGCTGAATGTTTTATCTGAGGAGGAGGACTTTCATACGGGTTGAATGACACGCCTGAGATTAGAAGGCCGCGTGTACTTATCTGAAAAATGAGCGCTTGCCAGTTACAAGCAGTTCACAATGTATGGCGGTGCAAGGCGTTATATTACGAGTAAGTGTAGAGGGCTGGTTGAGCGGAGGCCAGTTTAAACCAAGAAGATTCACGATGAGACAAAATACCTGCAGTGACAGTTGCAGAGGTGTGAGCTGACCCGTCTCAGCTTGACTCACGCTGGCTACTGCTCAGCTCATCAAAGTCCCCTGGTGACAAAACAACAGTTTGTCTCCTTCAGTTGCAACAGAGTAAACTAGCAGGTTTAAGACTGCCGCTTTGCGGGTGGTTACAAGTTTCAACAAGTCTTATTGCGAAGGCTTGTAGTTAACTGGGCAGGAAGCGACGCAGGTCTGAAACCTGCTACTCTGCTCTGCTGCCATGAATGTGCCACTGCGGTCTCTGACTAGCCGCGATGGGTCAGTTTACACCGCTGCAACGGCTTGGTCTCGTCAGAGATCTCCGGTGTAAACTGGAAACCAGCAAGAAACTAGTCGAGAGAGTGTGTCAGTTGTCACGGGAGACTAAAGGATATCCATCAGCATTCATTTTCATCGTTTCATCACGCAAAGATGTCAAACATTTATTGGGTCCAGGCTCTTAAATAGAAGGATTTTTTTTTAATTATTTTTTGTCAAATGTAACAAAAATTGAGAGCCTTTCTTTTGGGGTTTTAGACTTTCTGATGGACAAAAGAAGCCTGTTTGTCTTCATATGTTTGTTTGTTTGTTTGTTTGTTTTTAAATGTCAGATTATATGAGGAGCCAGTGGTGGAAGAAGGACACAACTCATTTACTTACATAAACGTAGAAATACCCAAATAAAATAAAACCCTGAGGGGAATAAAAGCCTAATCGGACAGAAATATCTGATACTGAGTTCATTCCAGTTTGAGAAGTAAAAGCACATCTTCTAGTCTAGATGATGGATGTGTACCCCCCCCCCCCACACACACACACACACACTTGGGAGCCAGGTTCACCTTGATTGTGTCGTCTTGGCGTTGTCAGTCTTCACATTTCAACAATCTCTCCCCTCAAAGCAACAGATGTGCTCAAACAAACTTGTGTTGTATGAAGTTCGATTATTCCCCCTGAGAGGGTAGTGAGGTAAGAGTACGGAGGACTACACATATCAAAGTACAGCATAGGCATCTCAACATTGTATATAAGGACACTACGAGAGTGAAAATACTTGCCACGACTGCGTAGAGCTTTGGGTCAAAAGTGTTTCTGGACACAATCTACTGTTTTATGTAAGAAGAACTACTTGGTCTGACCAGTGTTTCATATCAGCAGCTGTACTTTCATGTTTTTTTGTGAGTGACTCGATGTGGTTTGGGTGCTTCTGTGACATAATGCATGACAGCACACACAACCAGGGTCTGTGCTGCTGCTGCTCAGCGTGTGTGTGTGTGTGTGTGGGGGGGGGGGGGGGGGGGGCGGCCACAGCAGCGGCCCTGGATCAGATTTCAGCCGAACGGACCAAAGCAGACTGAACCATCTTGCTTGTAGGGAGTGGCTTCAAACGTAGCACAATCCCAGAAAACATGACGGTGCATGTATTCCAAGACATTCTGTGTTATCTTGTACTTCTATTTTCAAGTGAAATTAAAAAAAAGAAATTCCATGAAGGGATGTTAAAGAGAGGCGGCGGCGAAACCTGGCCGCCGTGCACCCCCGTCTTCTTGTTAAACCCATGAATGGACCCGTCCAGCTCTTTATTCAGGCTCTGAGGAGGAGGCTGAGCCACAGTCAGTGGTGGTTAAAGCTGAGTGTGACACTTAGGCTGAGCTACACTGAGAAAAATAAACAGCTTTATATCAGCGAGAGCACTCTTAGAAGCTAGCAACAGCTCACAGTAGTGAACTAATCAGAGCTACAAGAGGGTGATTTGCACATTATAGAGGCTAAGAGCAGCTAAGAGAGAACACAGGAGGGCGTGACAGGGAGCCAGCCGAGCAGGCAAGCTGCTGCTGCAAGGGGCGGAAGAGCAGGCTATGCACCAGCCAAAGCCAGAGGTCAAGAAAAAACGCGATAGAATAGTGAAAAGGTAGACCCTGGGCGCGAGAGAGGTCATTTTGATCTAAGCCTGAGAACAGAGAGCAGCCTGTCTTTGTTGTTGTGTGTGCAACCGCGAGGAGGATGTGAAGGGGAGCGTCAGGGAGGATGGGAGGCAACTGCAAGAAAGACGAGAGAATGCGCTCAGAGATGATGTGCAGGAGGAGCTGCCAGCAGCAGCTGCAGGCTGGCAAAGAGGCGCCGCAGAGGGACGCTGCCAGCCGCAGGAAGCACGGCTGGTCCAGAGGCTGCAGGGGGCGCCTGCAGGGGTGGAGGACGGCGGGGGGAGGGCGGTCAAGAGGGCGCAATCATCCTCATCACAAGCACCTTCAGCGTCTTCATCATCATCCTCGACACCTCCAGAGGCCTTTGATGTCCCTCCGTCCTGTTAATGTCAAGGGGAACAGAGCCCGGGGGATGCGGGCCCCCAAGAACACCAACCAGTTTCTGATGCATGAGAAGTACCAGATGCTGCACATGCGCTCCGACTCAGTGGGCAGTGACAGCGGCAGTAGCTCCGACAGCGACGTGGAGCTCACTGACATGGACTCGTACTTGGGTGTCCTGGAAAATGCAAGAGGAGCCCTCCTGGACAGTCCTGACCCCCATGGACCAAAGACACATCCGGGACAAGTCCTGGTCCTCCATGAGGAGCATCTCCATCTTCACCAGGACAGTCTGCGTCTGCAGGAGGACAGCATGCCGTATTTCCCCTCTGAGGCTGATCTGATGCACAGTCAGAATTTCATGCAGAAGGACTTTGTTGAGTTCTGTGACATCCTGACACCCTGAAGGGAAACTTCAGGGAGCCATTTTGTTCTCTGCCTGAACAGGACAGGTTTGTTCCGCTTCACAGATAATAGAACCATCTCATCCTCATTTGACTTTTAAATCTTAATAATCTGACACACGTGGTTAGACACACATTTCTGAGCAGGACTGACTTTGTTCAGAAGATTTTTTTTTTTAAATCAGGTGTCATTTTGTATGATCTGCCTCACTTTGTCTTTTTTTGAGACTCTGATGCTGCTGTGTAGAACAACACGGCCAAGTGCACTGAAAACCGCTGAAAAGTATTTGTCTAGGTTTAACACACACATACACACACACACACACACGAGTCAGTGTCAGAGCTGATGTTTGCTCCGTGTGTCAGGGTGCTGCGAAGGGCTGCCTCTGTGTTGTTGTTATTGTTGGAACACAAAAGGAGATCTTCAGAGTGATGGGAGTGAGCCTAAACAGCCAATCAGCGTCGAGCTGTCTGGCCCCAGCTGCAGATGATTGGCTGACATGGACTGTCATCGGAATGATTTTCACTGTACAAAAGAAGAAGAAGAAAAAAAGAACAAAAATAAAACACCTGTTTTGTGTGATTTGGGATGGCGATTGTCTTTGTTGCTTTGTTGCTTTTGGGGTTCTTAGGGTCCAACAAGTGTCCGTTGAACCGCCTCAGGACTTGTGGTCACTTGCCTCTTACACAAGACGCAGTGAGACAGACAGGAAATCAAAAAGGAATTACAACAGTGCAGAAGAAATAAGCATTTCATTTCTCATTCGGTGGGACGTTGGATGAGTTCAATGACAATTTGGCCTGACATAAATCTGCAATTACGACATTATTTATTCTACTCCTACGAACACAAAATAAGCAGAGAATGAATGAATGAAAGTGTTCAATTTAACATGGACATGCATACATTTACATTAAAATGAGAAATCAGATGAAATGCTAGAAGTTTTTGCAGTGATTTGAATAGTTGCAGCCACTCAAGTGTTGTTGTGTATCGCTCATCATACAAATAGATCTTAAACTAAGATGTCAACAACAATCAAATATCCTTCTATTTAATTCAGTAACAGTGCCCCCCCCCCCCAAAAAAAAACCCAAAAAACCAACACAAACTCAAACGGGTTCGTATCTTGGCACCCACTTCTTGAAAGTAAATTTAGAATAAAAAAAACAAACATCCACGGTATTTTGGTACTGAAGGAACTCCTTTCATCTTATATGCGTTAACTCCTTTAAATAGTCTGTTGCCAAGCGATTGAGAAGATTTGTCACTCACAGGCAACCTTGCTGTTACTTATTTTGTGATGATCAAAATTTAAGACATGTTGTTTTGTACAACAGCTTGTGTTACAGATATGTGGCCCAGGATGGTATTTCAGCTGTACTGTCCTGAGCAGTGCAGACGTGCATGGACACAGGGGAGATGGAGAACCAGCATTTCCGAATGCAGACCAATGAAAGGGGATTATGTAAAGTGAAGTGGGCTGGTCTCACCCACTCAGGACGTGCCGGGCAGCGTAAGCCTCTTTTGTGCTTGTGTGTCATAAACCTATAAGAGTGAGGGGTCAAAGTGTGAGGAACAGGCAGGAAGCCAGCTCTGATGTATTAGGTCTACTCCGGCTGTCAGAGTCGGACAGCAGCACAGAAACCACAACCAATAGAACTCGTTTTCACTTCGCAGCGTAACAGACAGAAAGTTCACAAGTCCTTAATTTCATGCCTTTTTTGTCCTTTTTAGTTATTCATTGCCCAAACCAGAGCGCCGAGTGCCTCCAACCCTTGAAACTGCACCCTACGCTGCCGACTATCAGCAGGGAAAGTCGGGTTATAATTGCGGCCCATTAGGACTTGAAGAAATGAAACCTTGTTTAATGAAAAAAAAAGAAAAGAAAAAAGTTAACGCTGCATGCTTAAAGTTTGCACGGTAGAACACATGACCACACCGGCCAAGAGTAGCTGGAACGGCAGTAAGTTTTTATTTAAGGTGGATTCTTTAATGTGACAGGAGCTACTAAAGTAATACGACTGATGATTATGTTGCATGTCACCACTCAGTCACGCTCCTCCGGTCTTACCGGACGTTATCAGATCAAAAGGGTCAAGTTGGTAAAGTGAAACACGTCACGGCGTAAGGGGTTTTGTGCGGCTCAAAACAATTTGCCGACCGCGCTGCATTTGCAAATCTGAAGGAAAGAGTCTTTAAGGGCCGCAATGCACCATGTGACAAACGGGGGTGGGGCACACAAGACGGGTTATTTTCTTCGAGTTCAGGATGTGTCATGAAAAGTTTTCAATAGGAAGTGAAAAGACAACGGTTTCAGTGTAAAACTATTCTGCTACTGACGTTCTGACAAATGTTTGCCGTATTTCAAGAGAAACAGAACCAAAACCGGGGGACTAAAACTGGGGTTCCAGTGTTCTTTCAGTCCCTGGGACCTCGTAAAAGAAAAGAAAAGAAAACAGTAAATTTCAAGGGCCAAAACTGATTCTTGAGCCTGTTTGCGGACTTCTCCGGTTTCCTAACACAAAAAGAGAAACAAAAAGAGAAAAACAGGGCGAGAGGGAAAAATATAAAATAAGATGAAATGGAGCAGAAGCTCAAAAAACATGTCTCACATGAAACCCGGCTACAGCTCGTCACTCAGAATGAAACCAGGCCCTCTTGAGGATTTTCGGAACAATTTCACATCTTTTATATCATTGTTGTAGGGCACCAATCCTCGCCAACGCTTTGATTCTCTCCCGAGGAAGAGTCTCTCTGTGCACCTTTTGTTGTTATTTTGAGCTTATTTTTGGCATCTAGGTCGAGTCCTTCAGCGATCGTTGAACAGACTACGTCCAATCTCCTCAAACACAGCATAAATAAAACACAAATCTTCACTGGCCAGATTGACTCGAGGTCATGTGTCGACACTGCAGGAGCGTCAAGAGGGCGGATGATGTAAGTTTAACAGTAGGGACACGGCGAGGGGACAAGAGGGAAGGACAGTGGCATTCTCCTGTTTTTGATGGGATCGGGAGCAACATGGAATCCAAACACTTCCTGTTTTTGTGTGTGTGTTTGATACAATAAATGAAATTAAAAATTAACACGACGTGCAGCGCAAAGGTTCACAGTGCGAGAAGAATATGACGCAAATCCAGGTTCTGTGGGCTGCTTGGAATGATTTGGGGGACGCGGCGTGCTGCTGGTGCTTGTGACAATCAGTAACCGTGTCAAATTTCCCCCTGCACAAGCCCAAGCTGTACCCTCCGCCGTTGCAGATCTTATTCCACTCATAATCATTCAGTGATGGGTTTTCTCCAAACACTGGAACCAGTATGAACCAGTTGCCATACAGCACGTGACATCTGGCGGGTCACCTCACCTTGGATGGTTCAGTTCATCCAGATCTCTCCGCTGACACGTATCCAAGTGTCACCGTGAGCTTTGACCCCCGGCAGCACAGACTGAGGAGGTTGTGTCAACTAAGAGCAGTCGCACCAGCAGACGGTGTGTTTGCACGGTTTCTTATCAAACACAAAGTTTCCAGTTTTCAGCAACTGTTCAGTCTGGGCTGACCCTCCGGTTTCTGCTGTTTCCATCTGTCGGTGACGGTTTTAACCCCGGAGTTTAGTTCAGCCGGCAGCAAGACGAACTAAACACCAGGGACGTTTCATCATTGATTCACCTCAACTACAGAACCACAACACCCTCCGAAGCCTAAACATAACCTCAGCTTTGAAATACAAGCTTGCACTTTGACACACACACACACACACACACACACACACACACACACACACACACACACACACACACACACACACACACACACAGCAGAAAGAGTAAGAGTGTGTGCGTGTGTGTGCCCGCGCGTGTGTGAGCATAGCAAGTAACAGAAAGCAGATCACCCCCCTGCAAACACTTCCTCCGCTAACGACGCTAATGCTAATCTGCTGAGGTTGTTGACACATAATCCATTTCCTCGCTGCCAAAACAATAATCTAAACCTAATTTTAATCCTGAGGTAAATTCTCTAAAAAAAGGTTTTGACTCTCCGGAAAATGGTGACCCTCAGTAACGTCTTCACCTTCAACCGTTCCCTTTCTTTCAAACTGTTGTCAGTGTGTTTTCAAACCCGTGGTTGGTTTAATCCGATCGCAGTCATCGAATGACTCGGTAGGATGTTCTGTTCTGTGACGATGATGATGGTGATGATGGTGACGATGACGTCGAGGCGGCACATGATCAGGTATGAGTTTGCTGGCTCCACTCTTAGGAGGACACACGGACCTGAGACCTGGAGGAACGCGACCAGACAGGAGGAGGGGTCTGCCGTGCGTCTTTGTTTAGTGAAAATTAAATCAAATTCCAAAGTTGACCATGATGAGATGAAGAAACGCCTCAAACCTACCGGGGACGACCCAGGGGACGACCCAGGGGACGACCCAGGGGACGACCCAGGGACGACCCAGGGGACGACCCAGGGAAGACTCCCCCCCCACCCACGACTTTATTGGACCAAATATAATTTGGCTCCTGTGTGGTGTCGTCTGTTTCCCAGTGAATTTGAGCTTGAATGTGCCCAAAGTCATCGCTGCAACCACAAGATGTAACCACGAGCAACAATGGAAAATAACACTCACTAAAAACAACAACAACAACAACAACAACAATATTTGCATGGCGAAAGATGTCTAAGTTCCAGTCCTGCATCAGTTCTTGAGAACTGGTAACTCGCTGGGCACGTAGAGACATTTTCTACTGTGCTGAACACTTTGGGAGGAGATGGAAATCATGATGCGTTTAAAAGAAAACAACAACAACAACAACAACTTTCTCCGTGTTTGCTCAACGTCCAGAAAACTGCGATAAATGTGTACTTACTGTAGTACGCTGACATTTTACGACATGTGTGGTGAAACCACTTTGACACCACCGACACTGTTTTGTTGCTTTTCTTTGTGTTTTTTCAACAGGCCTTTCAGCCAGTAAGAGAGTAACCTGGGCTGTTGTGGTTCATACAGAACCCAAAACCCGGGAAGAAATCGCAGTGTGTGTGTGTGTGTGTGTGTGTGTGTGTGTGTGTGTGTGTGTGTGTGTGTGTTATGAATCGAAGAAGTGTGGGAGGAGTGGATGGAGTTGGCTGCTAAACTAATTTTGGAGTGGAAAAGTACAGCTGTCTGTTCTGGAGGCGGAGACATCTGAGTCCAAAAATGACCAATCAGAGCACGGACAAATAAATTGATTGACAGCAGTGCACAACAGCGTCACAAACCCTGCCTGGAAGTTGTATGGACTTAAGTTTGGTGTATTTGGCAACATCAAGAGAGAAGTTTGAATACAAAAACAAATTTAAGCCTAGAAGATTTAAGTCCAACTAATGTGTGAAGATGTAGAAGCAGCCTTAACAAAAGAAAAATGAATAAATCATTTCCACGGGCAGATCTGCAGGAATATTGAGGGAGGAGGGTTTTTTTTTGAGAGGAACTGCTTCGTGATGAACGTTGTCAGCCAGTAATTAAATGGTTATTCTTTTAAAAAGCGAACAAACAAATCAGAATGTAATTGTATCCTCGAGGTCAAACAGCACGTCATGCTGATTTTTCAAAAGGGGAATAGGGGGGAACGGGGTAAGTTGAACCATCCTCTAGTTAACTACAAACAAGAGTAGTCAAGTGACCCCCCCCCCCCCCATTAAGAAAGTGCCCCTCACTTTAGTCAGTCGCTGTTGGACTGAAGCTGTGGGAGAGAACGGTGTAAGAACCAGAGCAAAATGTAGGATTCCTGTCATGACGAGCAGATTTATCATGATTTCAAAATAAAACCGACACTATTACATCTTAATTGAAGGCAGTTTAGGCACCAAGGCAAGGTCCCAAACGCCATAATTAACATGAAGGTTGTGGACTGAAAGGCTTACAGATTTAAAAAAAAAAAAAAAAAAAAAGGTTCCCACCAACATATGGATTTACTTGAGTATAAAATTAAGTTTTTTTTGGCTTCGTTAAATGTAAGGCTTTAAAATAATTTAAAAAAAAATCTGCAGTGTGTATGAATGTGTCAGAGTTGTGTGATTTTTTTCAGTATTTAATGGCGGCTCATGGAAGGCTCAGTTCAGCCCAACTAAATGTTCAGTTTACCTCCACCTGGGCAGTGAGGTGCCTCTGGACCACTTGTTTTTTGGGTTGGTTTGTTGTTGTCAAACCATCACAAGTAGAAACACTTCCATGCTTTGTGTGGACAGCAACCTGAGGAAGACATGTACTTGAAACACTTTTGCTGTAAAATCATCAAAGGTAAAAAACAACAACAAACTGGCTCATCTTATCCCGCTCTCCCCTACGTGCGATCGACTAGGAAGACATTTTAACGCGGACTCAACGCAGAAAGACGCACGAGTTTCATTGATCCTCCGGGGGAGCGCTGCTTCTTATTCGTTTCACCGACGTTTCAGGCTTCAACAAGCGGGCTGTGTTTTCACGTACAGTCAGAGAGGCGGACCAGTGTGTGATTTCCTGCTGCTCCACTGACCTGCCAACTTTTGCAACACACACACACACACACACACACACACACACACACACACACACACACACACACACACACACACACACACACACACACACACACACACACACAGAAGGGTTGAAGGTTTGTTTTCATTCTGGTAGTATGAGCTCAACTCTCTCCTTCAGCAAATGTGTGGTGAATATCTCATATCCCTGTAAGTCTTCTCACACACATTCCTCTCTCTCTTTGTGTGTGTGTGTGTGTGTGTGTGGGGAGGGGGCAGAGAGAGAGAGAGAGAGAGAGAGAGAGAGAGATTATATCCGCTGCTGTATTGTTCCGTAGAGAGACTGACGGATATTTAATCCGTTATCCGTTTTCTAAATAAATTACCTGGAATGTGGATGTGTGCTGCTGCTTTACTGTCACAACGATCCTGACGGCACAGGGCAGGACGTGAAACACTCGTGTGTGTGTGTGTGTGTGTGTGTGTGGGGGGGGGGGGGGGCGTGGCACAGTCAGACAAGCCCTGTTATGAAATCACAGCCAGTTGGGAGTTGCAGTTTTGTCAGAACTGCGCTTTTTAGTCGTCATATCTTTATGTATTGTTTTTTTCTTTGTGCAAACCAGGAGCCTCCTGACACCAAGTGAGCCCACATCCAAGTCATCGAACAGACACACACCAGTGTCTCCTGCCGCAGCAACATCCCCATGAAATAGTTCACTTTTACTGCAAGGACTGTAGAATTTCACCTGCAGTTCAACACATTCATCTGGGCTTTAAATATAAAATCTTAATAGGAAGAAATGCAGTTCATGTTGTTCATAAATACATGTTTCCGAGTACTTTTGAAAATATAATTTAGTCGCTAATTTTCTATTTTTTTGTGGAAGAAATCAAATGAATCTGATAATAAAGATGTTACCAGCATGACATCGTCACGTATTACTGTAATTACTATGATTATCATAATTATGAGTAGTAGGACCAGTAGTTTGGATCCGAACCTTCAGACCGAGTCCGCCTGGGGTTTGGGACATGAAACCCTTGGAGGCAGTTTGTTCCACTCAGCCTGGATAAAGAAGAAGCTAAAATCACGTCAGCAGGCATCAAATGAGCGTCTCAGGTTTCCTGAGCAACAACTGAGGGAGAGTAGGACTGCTGAGACGGTGGTGGTGGTGGGGGGGGGGGGGGTCCACTGTCCCTCTGACGACACCAACAGTTCAAACAGAGGTGTGTCGGACACATCTGACACGTACTGTACAAGTGTGTGTTGAGAGGTTATGCACAAGGAAGCGGAACAGGAAACCTGACCTTCTGATTGGCTGCCTGACACACGGACCCGCCTCGCTCCCCGGCACAAGAGTTCCTTTCTTTTCTTCTCTGTCTTCACCTGCCGACACACACACACACACACACACACACACACACACACACACACACACACACATGCGCCGATCTGTTCCATCTCAACACGCACTCCATTGATCCAGGAGCTGCTCTCCTGACCGTGGCTGTGCTGCAACCCTATGGAGCTGAAATTTTTTTAAAAAATCCTTAGAATAGAACAGTTTATGAAGAGCTGAGTGCATCACACCGGTCAAACCCCCCAAACCGGACAGTAAGACACTGCACGTCAGCTCTGTTTGGTCATGTGACAGCAGATAAGCGTGAAGTCTTCAGAGTGATCAAACTATTTCAAAATACTGACTCCCCCTGCATCTGACTTTGTGTTGACTGGAAACTGATAAAGAAAAACCTACTCAGCACTCTCTCTCACACACACACACACACACACACACACACACACACACACACACACGCACACACAATTCAGCTTTGCCCTCTAACTGAGGGCCCTCCAGTTCATTCTTGGAGCAGACGGAACTAAAACTCCCGGCTGGTTTATTTGATCCTGATCCAATCATCTATGCTGAAGTATCCTCACGATACCAAACGCCTCCACTCCCCGTGAGCTTCAACTCGTCAGCGTTTCACAGCCTGCTGGGGAGGTTACGGCCTAATAGTGCAGAAAACCTGCCAACACCTGAAGCTTCCGTCCAAAAACCAAGGATCCTTTTTGACAAGTGTGTTTGATTCGCCCCAGAAACCAAGACTGAAGCAGGTGAGAGTTTCCTTCAACTACCAGGAGCTGTGGAAGTGTTTAAATGGCCTCGCTTTCAACAACTGAGTGCCCCCCCCCCAAAAAAAAAACAAAAGTTTCTAATTCTAAAAATGTCCAAATATTCCCTGGATCAGTTTTTCACTTTCCCTTCTTCCAAACAACCTTACAAAGACGGGCACAGAGACCTGACACGCTTCACATCCCCGCCCGATCAAGAAGTCAAACTGAAACCATGTCAACTTTGTTTGCAAGTTCAGGGGACAGAGCAGTGAGTGTCAGTCCAGGTTGAGGTGAATGTAAACTGAGAAGCTAGAAAAATTGTATGTAAATGATATAGCACCACCCAGTGGTCAACAAGCAGAACAACACCTCAGAGCAGCAGCGAGTAACTCCGAAGCCTCCAGGATATTTTAGAGAAGTAGGAGACAAATGAAACATTTGTGAATTCATGTTATCTGGGATTTTTAATCAGGAAAAACGAGCAGGTGGCATCTGAAGGAATTTATTGTGGGAATTGTAACTCTGTTGTATTAAGAATGGAGTATTTTGATGTGCCGTAACAGACCTGTGGAGGCCAACTTTAAGGTTCAGTTCTTTTTTGGAGGTTGATAAAAATACTTAAAATGTATAAAATATTACAGGTACTTTATGGTATACATTTTTATATTTGGCTGCACCGTCTTAATATTTTCAAGCACATTTATACATTTTTTCTTAATTAATCCAAAATACACTCTATTGTGGTCAAACATAAAAAAAAAGCTGTAAAGAAAAAAAAAATCCACATCTGAATATTAATCATCAACCCAATGACATTTTGTCAGAAAATCATTTTCCTCATGACAGCAAAATGCACGAAGACAAAGTCCCAAACAAGGGTTTCATCGGTGAAATATAATTTTCCCAGTCCTTACATTTGTTGCTTGTGCGGCCAAACACTCCTCAAACTTATTGAAGTTAATCTCAAACTGGAATCGGTCCGGCTGTAGCGAGTCAGCAGACACGCAGAGTAGATCCGTCTGACGGAAAGTAGCCATTAAAATACAGAGGCGCTGGTTTCAATACTTCAACCTGGGGAAGAAATCATGAGGCTTCAACGATGGTTAAAAAAATATCATTGAATGATGATACAGGAAATAAAAGCATAACCTGTCTGACGACCACGCGTCATTTTCACACGTAAACTCTTTGAGAGTCACAGCCAGGCGTGAAACCACTGGCTTGTCCTGTCGTCCAGGAGCGCTGCAGTAAACCGCCTGGATAAAATCAGTGTAGTAGACACTGAGCGCGTGAGTCGAGCGAGCGGCGAGCGCGTCCCATCAGGCTGAGAGGGAGTTTCCCCTCCTCACCATGTGGGACAGAGGAACAACAAAAGCACAGGAGGTGTTAACAAGTTTCTCCCCAGACAGACTAAATCTATCACTGATTCGGCCTCTACCAGGAGACGTTACATCATCAGCTCCGGTGGTTTACCAGCGGTGACATCACTCCCATAATGACAGACACAGCAGAGTTTGCGGCTCCTTCTATGAACGTAATGGTGTCTGGCTGACGAGGACAGGAGAGACATTACACCGTCCTCGTTAAAAAAGGTTTATTCCATCAGTCAGTTCTGCTGTACGTTTCTCCTCCTCCTCCTCCTCCCTCCTTTTTTCCTGCTCTTTCTCCAGCTCCCGCTGTTCTTTGGCGTCGGCCTCCTTCAGTTTCTTCTCCACCTCCTCAGGAATCTCCACTTCTAATAGGTTCTCCATCCCCTGTTCCGGCTCGTCACCGATCAGCACCTGGAGGCAGGACAGGGAAGATTGATACCTTCAGCTCGCTTCTCAACTCTTTCAATAAACACCACAACTTTTTTTTGGAGAAATTAACTGATTGTCCATCCCCCTCAGAGCCGGGCAGGAAGATGGATGTCCTTCCTCTGTCCAATGTGCTGCATCGGGGAGCTTAGACCCTCAGAGACCAGCTGACTGCTAGTTAGCTTAGCATAACGAACAGTAGAGGACGGGCAGGTTAGCCTGCTCGGTCACAAACAATCAAGTACACTCCAAAATCATCGAACGCGAAGAACCAGGGTTGTGTGTCAAAGCTGTTATGAGATCATGTAAACTGATTATTCTGGAATCAGACAGAGTCAGAGCTCCTTTCCTGCGCGGGAACAGTGATGTCACACAAAAAGCGTCAATCAAAGTTCCAGCGGCAAAGCACAACACCAGAAGAGCGACTGAGAGGATGAGGAGGACTGCTTACGGACAAACAGGTAACTTTTGATGGCCTCACGCTAACACTTCACTGCCATGCATTGCGCTAAGCTAACTAGCAGCTCGCAGGTCTCAGCTGCCTGGTGCAGCACCGGAGAGAAGGGTATTTGTCTTCTTGTCAAGGGAAAATTGCAGACAACTGTCTTTCCCAAAATGTCGCCATGTCATGTCACATCGACTCTGTTTCAAGAGGCAACAAGTCATGAAACTTCCTGTTTTTGTTGGTCGTTTCAGAGGAACACTCATTGTCTTGATCAGCTTCTTATGAGGACCTGTTCATGTCAGAACGCCAGCGTTAGTTATTTCTTGATGTTCAGGGATCTGAATGTTGGTTCTGGGTCGTCCTGGGCTGCTGCTGTTAGCGCAGCAGTAAACCCCCCCATTCTGATCCCAGTGTGAACTGACTTGATGTTCACGACGTGAGTTTCTCCATCCACAGTTTAACAGATTCTTGAACAGATGGTAGCTGCAGCCTTCTGCTAGTGGAAACAAGGATTTTTCTGTTTTCAGTTTGGATTCAGAGACCAGATCCCTCCTACCTGGACCAGCTTTTCACAGGCCGCTGAAACATGGGGGTCCTTCTCCCAGCGATGGAACTCTCTCATGATGGGATAAACGTTCTTGTCCTTTAGGATCTGCCGGCCAGCTTTAGTCGCTGTCAGCTACCCAAGGAAAGAGCAGGTAAGAGCGCAGCAGGAAAACACGGGTCTGTGTGTGTGTGTTTGTGTGTGTTTGCTCTTGTACCAGCAGGAGTGTTTCCAGCAGCATCTTTCTGATGTCGGGGTCTTCTTCTCTCTTCTTGTCCTCGGGGAGGTACTGCAGGTCCACAGGCAGACCTGAACATCACAACCATTTCTATTAGTCAAGATCACTTCCTGCTTCATCGATGCGTCGCCACGCAGCTATGAATTTATCCATGAGCGAAACAGTAAACGACACAAACACACTCACCTTCATTCTCTTCTTCACTCAGCTCCTCTGGTCCAGCCAGTGGCAGCAGGAGGAAGGGCAGGATGTCCACAGCGTCGCTTAGCAACCACTCATGATGGGCTGGGCAGATGAAGGAGATTTAAGAGGTTTGGGTCAGACAAGCGGAGGTCCAGCTGGGCCAGTGAGGACACCACAGGTTTACACCGTCAGGCGTCTCTCATATTTCTCTGACGTAACCGTGGCGGCGTTGAAGCCATGCGTCCATGTGTACTTTGTTCATATCACAATGAGCGTCTCACAATTGCATTGACACTTAAAAGTAAAACATAAAAGAGGCATTTAGTGCGACTGTGTTATGAGGCTCATGACTGTTTGTTTTCAGCAATAAACCAACAACGAGGGAACCTCAGCGGCGCTAACGTTGACCTCCCGAGCCCAACATCCCTGTCCATTACTGCGAGTCCCTTCCCTGGCGTTGAGGACAAACAAGACGGGATGGCGGAGAGAGTTTCAGCGACGTGTCTCACCGTGGTCGAAGCAACAGTTGCGCAGGGTGCCTATGACTCCGCCCCTCCTCACTGCCGACGCCTGGAACTGAGTGAAAGGCAACAACCGCTGAACGACACACCTGAAACACACATGGGATTACTACACGCAGTCTGCAGCGGCCGCAGGGCCCAGAGACGTGAATTCAAAGCAGCTGTGAGAGGTGAGAGAGCAGGAGAGGACGGGACGCTGCTCTGTTCAGGTCCGGGTCCATGCACGTGCAGAACATTTCTAAAGCTGGATTTGACCGACAAAGCTTCTCACTGACCTGAGATATGCAAGAAGAGCAACATAAAAAAGAACAAAGGATTTGGTGAGGGCTTGACACCGGTCTACTCTTCCAGAACAAAGCACTGTAAACCAGTCACCTGTCCCGGTCCATCATGCAGCTCCTGGCCTCGGGCAGCTGCGTCAGGTTGGACAGCAGAGGTGCCAGGTAGTGGAGCTTGGCCTTCTTGTTGTAGCCTTCAGTACAGAAGATCTCCACCAGCTGAGCCAGACCAACGTCCTCCTGGAGGACCTGGAACAGGAAACAAACCCAGGATAGAAGAAGAAGAATATAAAGCTGAATGACGATCCTCCCATTTTTCTAGAACTGTCTACCTTCAACACAATCTTGCAAGTCTTCTCATGGCGGGTCAGGTTGGACAAGACGGTGCAAATCTGATCAGAGAACAGGTACTCTGGATCCATGAGGTTCTTCAGCAACATCGGAAGAACTTTGACCTCCGTCAGGAGAACCTGACCAAGACATGAAGCAGACATGATGCAGTTTCTCAGCGTGATTGACTTGCTTCATATCGGTCGTTACACTGGGACAGCAGAGTCACCTGGTGCAGAGTCTCGTCAGCTGACAGGTTGATAAGGATGTGGTAACAGTCCTTCACTATGGCAACAGAGGGGTCAGAGGTCAACGCAAACAGTGCGACGAGTAAGTCGGGTTTAGAGCGGAGGAAGCGGCACCCTTCCCTGAAAACAAACAAGGCAGACGACTGGTGAAGAATCCGTGGAGAAGCCATGCAAACATCTGTGCAAACTTGAGGCTCATGCACCAAATCAAACACTAAAATTAGCTGTGTGAATAATTCCAGGTGCAGAGGTCAGCACTGTCGCCTCAGCACGAAGCTTCAGGGTTGGAGCCCCGGCTGGAGCACGGGGTCTTCCTGTGTGAGTCTCCATGTTCTCCCTGTTCCTGCTGGGTTCTCTCTGGTACTCCAGCTTCCTCCACAGTCCAAAGACATCAAGAGGGACCAGGTTAATCCAGACTCTAAATTGACCGTAGGCGTGGCTGGGAGAGCCAATGGTTGTCTGTCTCTATGTGTTGGCCCTGCCATGGACTGGTGACCTGTCCAGGGTGAACCCTGCCTCTCGCCTGAAGGCTGTTGGGATAGGCTCCACCCCCCCCATCACCCTTAACGACGTAAGAGTATTAATTTCTGGGACAAGTTATCATGACAGGTCTGATCTCACCACTCCCCCCTGTCAGGGAATCAAACTCTGGTCTTCCACATGACCAGCAGGGACACTGTCCATTTATACTCCTGTACTGAGAAGCTATTTCGTCAATGACATCATCACCATGTTTCTCCTACCTGTCACCGGACAGTCCCAGGATGTACTCGGTGGTCTGACCTTTGACATCGGGTCGCGTCGCTGGCTTCAGGAAGGAGAGCAGCTCCGTAGCCTCCGAATCACTAAGCATCTTTCAAACTACACACACACACACACACACACACACGCTCGGTAGTCATAAAAAACCCAAACATGTTTGTCTCAAACATCAAGAGGAAAAATACTCCCAAAATTGGAGATTATTTTGACAAAATCAGACACCCGCGGGTGCTGAACAGATTATAAACCTGATTTAAAATATCTGGTGATGATGGAGAAGTTCAGAAGAACTGGAGGTGTTTTTCTTACTCCAACACTCGATGAGTCTGTGGTTTTACTTCATGTGAACTGTTTACCTGCCCAGGACTACAGATGAAGCTGAACTCACTGAATGCATGATTGGCTGTACATGATTACGCTGAGATGCCAGCAACGCGTACTGAAGCTGAAAGATAAATAAAATAAAGGTCCCTCCATCACCTACCTGTTAAAGAAGACTTCAGTATTTGTTCATCGTTTTCACCGATGAATAAAAGATATCTTAAGAAAAGTCCTTCGGGCCAGCAATGAGTAAACTTACTGGGCTTAACCTAACAGTGACATTCAGGCTGAACTGCCTTTCATTGTTGTTAAAAAATGCGCTACATATAGATTTACGCACATAGGGGCTGTTATTTAAAAAAAAATCACAAAATACCTTGCTTTCATATTGCGTTTATGTAATTTAGCAAAGATGAATGACGCAAAAAAATATTCAACTCAAAGTTGCCTCAAGTCTCTTCATGACAGCGACTTGACGTTTAGTGAATTCCAACTGCGATTGAACCCAAGACAAGACGGCTCACCTTCAGCTTCCTATGGAACGCCACCAGTTTTCATTTCGCTGTTAAACCTCCTCTACAATCCTGTTAACACGGAATCTCATGCGCTCCGGGTCCTGATTTGCACATGTGGACGACACAAACCACAGCTATAGGATATCCCGCCTACTTCCGGGTTACATTCTTCTTCTACTTCTAAAAAAAAAAAAAAAAAGGGTTCCATGTGAGCTTTGCCGCCACTTGCTGTTCGACACACCCACAGCCAAGTCTCATGAAAACACTGAGGCACTAAAAATAACGGGACTATCGTTTGACCTTCTGACATGTTAAATGGGCTGCTGTTGAAGGGGCTTTTCCAGTGTTAATCTCTACTTTTTCTGCCTTTAAATCATCAGATTTGTCCCCATAAAATAAAGCGTCCATTCACATTTCTCCACATGATACCAAATTGTAGTGAACCTTAAATTATTTTTATCAGTAGCTGTGAAATTCCCATACAAATATTATGGATAAAAATTGTCGACAAACACAAGTAAAACGAATTCAGTGGGAAGAAAACTTTTGGGAGGCTAACTACACTATGGTGCTCATTCTTAGTTCTGAGCAAATGTTAGCGCTTGGTTCTTTCGTCAAGCACTTTTGTTCATAGTCCTAAACTACTTTTATCTCCTGGTGCTCATTCTTGGTTTGTAGCTAATGATATCTCTAGGTGCTTGATCTTGGGTCTGTCAATAATTGTTAGGGTTTGGTCTTAGCGCTAAGCTTACGATACACTTTGGTGTTTGTTCATAGTCCTGAACTACCTTTATTTCCTGGTGCTCATACTTGGTTTGTAGCGAATGATATCTCTAGGTGCTTGATCTTGGGTCTATCAATAACTGTTAGGGTTTGGTCTTAGCGCTAAGCTAACGTTACACTTTGGTGTTTGTTCATAGTCCTGAACTACCTTTATCTCCTGGTGCTCACACTTGGTTTGTAGCTAATGATATCTCTACGTACTTGATCTTGGGTCTATCAATAACTGTTAGGGTTTGGTCTTAGCGCTAAGCTAACGTTACACTTTGGTGTTTGTTCATAGTCCTGAACTACCTTTATCTCCTGGTGCTCACACTTGGTTTGTAGCTAATGATATCTCTAGGTGCTTGATCTTGGGTCTATCAATAATTGTTGAGGTTTTGTCTTAGTGCTAAGCTAACGTTACATTTTGTTGTTTGTTCTTATTTGCACTAACAGTAATTTTGGTGTATGTTCTTCCCCTAAACCTCTTTTTTGAATTCATTAGCATCACACCAGTCTTTTTTTTTAAAAACCAGTACAATTCAGTGTTGAAGTGGACTATTTTTTGTTGGAATACTTAAAATGGCCCCCCTTGTGAAAAAACTGGACAATTCACAGATCCCCTACACTTCTACCCATCAAATAAATGCATACAATATGGGAAATAAACCAAATGATTTCTTAAAAAGAAACGTTTTACACTCATACGTGACACAACCAAAAACTATAGTCAGCGTTAATAATAAACTTCCAAACTACTTTATTGATATATTGAAGAAAAAAAGGACACATACAAGACATTCAAATATTTAAGTCCTATCAGCAACAGCTCCCACTCACTCCAAATGTTGCATTGACATGTTGACATTGCATATAAATGTTCACAAATTATTATTTTGTCCGCCGCACTACAGCACATGGATTAAAAGAGCAGTTCAGCTGTTCCTGACTGATCGGTTCAGACATCGACGGGCACCTTTCACTTCAACCAACAAAGAAGCGGCCGCTGCTGACGTTTATTCTTAAATCCTAGAACACTTAAAAAAACAAAAAACAAACAAACGTCAGCATTTTAAACATTTCGTACTAACGGAAAACACCTCCATGTAGTTGAGGGAAAGACCTGAGCCCAATTCTTGTGATTGTGCCTCTGGTCTTCAGATCTGCAACTGCCGCTGCGCTGCTGGGTGAAACATGGCCAACCGGCTCCTCCTGAAAGGTCTCTGACTGAAGGCTGTAGATTCTTTACTCGCTTACCATTCATTTTTTCAATATTACTTCAATACCATTGCAAAAAAACACAAGAAAAAGGCTTAGAAGGCTATTAAACATTTCAGATGACGTATATAGATTGGAGAGAGTAGAGTCAGGACAGGAATAGCCCCAGTCTGATTTGTAAACAGGTAAGAGCATTCATCAACAAGTCCGCCACGTGCTGATGTGATTCCAGTCTGTGGAATCTGCCTGGAGCCGGATTCTCACATCCAAACATCCAAACCCTGCCCAAGTCAGGCGATGAACTTTGGAGGAAGTATATCTGGGTTTCTGCTAAGTTCTGGGTTGCCATGGTATCGCAGTAGTACTGAATATGGGGTACCGAACATAGTATTTGATGAAAGTCTGGATGTCTATGTTCAAGACCAGAGGCCTCTGTGGACCCTTTGTTGAAAGTCCGACTGGCAGACTGATAAGCTGGCAGTCTCTCGTATTGGCTCAGGGCGGGGCAAGTTGTCATCATCTTCACTCGGCCTTGTCTTTCCTCTTGGCAGTGAACGGGACTTTATTAGCTACCGTCGAACCCACCGTAGAAACGCTGCCAGCAACGGCTGACACCCCTCCTTTCACCAGACCTACCCCCACCGAGGGCACTGTGGTCACAGCTGACTTGGTGATCTCCAGGCTCTTGCCACCCACCCAGGCCACTCCTCCTACTGCGGCACCAACAACACCCTTTGTGACATTGAAGAGGCCGCCGGTCACCCGCCACACCATGCCAGGCTGCGGTGCTACGTGGTCCTTACCGGCGTCTGAAAGCAAATAAAAGAGTGGAGGAGGCATCAAGATACTGGCCAACTTTCTAAAACCACCTGTGTTGCTGATACGATGACTGATGCGAATGAACTATGGTAGCGCAATTGACCTTTCGCAAAAGCCCCGCCCCCCCTTAGTTACTGCTGCTAGCCCCACGTCATTCTTGACGCAGACAGTGTCAACATATGTCATAGCTGGGAGAAGTATACCTGTGTGTGTTAGTGTCTTTTTTTGGAGCAATACCTGCACCATTTCCTCCAGATGGAGGCAAAAGGGGTTCCAGTATGCAGTGGAGGGATGTATTCAAAGTATTTAAATGTGCAACGAAGGGGACACTGCAACTGTCGAGGCTAAAGCGTACCCCATGAGCTCTACCTCAAGTGCAACCAGCACAGCCTTGTGGACCAGTCATGCGCTTGCCCTGCCAGGTAAGTTCTCTTTCTGATGTTGGTCTAGTAAACTTAACATTTAATGTGCATTACAGTTAGGTTTGCGAGCTAGCTATCGCTATGGCATTAGCCCAGCCTTACCCTGGAGCAGACATTCAGCTGGGAGTGGGGCCGTCCACACCGTTTAATCCATTGTGGGCACCGCTCCGCTGTTGTGTTTTCGGCTTTGGGAAGGGAAAGAACGCGACTCCCCAGCCTAACTCTTAGGGCACCTAATGACAGATTTACATAATCCATAGGCACATCGCTTTACCATTTTCTTGGAGGTCAGCTTGTCGGACCTTGTTTACGAGTAACGGTTTCTGGGATGTTGCTGATTGGAAAATGACCATTATCAGGGCAGGGTTTGCCAAAGGTCAATTAGTCAAAATTAGGGTCACACTGATATATCTGCCTATCGTTTACATATGATGTTATGTGCCAATACAACAGCACGTAAAATCAAGAAAGTGATGCCCATGATGATTTTAAATGAGTTCGCTGTGGTTTGTCCAGCAGAGAGCCTTCTGGCACCTCCAAATTATTCATTTCACTTCCTTAATTTTGGTCTTTATTGACAAGACGATACAAAATTGCTCCTCCTGCCGACACGTCATATTCTACAGACTCAACAAAAACATCTTAGTTGTCTTTGTTTCTCAAAAACAAATATCATTTTCATGGATTTTCTAATAAAAAACACATAACAATGATGTAAAAAATTTAATAAACCTTCTGATATGTCAAATCAAATCGCCATGACCTTTATCAGTCAATATAATCACAATTCGATATTTTCATGACGACACCTGGCTGCACCGAGGGACCCGGGGATGACGTATTTTTGGAGGTTAGCATCATCACGGGTTCCCCCAATCACTTTACATCACTTTCCACTTGATTTGCAGTTTTCATCAGAGAAAAGAAGCTCTGTGGCACACAAAAGTTCAGGAATAAAAGCTGATTTTCTACAGCAAAGCCCCACATTCAGGATTTTCGAAGCATACATGCAATCATAAGAGGCACTAAGCTAACGTTATGCTAATGAAAAACTACGCACATGACTTCAATGCCCCAACTAGGCTTCAGGCATCACTTCGTGGTGACGTCAACTCTCTGTACAAACTCTGAGGTCTCGTTTGGCCGCTTAGAAATAAAAAGCAGAAATCTTATGTTGACTTTTAATCACAAACCTTGGTTTGAGCATTTCAGCTGGCCAAGAAACACCTGGCCTTAAAGGCGAGAAAGTTTACTTCTTGATGTCACGACACAATCGCACAACTCTCTATGCCAACAAAAACAATAAATAAATAGCTTATCGAAACAGTTTAATGGTTTAGTTACTCTTTAAAATCAGACAGTGTCTCTGTAGAAGCACCAGACTTAAAATTCCAGATCTTTCCGATTTCCGACATTCGGTGTCAGTGCTGGATTATTAAACTGAGGGTTCATGCCGCCTGTGGTGATGTTGTCTGAGAGCACCACAGGGAGCTGAACCGCTGCTAAGTGTCACAGGGTTGAACACAAATAGCGGGTTAGAGCTGCAGGCACATTTACACAAACAAACATGTTCCCTGGATGAAGCGACTGTTTCCAGAATAGCAGCAGGTAACATGTTAACACTGATTGCACCATGTTCCCGGTGGATGTCTCAGCCCTTGGCTGCACCCTGGGGAGTGCGCTGCTTACCCTCTGGAGGCTGACTGTAGGTGGGATCGGCGTCGTCCGAGGCCAAGCTGGTCCCAGGCTGGGGCTCCACGTTAACACTGTTCACATTCTGAAAAACAGCAGGGTTTCTTAACACGGAATGAATCCCAACGCCACGCTACTCTTAGCACTTCGAGGGCAGTGTAGCAGCATCAATCATAAACTGTAGTGAAACCAAACAGTTTTATTCATCAAAAACATTTCTGGTCTAAAAGCATATATTTAAAAATTTGATGTAAATGAGCACTGATTTCACAAAGACCAGTGGGGTTTTTTTTTTACGTTGTAAAGGGCGCATGAGTAGCCTTGGCAGTTATCGTTTTTTTTTTTTTTTAAACATCAGTTTCAGTCTAACCTTATTTTTGACACATATAATATCAGCTGTCATTTGTAAGGATATCTGTAAAATATCTGATATTAGCATCCCTAAATGTGTATTCGAGACGGGGTTTTTCACGATTATGCAGATGATGTGATGTCATCGGGGTGAGTTTCAACTCGCAGAGTAAAAATCTACGACAAAAGAAACCCTGCTTGTAAAGCAGGCGTCATGAAAAGACATGAATGTTACCCGACTTAACAGCATACGATGTGTTTATTACGTGCTAATCGGTACGCTACAAGCTAACAGTTCATGCTAAGCGTTGGCTAAGAAGCTCTCGAACACACACACACACACAACTTGTCAAAATGGTGATAACATAACAGCTGTTCCCATAACACTCTGGTATCAGTCGTTGATGTACATGCACTGTTGCATTATAGGAAATGTAGGACGTTGAGTTTTGGAGCTGGACTCTTACTGGGAACTCTCACGCATCCACGACCGCTGCTTCTGCTGAATCCTCCAATTTAGGGGAAGTTCAAGAAATCATCACTTCTGAGTTGATTTTTAAAATTTTTTTTTTTTTAATGGCATCACTGATGTCAAATATATGCGACACATTTCTTTTTTTTGGAAACCGTGCGTTTTAATGTCTTTGAATCAGGGTTATGTTTGCCAAATTAAAGCACAAAACCCTCTAAATTACGTCCTGCATGGAAAAACGCAGGCTGGCGGCGCTACTCGGCTTCTGCCCGTCTCAAGTGTCTCCAGTTCTCCAGGAGGATTGTGGCTTTTTTTGTTTTTCCCTCACTGTGGTTCGAGTCTGCAACAACGCTGCAAACACAGACTCAATACATGATAAATTAAAATAAATAAAAAAAAGGGGGGGGAAAGAACCCCTCTGTCCAAACCTCATGGTTCTGTGAGGCTAATTTAAGAAACACTATCTGGCTTGCTGGACTTACAGTGCTGCTCTGGCGTGTAATTATCTGACACACATTCCACAGATAGTGCATATTTTAGAGTTTCCCTGCAGACAGCGGAACCTTCAGGGGCCCAACGTGGCCTTCAGTGGGAGACCGGATCTTGACTTCTGACTATAGTCCTCTCAGACGTGATCCCACGATGTGTGTGTGTACATTTCCTGGTTTTCATATTCACTGACTCGGGTACAAACGTGGCCCTGGACCTGAGTGAAGCTCCACAAGTGAGAGCAGATGAACACAGGCGGAGATGTAACGGGCCTCGGCGCTGCTGCGGCCGATCTTATCTCCTCTGACTTGTGACTCTCAAGACTCGTCAGCGTGCACCAAAGCCACATTCGGAGTCCGTTTGCTTTTAAGAAACAAGACAAATATAATTTGCTCTGATTGGGCTCATCTCGAAAAAACACCCACACTTTTTTTCCCCCCTTCTCTTTCCATGTGAACCACAAAAAAGGGGGCCCACTTCCAAACCAGTGCTACAGGTTATTTATGCATTTAAAAAGAAGAAGGGGGGGGGGGGCCTTAAGGGTTCAATTTAATGTACGAAGGTGATATTTGGAGAGAACTGAGTTTGACTAAGATTTGCAAGGAAGAGGCGCTCTTGATTGAGAGACTTTACCTCCTAAAACACCTGTGATTACCTGGATTGTCACACTTTTCTCCCACAGGAAACCCCCCCCCCCAAAAAACAAAAAAACAACAAAAAAAAGAACCCAAAAACAACCCTCAAAACCAATCAATCCCACAACTTGCAGACAGTTGAAATGCAGCGCGGATACTGGGTTGGTTCTTACCTTCACCATTGTTCCCAGTGCTTCTCCCTCTAACACACCTGGCAGAGAAACTTGAGACTGGTGAGGCTTCGGTTACAGCCTCCGAGACAAACTCTGCTGTAAATTAATGAGCTTCTTCTCTCCGGCTGAAACCTGCTGCAGCTCTGGGGGCTTCCTTTCCTTCTCTTTTTCCTCGGGGCTTTTGCGCGTTTACCGCAATAACCTGCGGCTTTCTGGCGTCTTGCTCTTCTCCTCCCGCTGTTACAGAGAAGCTACGCAGGTCTCTTTTCACCCCGATGGTTCTGCCGACGTGGCGCCTTCAACACACACACACACACACACACACACACACACACACACACACACACACACACACACACACACACGATTCTTTTTCCGCTCGAGACCTTCAAATTAAAAGCATTTTAAACTAAAAAAGAAGACAATCTGTCCAAAATACCCCCCCCCCCAAAAAAAAGTTACAAGCTAACAGCGTTGCATCTCATTGTACCTGGTGTAATGACAATAAAGGCATTCTATTCTATTCTAATAATAATAATAATATTAATATTAATAATGAACTGAAGAAAAGATACAGTTTGATGTCTTTAATTCAATGACATGAACATGGGTTTGAAAACATTCGCAGTCATGGATGTGAAATTTGTCAAAAATGTTGTAGCTCATCTTGTAGCCTCACTCCAACTGTGCCAATCGCTACTTTCACAACCTGTTTTAGTAACATCGCGCATGGCTGTCAGAAATAAATCAGAATTAAACCAGTAAAAAAAAAACATTGTTATGAATCTGAATTTAAATCCCGTCCTGCTTTAGAAGAGGAAAATCAATGTCCTGTTTTAGGTAACTGGTTAGAAATTCTTTATTGGGAATAACCCTTTGAGATGAACCATCTCGTCTTCAAGGGGGTCCACAATTGGTAATAATTTTCATTAATTCGTCATGATGGGTTTTAGAATTCATTCTTTTTTTTTAGCAGGGTGACTTGAGGGTGTAGGCGCATTCAAGGGGTAGCTGAGAACTCACTTATTGAGGAAAATGTCTTGTTTTTGTGAATTATTTGGCGTTTCCGGGATGCTAATCAGGCGGACTTACACACTGTGCTGGGAGGAGGTTTGTATGTGGGTCACGCCTACAAATCTGCAACTTTCCTTCAAATGTTCTCAAACGTTCTGAAGCTTCTGCTGCCTTTTTTCTGCTCTTCATGAAATGAGTTGCCCGTCTGTTTTTATCTTGCGCTTTTATTGTGAATACAGGAAGTTTCTTGTGGGTGGTTGATGCAGCTTCACCTCCGGATCCAACTCCGGATCCTGTACCACCATCATCATCATCATCATCATCATCAGCTCAAACTTTTTTTCAGGTTGAAGTTCTGTGTGTCTTTGTGTGGCGTGAGTGTGAATGTCCCTACTACCTGAAGGCGAGCGGACCGGTGCTGCTCTCATGTTTACACGCCTGCGTGAAGTCACGTCTGGACTGAAGCTGTAAAGTTAGTGAGTTGAGAGTCAAAGGTCACAGGCAGCTTAATGACGTTGGCGGCGAGTTTCATTGCCACAGAAGAGAGTAGACGTAATTAAGCTGACAGCAGCGGACCAGCTGCCTCGGTTGTTGACGGCACGCACCGCTCTCTGCCCGCCGTCCTAACAATGACCTTGTCTTATATGTCATTTGTCCAACTTAGTGATCATAAATCACTTTTACAAAGCACAAACACTGCCTGTTAAAGCAAGACCACAAATCAAGAGGGAATTTAGCAGAAATTGCAACACCAGCATTGGGGGTTCTGTAGGAGAACTACAGCTGGCTGATGCCTGGCGTTCCCCCGCTAGAGAACTTGCTGGGAGCCTCCCCGCACAACAATGCAATGATGACAGCAACGCGAAGAAGATCCAGGTCTCAGGTGCCTGATTGTAAAAGGGAAGCAAGTTGTGTGTGTAGGGGTTGGTGGTGGGGTTGATGGGAGGTGCAGCCTCACCTGAGCGGTAAACTACCTGTTAATCCCATTGCAGCCGTTTATTCTGACAGAACAAACAAAACTGAAGTAGCCAGTGTGACCGCACATTTTGCTTCTGCGGGCTTTCATATTGCCATCTTGTTTCTTTTTCTTCTCCTTATTTATTTATTCTTTTGTTGTTGTTGCAAGCCAGAAGGGATCACATGTGGGAACAAGGGTGGGGCTGCAAACATTACTCAGGCGCTGTTGGAAACCACTGCCACGCCTCCGTCCTGATCAACAGGTCATTGTGGTGGGGCCTTAATAAGCAATGGTAACGTACACGATGCCCCTCATTCCCTCTCTCTCATTTTAGTCATTTATTTTCACCAAAAGTCAAGCCATCATTGCTTTAAGTGCTGCTGGTGCTGCAAGGAATTGTGGGACACCCTTACACACTTTCCTTTTGTAAAAGACGATGTGGTGCCTCCCTGCGTTTCAGAGCAAATGAGCTCTTGTCATAGCTGCCTGGCTCCCGGGGGAGTGCACACTCCAAAACCTGCAGCTGAGTGGAAGAACGAGGTTAAAATCATAGTTACGTGATTTAGGCATCAGGAAATTTCCTGTGCATGGAACACTGTTCTCTATACTACAGGGGTGCTGCCATCAAATCTAAAGAAGAAGAAAAAGAAAGTGTGATCACTCCAAATTGGCTATGATGTCCCAAACATGTTAGGATAACGTGCCTTCTTCTGTAAATGAAAAAAAAAACAACCAACAACACAACGCCTTGAAGTGCATTTACCTGATACTGCAAAATCAAGGTTAGACATCAAAACCGAAGCATCAGAATGATGAAATCGCGGTTTTGAACTGAGGAGGGTTTAAATTAGACGACGGCGTTGTAAGGTCGTATTTCGTTCAGGCATATTTTCCGTCACACATTATTTGGGGTCCTTCCTCACTCAAGGCTCGGCGCCAGTCTCCCGGCAGTCGCAGCAGAAGTAAATACGAGTGAAATCTAGTGACATATTCCGTGAAATCGAGTTATTTTGGAAACATTGGATCCCTGGTCGTCCAACAATGAATCTCGAACTGCTCGGTAACGAGGAAAACTTTTTGGTTTACATGCTAATGCTCTTCCGTATGTCTCGCGTTGCCTTGATTGTGATGGTTAGCATCGGAAGTTAGCCTAGCACGGTGTAGCGCGATACTGGCTGAACTAAAATCACTCTACTTAAAGCAGTCACCCCCTAATGTTCTTTTACCCAATGGCTTTAAATTGATTACTTAGACATTTTCATATTTCTGATTGAAATTTGTGTACGTTCACCAAATATTGTTCAATGAAAACGGATAAGTGGCGGTTAGCTAATGTTAGCCGGTACAGTTACATTGTGGGACATTGCCAGGATGAGATCCCTCATTCCATTCAGTACCACGAAACAACGTTAGCAGTTAGTCGTCGTCAATACGCCTCATTGACCCTGCGTCAGCGCGAGATGCTGGGGTCAGGAATGAACAGCTGTTAGGGACGCTGGGCCACCAGAAATGGGGAAACATTGACGTTGTAGTGTGTTTTATTTATTCATTCATTCATTCATTAAGTCTGGTATCTTTTAACAAGTCTGAATGGAGGGAAAAACTGAAATCATTGCTATTTTCTTTTTAGATTGACAAATAAGGTCTTGGCCTCGAGGTCACATCTTGGCCAGCGTGTTCATCTATTAGAAGGCTGAGAAATCCTACTTATTCTGCTTGTGGCGGTTGGATATCCTGTTCACACATGTCTTGTTCATGAGTATTAAAATGTGTGGTGGATAGCAGTTCTGTGTGTCTCAGCTAGCTGGTGTTCATGTAAGGATGTTGACGCTGTTGTCAGGTGTTTTTATCAGCATCTCTTTGTTGCTCTCCTAGAGTCGTTCGGGCAGAACTATCCAGAGGTAAAGTGTCATCTTTTATATGAGTTTAGCAGAAGTTGCTGTTAAGAGTTATACATTGAAAAATCATTCAAACACACACACACACACACACACACACACTTAGTTTCATCTTTGACCAAACCACTCTGGCTGTGTTTGTGTTGTAAGGAGGCAGATGGAACCCTGGACTGTATCAGCATGGCTCTCACCTGCACCTTCAACCGCTGGGGCACCCTGCTGGCTGTGGGCTGCAACGACGGACGCATTGTCATCTGGGACTTTCTCACACGAGGCATTGCCAAAATCATCAGCGCACACATCCACCCGGTCTGCTCTTTATGGTGAGAGATACGTTGAACTGTGTGCCAGTGTCCCATCTTATCTACGCGCACACTAAAGCCACGTAGGTCTCTTATCTGCTCCATTGTAGACTTTGTCCTCACAAGTCACCTTGATTTAAAAAAGAAAAAAAAGTGCATTATGTTTAATTAGGTTGTTTTCAAAAGGAAAATTGGAATCCAAGTTAATGTCAACAGACGTGCTGTGCGATCAGTTACACTGAGGTTCACGCCAAGTTCTGATGGAGAGGCTTTGATGTCGTCTCCTTCAGTTCTCTGCTACAAGGTTTTTATGTGAGAACAATCACTCATCTCAAGTGCATGCGCACAGTTGAGAGCTGGGTCATGAATAACATCAAATGATGAACTACACAGTGCTGAATACAGTGTGTGTGTGTGTGTGTGTGTGTGTGTGCGCGTGTGCGTGTGCGCGCGTGCAGTTGGAGTCGAGACGGCCACAAGCTGGTGAGCGCCTCCACAGACAACATTGTTTCACAGTGGGACGTCCTGACTGGTGACTGTGACCAGAGGTTCCGCTTCCCCTCACCCATCCTGAAACTGCAGTACCACCCCAGGGACATGTGAGTGACCTGATGGCATCTTTCTGGACTTGTTAGGTCTGATGTTTTCTGAGGATCAGTCGTTGGTCACATGCTCTGAGGTCAGCAGTGACATCAGCTGCTGGAAGTTGCTTTGAGTGGACGAGTTGTAAGAAGTATGTGCTTGTTCTTAGGGACAAAGTGCTGGTGTGTCCCATGAAGTCAGCTCCGGTCCTGTTGACTTTATCAGACTCCAAACATGTCGTCCTGCCCGTGGACGATGACTCTGATCTGAATGTGGTGGCAGCCTTCGACAGGCGGGGCGAATACATCTACACAGGAAACGCCAAAGGAAAGGTCAGTCTCTCTCTCTCTCTCTCTATCAAAGCTGTCCTCAGACAGCACCAGTAATTGGAACTGAACTGAGAAAAAGGTTGGCATGTGTGACCTGCTCTTTCCTCAGATGTGAATGAAATGTTTCTTGTACATTCAAGACAGGTTAAGATTTCCCCCTCTAGTGTAAACAACATGATGCTCTGGCAGCACTGCTGTGTAATAATAGCGCCAACAAAAACTGAGGTCCAGGCAGTCGTTCCTCAACGCAGGTTCTGTCACCTCATCGACTTTTTATCTGAACCCCTCACGTTTTACCCTGACTGCTTGACCTGTTTCCTGAGTGACGTCCAGTGCTTCTTTGGCCTGTTTCAGATTCTGGTGTTGAACACAAACACTCAGGAGCTGGTGGCTTCCTTCAGAGTCACCACTGGTACCAGCAACACCACCGCCATCAAATCCATTGAATTTGCACGCAAGGGCAGGTAAGAGGCAACGAGCCGTCTTGTCTGTCTGTCCATGCTGGACAGTCTTGACGAGACTACCGCATTTAAAATGGTATGGTGACGGACCTACCGTGTGTGTCCTCAGTTTAACTGCTACAGAAGAGATCAGTGTTCCAGTATGTTTACAGGATCATCATCGGGAGCTTGCAGGCTGGACGCCACCGTGGTCAAAACCATCTAAAAAAGAAGAGAACCTCAGGAGCAACACTGGTCTCATGTCTTCCTCAAATTCTGAATCTTCGCCACTATTTTTGTTTGCAGTTGCTTCCTCATAAACACAGCGGACCGAATCATCCGGGTCTATGACGGCAGGGAGATTCTGACCTGTGGCCGAGATGGGGAACCAGAACCGATGCAGAAACTACAGGACCTGGTCAACAGGTGCGTCCCCTCAGGATGCTGCGTCTCTGCTGCTTGGGATCACGGTTGTGCTGCCTCATTCATGAATGTGGCTCGGCAGTTGGAACCGGTTTGTTGGATTTAGAAGAAAGTAGAGTGTGTCCACGCTCACACACGGGGAGAACACCTGGAGCGGGAGGTAGCTCCTGTCGTCACACGTGCGTCAGGAGGCCAGCCAGGGCTTCATGACTCTGAGAGCTTGCGATGGCTGCTTTGCACCAGAGTACAGTCGCAGCTCCTTGTGCTGCAAGTGGCTCACGTTGAACAACAGAGCAGACCAGGGCGAAATGCTTCCAGTTCCTCCAGACACAACAGTGAAGGAGTTACCAGTCGTTAACTACCCACTTGTGAAACACTGAGGAATTATTTGATGATCATTTTCTGTTTTTGTTCAGGAGTGTGATGTTTTTGTAACAACTTAACACATCAGGTATTCAGGGAGTTGCACTTGAGGGGAG
Source organism: Aulostomus chinensis (assembly GCF_037954235.1). Classification (NCBI taxonomy): domain Eukaryota; kingdom Metazoa; phylum Chordata; class Actinopteri; order Syngnathiformes; family Aulostomidae; genus Aulostomus; species Aulostomus chinensis. The sequence continues at coordinate 28,908,280 of NC_141322.1, read as the reverse complement.
AAATGTGACCAGTCTAGCTTTTGGTTTTATCAGTGAGTTCCATAAAGCAGGTGGTTGGTGTTGGATTTTCAGCTGGAGATGTTTCAGCCTGACATTTTGAGCCATGCAGAGCTTCGGTACAGAACTGCCAGTAAGCAGGTCTTGAGTATTTTCTTAAACGCGGGGAGCATTGAAACATTCATCCAGTTCAAACATTTTCATGGATAGGGCTGAGCAATTTGATCGATTCTGTGATATATATATCGATGTTTTGTTTTCCCAGAGAGAATCGATTTTTCAGTATTTATGCATTAAGCTCCTATTCAAATGGCTGTCCCGCACTTTGCAGGAAGAGCAGCTTCAGCCGCTGGTGTCACTGTAGAGCATTTCTAGTAACCCAGATGCGGACGCCTTTCTCGTCTGGTTAGAGCTGAGAGATTCAGGAGAATGGCGGCGAGTATAAACCCAGCGCCTGCACGCTTAAAAGCAGATGTGTGGGAGCATTTTGGGCTCAAAAACAAAAAGGAAAGCAACGATTTAGACAAAAGTATGGCGGTTTGTAAGCCGTGTCACACAAATGTTCACCAACCTGCGAGCCCACCTGGAACGTCATCACAGGGACAAGGGAATGCTAACTGAGACCGAGCCCAAGAAGCTGCGGCGCGACCCGAAACGAACCACGCTGGACCGTGATGGTGGTTGTTGCCACAAGTTCCTATCTTCTTCACCGAGGTCGCAGAAAATTATTGAGTCCATTGCCGACCTTATTTGTAAGGATTTGAGACCTTATTGGGTGCTGGAGAACACCGGCTTTAGCCGCATGGTGAACGCGATGGAGCCCCGCTATGCTATAGTCACCTGTGAATTGAATTCTTGGCTGCCATGGTTTATTTTTAGTTGACCTGGTGGCTGGACTGGCCAGTAGCTTCCTCCTGTGTTCAGTATCAAGCTAAAAAGCTGCCAAAGAAGGCCACTGGCTGCACTTTAACGCTCCATTGTTCACTTTCCTTTTCAAAAGCTTGAAAGCTACAATTTGCACTCAGTTTCAAAAAAATGAAACTAATTTTCTCACCACATCTTTGATTCATTTTGTCCAGCGCTTGCAAGCTGCCAGTCAGAGCCATATGTTGTGTAATTGATGCTTTCAGTTCAATCCAAGTCAATGGAACTCACAAGATGTCACCGAAATCCCTTTGTCCCTTTAAAATCTTTCAGAAAATGATGCAAGTGCGTCGAATTGTATCGTGAGCTGAATATCTTGTATCGCATCGCGAGATCAGTGTATCGCTGCAGCCCTGTTCATGGAACGGTTGCTGGAAACAATTTGCTTCCTTTGAATATGTGTGAATGTCTCTCCTCAGCAACTGAACATTGTATGCTCGCCACCTCAGTGCCAGATGTGACGGTTGTCTGCTGGTGTCCTGCTCTGTTTGTCTGTGTTCAGGACTCCCTGGAAGCGCTGCTGTTTCTCTGGAGACGGTGAGTACATCGTGGCAGGCTCAGCGAAGCAGCACGCCCTCTACATCTGGGAGAAGAGCATCGGAAACCTGGTCAAGATCCTGCATGGAACCAGAGGAGAGCTGCTGTTAGACGTGGCTGTAAGGACGGCAAAAATACAATTCGGTGATATTGAGGGACAATATTGTTTACAGATCATTTACCCACCTCACCTTTGTTCAGTGGCATCCTGTCCGTCCAATCATTGCCTCCATCTCTAGTGGCGTGGTTTCCATCTGGGCCCAGAACCAAGTGGTAAGTAGACACGAATGAAGGGTTTTCTTGTGTTTCCAGATATTTTCTCCATCCTGGTAACAATGAGTGGCCTCTGATGAAGCGGTCTTGGTGGATGGAACAGGTTCTCGTGAGACTGCTGTGTGAATTCACCGTTTGTCTGCAGGAAAACTGGAGCGCTTTTGCTCCAGACTTCAAAGAACTGGATGAAAACGTGGAGTATGAGGAGCGAGAGTCCGAATTTGATATAGAGGACGAAGACAAGAGTGAACCTGAGCAGACAGGTAGATAAAAGACACACACGCACACGGCTTCACCCACAGCTTTGACTTGGTACGGTTTTACTGTCAGTAGTTTCAGGTCTTTTACTGTGTACCACGGCTGTGAAGACCATGAGTTTCTCCTCAGGCTCTCCAGATACATTCGCTTTACCCACTGAGAGGACTCTGAACCACCGGGTACCGCTTCCCTGTTGTCTCTCTTCATTTGTCGGACCCCCTCAGGCTCAGCTTCACAAATAATTTCAGAATATTTGGGAGAAAAAATCTTCATTCAATTCACAACGCTCCATTTTTCTCTTGTTTTCTCAGTCGCTCAATAACAATGAATTTTGGGGGGGGGGGGGGTGGGTGGGTTTGCTGTTGGAGGTTGGGAGGGAGGTTCTGCTGGTCGCTCTGGTTCCTCTGCATTGATCTAAACGTCTGAGATGTAAAACTTGTCGCCATGCTGCAGGTGCGGACGCGGCAGAAGATGAAGAAGTGGATGTCACCACAGTCGACCCCATAGTGGCTTTTTGCAGCAGGTGAGGGAGGAAAACATTTCCACGTCGCATCCGTGCCGATCGCTCGCTCACCCCAGATGGAGCTTCCTTGTCTGTGCTGCTCTCAACCACCAACGTTCACACCATGTTTGTCCCCCTCCACACGATTTTGTCACATTTATATCAAACAAATATGTGAAATAAGAACGAGAGTCATCAACAAGGTTAACAGCAAGGAAACACAGTGAGCTCTCAGTAAACACATGTAAGTACATAAGTACGTGTCTGAAAACGGTAGGAAGAGGAGTGCGTCTGAAGCATCCCTCAGTCCAGACCTGCGTCGACGTTACCCTGAAATCTTGAACGTTTAGGAAAAAAACGGATGACGACTAGCCTCGTTGCTAAGTTTGGGATATAAAAATTGAATCTTAGTGGTACGTGAATTGACACTGTCCATGTTGCTGCTACTGAGAGTCTGGTTTGTGTTGTGCCCTGCAGTGACGAGGAGCTGGAGGATTACAAGGCTTTGCTCTACCTGCCCATCGCTCCAGAGGTCGAGGACCCAGAGGAAAACCCCTTCGGCCCCCCGCCAGATGCCTCGGTTCAGTCTGCTGGCCCCGAAGATGCATTAGCTGGCGGGGACAAGAAACAGCGGCAGCCCTCATCTGAAGGGGGCCCAACCAAGAAGAAGGCCCGCACCACGACCATCGAACTGCAGGGGGTGCCGAGTGACGGTGAGAGCTCAGACCACTGCAAGAAATATAAACACAAGTCACAACTTCTGTGTCGCTGAAGTGCTGTCACAGTGACGAGCTGTCACTTTCTACAGCTTCTAAACAATATGGTGCCGATGTAGCACCAGTTCTGTCATGTGGCTTTGTTGTAAAGTCTGACCTCTGTGACTTTGCTGTCTCCCCCCTCAGAAGTGCACCCCCTACTGGGTGTAAAGGGGGATGGCAAGTCCAAGAAGAAGACAGCAGGCCGGCCCAAAGGCTCCAAAGGTAAAGACAAAGACTTCCCCTTCAGGCCCAAGCCCTACAGGGGTGAACGGTCCTCCTTCCCCATGGAGGCCCTGGGCAGCTCTGGCCTGGGAGGAGGAGGAGGAGGAGGAGGAGGAGGAGGAGGAGGAGTAGGAGGAGGAGGAGGAGGAGGAGGAGGGATGAAGGCTAGGGCAGAGGGGGCCATGGCCACAGGTAAGCATGCTACTGCCCCTGCTGCTGCCGCTGCTGGGTCTGGTAGCTCTGCTAGTCCTACTGCCCTGCTAGTGTGACTGACACCAGCCCAGCCTGTCTCCAAAGCACCCCCCACCCCATCCCCCCACCCCCCCGTGCTGCTCCCACCTCCCATACAACTGCACATCTCCCTGACACTGTAGAGCCACAGCCTGGAGGAGTCAACAGCACCGTTTGGTTCGGTTTGGTTGATTGTGGGCTTTGTTAAGCCTTTTTCACATCTGCTGCTCTTCTCATTTGGCAAAAAAAAACAACCCAGAGGCACCAAGAAAGAAAAGTCTAAAAATCTAAATCTAAAAATCTAATAAAAAACAACAAAATACCCGAATAGTTTCAGTTCATGCCTGCTTTAACTGCATCATACTGCGATAGATTAATATGACGCTGGCAGAACTTCATACATCAGTTACTAAAAGCACTGTGAACAGTTGACAAGCAGTAACGTATCAATGACGTGAAAACTGTTCAACCTGAATAATAAACCGTTCATGGAGCACTTTGGTTCACCGCAGCAAAAAAAACAAACAAACAAACTTGAGGCAGAAAGAAGGAGCACAGAGGAAGGACAGACACATCAGGACGAGCGAAAGATCCACATCAACATTTCTAAAAGGTTTCGTGAAGAAAATAGTTTGAAGAGTTTTACAAGACACTGGAGTGAGCGCGTGTGCTAGCGCGTGTGCTAGCGCGCGGGCGCGTGCGTGTTTCAGAATGCCGGGCCTCAAACAGCCACACCTCTGTCCCCCTTTGTCACACACACACAGACCCTGGAAGGACCAGCATTTGTGGATCTTCAGGGTAAATTTAGATAATTTTCAACAACAGACGCCCATTACGCTCCTCCTCTGGCTCGTTAACGGTCTTGATGACGGAGCGGCTGACAGACAGTCGTTTAGACCCCTGGTTGTGCCGTTGACGCCAAACAATGGAGGAGAGTAGCAGCGCCTCAGAGTTGTTCTCCTGCCAGACTGTGTCTTTATAGCTGTGAAACCTCTGCTAACGTCAGCCTCACTCTCACTAATTCATCACCATTGGAGCTCGGATGAAGTCGGCCTGTGGTTGGCAGACGGGTGCTGGAGTGGCTAACGGTGGGTTGGTGCAGCTTGTTTCCCCGCGGGCTAGCTGGCTAGTCTACGTCTACTTCCTGCTTGGCCTTTGACCCTCCTGCCCCCGCTCCCCCCCCCCCCCCTCGCTCCTTGGGCATGTTATGTGACATGAATGTGCGTCTGCAGCGGCGTTGCTGTCTTTTCTGTTGCTGTGTTTCTGTGTCTGAGTGACTGAGAGGGAAAGCCGGCGTTTTTGGACTTAAACTGCAAACCAGGTTCTGTAAATACGTAGAATTTTTGCCTAAAGCGAAGACTTTCTGCTGGTCAGGCGCAAATGAGCAAATACAACTAAACCCATCACAGCAAAAAATTAACTTCTGCTTCTGATGTCAGCAGACCAAATCAATCGAATTGCGATAGTGAAGCGAAGTACTTCATGAGGGTTGTGTGACAACTTTTGTTCTTTCTTTCAGCGGCTTCTTTCACAATGTAAGTCTATGGGGTGGTGGTGGTGGTGGGGGTTTGGGGTCACAGTGCATCACTCAGAAAAATACGCATCAGTTGAAGCAGCACGCTCAAGTGTATTTGCCCCTTGACGGTAGGAGAGCAGAAGCGTGGCAGCAGGGCTCCGCGGTGACTGACGGCACCTGTGTTCCTCTGCAGGGGGTCTGGTCTCACAGTCGTATAAACAGCACGACCTAGGAGGGATGGACTGATCGCCGCTGTGTCCGCCAGCGGAGGCGCACCAGCAGGCCCAAACACAGAGACACTGCTGTCACGTACAGACTTGAGTAAGCGGCCTGCTTGGTGTGCAGGCCGTTTCCTCCCCCCGGCCAGAGCTCGGCATCACGGGGGACCTCCTCGGCTCGGGTCCCTGGCAGGAGCTGGCAAAGGCGAGCGGCCGAGGTGTCCCAGTAGAGATCTGCTGTCCTTGTAGGATTCATCTTGTATAGAACGCCTGTGTCTTGAATTGTGTGTGTGTGGATGTGTGTGTGTGTGTGTGTGTGTGTGTATCATCTTTCTTCTTGTTTTTATACGTATTAAAACAATTTGATTTATAGATAACGAACTTCTGTGCGTTTCTGTGCTCGGGTCTGAACACGTAACGACTGACACATCTCGGGAGTTTTGAGACGATTGAAAGAAAATGGAGGAAGACACATTTACGGTGGGAACGTTCAGTTCGTTGAGTTTATCTCAGGAATGAAATGACATCGTTAAATTTAGTGTAGTGAGTTAAAAAAAAAGAGGATTGGGATAAAATGGAAGAGTAAATTTGCCTGGAAGGGAAACACAGTAAGAGGCTCGGTGAATTCCTCTCAACAGGACTGTAACCGGTTAAGGAAGGATTATCTCGTGAGTGCAGACATTACTCATTTATCATATGATCAACTCGATGTTTCCACTTCTGGACCCTCGCACGTCATCAGTCACGCCGGCAAAAAAGTACGTTCTCCCCCCCGGGCGACCAATCACAACTGTTTCCTCAAGTTCTGGTCAATCGCAGTGGGGGAGGCGGGACACCAGAGGAAGTCGGTGTGAGACCGGAAAACGGCTAAAATAAAAGCAGAAAATTTGCCATAAACTGTGGAGTCGTTCTGTTCCTTCAGTCCAATAAAGAGCAGCAATAGTTACTCGTGAAGATAATGGAAAAAAACAACTATTAATAAAGAAGATATCTCAATAAAATAAACATAACAAGATCACCTCACAAATCATAAATAGCTTAATCAAGATCAGAATAGAGACTTCAATCACGAACAATGTTTAAAATTTGTTTGATAAAACGATTAAACTCAAATTCCACATATTTAAATCAGTTTTCCCACATACATGAATAAAAAAGTGCTTTCTTTGGCAAATGCAATACAATGACTAGGCAAGGCTATGTTTTGTCAGAAAAAGATGATTTTCTTTAAATCCAACATTAAATTGGAAAACTTTCTTGTCTCTTTTTATATGTTGTGTTCAATTCTTCTTATTTTTTTCTTTTGGACTCATAAAGAGAAATCTCCAGGCAAAATGCCGTAGTCTTGTCTGATACCGGTTTTATTTTGGAGAATAATCGGAAGTAAGGCTGTTTGTATTCATCGTTCTTCAACTCCGCACCGGTAGGTGGCAGTAAAGCGCTCCGGGTGCAGCCAACCGTTGACCCAGTGACAAGAAGAACACGCTGGTAGAAGGAAGTAGGCTGTGGTGGGTAGGTGGCTGGGCAGCAGTGGTCGATCGGTCGGTCCTGGTTCTCCTGAACTGCCGTTGTCAGCAGCCCGGTGCCGTCAGTCGGAGTACTTGCATGTTCCCGTCTCGTCGCGTGTCACTTTCTGGACGTTAGCGGGAGCTTGTCGTCTTCGGGGGGTGGGGGGGTGGGTGGTGATGGAACTGGACAAAATGGACGAGAACGACTGGAAGTATCACGGAGAAGGGAACAAGAGCCTGGTGGTCTCACACGTACAGGTGAGTCAGCTCTTCGGCTAACGTGGTGCCAAGTTCGGCCAAAGCCGGAGCGGTCGGGGCACCCGGGGCTCGCCTGACATGTTTAACGGGCACCAACTCGGTGTCTCTGCTGACAGAAACTTTGTAGAAAACATTCGGAAAATGTCTTTTCTTTCTTTCTTTTTTTGGCCATAGAGTGAAGTGACAACTACTGTGAGTTACTTTGCCAGGAGGCTGTTGGTTGGCTAGTTTTAGCTGTCCTGTGTTAAAAGTTGTTAAGTTGATGAAACCGAGTCAAACAGCGAGTCTGAAAACTCCGCTAACGCGAAAAAAGAACCGCGACCTGTAAATGAAGGTGGATTAACGTCCAGTCCGAGTCACAGACTGACCGGCTGGCTGAGAGTCACTGGAGGGTAAATTCCTCACATGCTACCGGGGAGCTAATCTGACTTAGCCGCTAGCAGCTCCGGCTGTTGTGTTAGCAGGTGACACGCCTAAAGAAGCCACTTTCACGGCTAAATTACTGGCTGGCAGGAGCCGCCTGACGCCAGGTTCGTAGCAGACAGGCAGGCTCTTAAGCTGAGCTCGGTGCCGGCGAGCCCCCGCCAGCAGACCTGGACGGGTTCCCTGACACTCCCCTGTCAGCGGCTGTTGGGGAGACGTGTTGTTGACACCGGCCTGGTCTTGTTGTCACTGAGCAATCAGTGAAAGTGGTGTGAAGCCATGACGTCATTTGAGCAGCTTCGTAGACGTTACACATGAACGCTTGCAAAAACAAAAAAAAAGAAGAAAAAAAAAACGGAAGAGATGATCGATTGTGATTGTTTTCCGATTTTGAGTGGGAAAGTCGGTGCCTTGGTGATTAGAGCGCGATTCCAGGATCACGTGTGGCGATGGGAGAACTGGGAAACTAGTGTTTTGAAACTTTCTCTCAAAAGTGGGGAAAAAGGAACCAGTCAGCTGAAACGTTTGTACACACTTGATTCATCAAATGCACTGAGATTCTGCCTCTGCTCTCGACTGAACCACTAACAAGCCCCGAGCTTCAGCTGAAGCTTATGGTGTTGCTTGAATTGTGATTGTGGGTTTTTGTGTGCAATACTTCACCTTTAATATGTACCAGTTACATATATATATATATATATATATATATATATATAAATAAAACAAACAAACCCTGATGCTGTGTTCTCAGCTGCAGAGTCAAGAGATGAACGTTGTCTTTTCAACTTCCAATCTGGCGGGACACCAGCGCAGTATTAGCCCTGCAATAGTTGGGTTTTGCAGTGAGTATGTGTAACTTTACTGGTAGTTACACAGGTTTGTAATATTAACCACTTCAGGGTCAACAAGCTAGTGAATGCAACAAGGAAGGTGCGCCATGTTGGATTTCTGGCAGTGCCGATGTTATACGACCGATATCGATGTCACCCCTTTCCCACCTCGTCGTAGAGACCAGCAAGTCCCTTTTCTCCAAGGAATAAGCAGGCGACAGATAGAAACCATGCTGTGATGGAGTTGAGCGCTCTCTGCTGGTCCTAGGGTGCCATCGCAGCTTTTCTGCATTACAATAAAAAAACAAAACAAAAAAAAACCCCTGGAAGATTCCAGACTGACGCTCACCAACCAACCTACACACAATCCTCTACATCTGAGAGATGCCAGACTTGTCAGACGTAGTCAGCTGGTCGATGAATCAGTCGGGCTCTTGTCCCGCTGCCGGCCGACGCCTGCGCGTGGGTTATGACGGCGTCTCTGTGGTCAAGAACCTGCGGCACAGATAATATAAGAAGAGGAGAAAGATGTTGTCTTTGTCAGCTCAAGGTCCCTTTGGAACCAGCGTGAGATTCCATGAAACAAACGGGTTCTCATTTCCAGAGAGCAGAGTGAGGATCAGCTTCCTTATGAATGACAATTACAATGATAATAATATTAATAATAATTATAATAATAAGCCATGCAGCTACTTCCTCCCAAGCAAGATCGTTTTTCATTTTCCGTTGGCAGCCTCGCGAGCAGCCTCGTCTTTTCCACCGTCTCTGTAAAACCTCACATCTAGAATCTTAAATCTGTGAGGTCATTTTGATGACATTTCACTTATTTTTCATCTTGGCTTCAAAACTGGCATTTGTGGGTTTGCAACGAGTCAAACGACCTCACAGATAAAGTGATGTTCAGACTGAGGAAAATGGAGAGGAATGTGTGGAATTGTTGCACAGTTGCACTTCACGCGAATCGTGTCTGACGCTGCGCTCGACTGTCCTGCCCACCGTCTCGCAAACCCTGAACGAGGACAACCTGCTTGGGAGCCCGCCGGTATTTGGGGTCCTCCACTGTGTCTCACCTTGTTCTAAGAGTACAATAGGATAGGACAAGGAAGGACCTCGCGTGTTCCTTCAAGTGAAGACCAAAATTCACAAGGAGACAAAGGTGGAACTTGCAAGGTTCTGGGACGGGACAGTCGGGCTGGGGCGGGACAGTTGACGCCGCTGAAACATTTCCTGCTAATGTTTTGCTCTCGTTGAGGATCTCTGGCTTAAACCTCATACTTTCCTTGACTGTTAGCACCCGCTATCGCTAAAAGTCTAGGTAGTGGATGTGAACAGATTGCTAGTCTGTCGCACATCGTTGCCTTCTGAGGTGAACTTTGGTCGAGACAATTCAGAGTGATGGTTCGACAGAGTCAGAATGAGAGCGTGAGTGTGGAGGTCAGCCACGTTGAGCTTCGGTGTTTGAACTTCAGCTGGATTCTGGATCACAAATGGCTCTTAAAAACGATACTTCACCCAAAACAAAGTTTTTGGGGGTTCTTTTTAGCTGAATTCAAAGTGTTTTTTGGATTACTGAGCAAAGGACTGCATAAATAAAATGTGGATTATAGCTGACGATGTGTTCCCAAAGTTGTTAACAGTATATCGGTTCTGCTGTTAGCTTCAAGCTAAACCTGCACAACTGGTGAGTTCTGACCTCTGGAGCCCCAAACAAATTATTCAGGAAAGAAAAATGTCTTTGTTCGCTCAACACAACCATTTGTGAGTCCTTTTGAAGCCAAAATACACTTTATGGGTGAAGCAGGGCTTTAATCCATGTATATTGTAGTGTTGCTATGGTTACGGTCAGCGCCTGGGAGGGGCGTGGTCAGCTGCAGCTCGTTTGCATTAAAAGCAGCAGGCACAGAAATGTTTGAATCAGCTGTGAAACAGGAGAGTTTACTGGCACGCCAGAACCAACCTCCTGAATGTCGCAAGAACCAACAAGTACATTTACAAGTACACTTGTCAGAACAAAGCGTCTAACGTGTCACCTGCCAGAATGGAAACTGAGAAGAGACGGTGGGGTGGGGGGGGGGCTGCTGCTCGGGTCTAACGTGTTCCGGCCTCCACAAAGCGCACACACACACACCCTTCAACTGAAAAAAGAGAAAGAAAAGAAGCTATTAGCAAAATGCTAAACACACACACACACACACACACTCTGCCTGTCTGGCAGCTCCTCGCACCCTGAAGGTTTCAGAGTGGATTTATGGTTCCTGCTGGTTTCATCCCACCTCAGGACGGTGCTGGAGACGTTCCTGGATTCTCTCTGCCAGTCCGGATCCTCCCCATCTAACTGAGCTTCTTCTTCTTCTTCTTCTTTCCTCTTCTCCCGCAGCTCTCCAGAGTTCTACGTCTGCTCAAGTATCCGGCAGAAGACTCGGAGAACCCGCCGCAGGTACATGAGGGGACAGATTGAAAACCTGGTCCGGCTCACTGCTCAGTGAAGCACACAGTTCTAATCCCAATGAGGTCATCCGTCTCGTTTTGGAATGGGGTCAAATCTCCTCCACATCACATGGCGTTCAGATTGAGGGGCGGCAGGTCGATGATTTCAGCGATTCGCTCTGTCACGGAGTGAAAGTGTCGTGAGCTGATTGGAGTGTTGATGTGTCACACTCGAACTTCTGAACAGACAAATCAGACTCTCCTCATCTTCCAGCCGTTTGTGCACCTGAAACCGTTTTCTACTGGAAACTTGTTGTCTTTGGGTGTTTTGATCGTCCCGTTCTCCTAATATTTCACTGAGATGCATGGGGGGGGGGGGCAGTTGGTATAAACGTTCAGTGCGTCATAATTCATCATCGCTGGTATAAAACTAGCGTGCAGAATTTGTACATCTAGAGAGGACTGTGACGACACAGAGCCAGTTTCCCCCACTGAGCCCCTTTCATCTGCACGCGGTGGAGAGACTGAACTGTTTGTGTGCCCCCTGATTTTTAACGGGTGTGAAGGTGGAAGGCGTCGCTCCCCCCGCCCCACCTGCGTTCTTGAAGTTGGGCCCCGTGGTTTGTCCTGGGAGCCGGCAGCAAGAGAACACGTGACAACGTGACCTCCGTGGCAGAAGAACTCAAAACCAAATGGATAAACTGCTTCTAATCAGAACATCTTTTTCTTTGACACCATGTCACCGGCGTGCCGTGAGCACCTTCCGCTACCTCCTGGTGACGGGATTAGAACGACTGAACGCTGGGATTACCGGGGAACAACCTGAGCGACAGATCTGTTTGGATATTTTCTGAATAAATTTAGAGATGTGGCTCAGGTCCGAGATGTGAGAAGCCTGTTATCCACATTTACTGCCATCAGGTTCGGTGAAGCTGAACCTGATCCTGAACCATGGCTGGTACCAGGAGTAAATTCTGGCCTGGTGCTGAAGGGGGGGGACATCAGAGTTACCTCATAGAGAAGTTGAATCTGGAGACGTGCTAGCAGTGCTGCTGACGTGAACTCTGCAGGCTCATTCGGTTCCCTCAGACTCATCCTTCTTCTCTTTATCAGAAAAAAAACGATCTGCTGTTCACATAATGTAGCCTGAAATGACCGAGCACATGCCAGATGCCGCCAGCCCCGAGGCAGACACACACACACACACACACACACACACACACACACACACACACACGTCGAAGGGTTCATGCAGGGTGTGAGTACTCAGCCTGGATGAGAGAGGGAAAATAATGGCTAGTACTGAGTTATAATATTCCTTATTTAGGGCTGATCGAGTGAAGTATTGAACATTTTAGGTCCAAATGGATTTTGTTAAATATTTTAATGTATTAAAACACAAACTTTTAGAGGTAGAAATCATTTTTTTCCATCGTACAGAACTTGCTGGTGATAATCAGAACTAGGAGCCTCATGATGACCTCCAGAGCATCTCTGACTGTAACAGCAGTGGAGCAACTTTTTGAGAGGCGGGGTTCACCCTGGACAGGTCACCAGTCCATCAGGGCCAACACATAGAGACAGACAACCATTGGCTCTCCCAGCCACGCCTACGGTCAATTTAGAGTCTGGATTAACCTGGTCCCTCTTGATGTCTTTGGACTGTGGGAGGAAGCTGGAGTACCAGAGAGAACCCAGCAGGAACAGGGAGAACATGGAGACTCACACAGAGAGACCCCGTGCTGCAGCCGGGGCAGGAACTTGAATCTGTAACTGTCTTGCTGTGAGGCGACAGCGCCGACCACTGCACCACCGTGCCGTCCTAATCTTTTTAGTTCGTTCTGTGATTTTTTTCCTACAATGAATAGAAATGAGGCGATTACTCCGGCAGCCCTGACGACAGTCCTTCAGTGCCCCTTGGCTTGTGTGTGCGTGTGCATGCGCGCTTTGTGCTTCAGTGAGTTTAGGATAGGAGGTCTTCAGTGACCAGACGTGACTTTTGACGCGTTATTTCAAGTTTCAGATTATGTAAGCTTCTGTTTCTGTGTGTGTGTGTGTGTGTGTGTGTGTGTGTTTCAGACAGCGGAGCAGGCCTTCAGGCAGATCCAGAACATTGTTGACTTCAGCTCCAACGTGATGAGCAGCCTGCTGGGAGAGAAGTTCATCCACAGCGGGGTGCGCCGCCGCCATCATTCACTACGGGGCCGTTTATAAACATGATTTCAGTCTTAGTTTCATTGACAAGGCAAACAAGGCCTACACTCAACAGGTCCGATTACTACACCTAAATAACTGCCATCTGGTTACCACGGAAGGCGAGACCACAGGTCTCCCTTTGCTCTTCTTCTCTGGTGCTTTTCTGCAACTGCAGCAGAACTCAAGTTGGAGTCTTAGCTGCAGCAGACAAACCAGCCTGTTCTCCAGCTGTTCGCAGAACAACAAGTTCCGCTGCCACGGGTCTGTAGCTCGTGAAGAACAGATCAGATGCCGTCCAAGTTTAGATTCTTAACTGGAAAAGTTAACAATGGTGCATCTGTCAACATGTGGAGCTCCGTCAGAGATCACAGCTGCTCATGTGCTCTGATGTTCACAGGCATGTGGCAGCTTACAGTGGCAATTTATTTTTGATATATTTTATTGGTTCTAAATTAAGGGGGGGGGGTGTGCTGGGCTCTGGCACAGTCATTCATTGAGTCCCACGATGAACTCTGTATTTCTTGCTCTCCACAGGAGGTGGTGAAACTGCCCCTGGAGTTTGTGCGACAGCTGTCAATCAAAGTTCAACATCAGAGACCTGGTAAGACTGCAACTAAACTCGTGGGATCAGAATCTTTTCATGATGATGATGATGATGCATTCATCAGTTCAGACAGAGGGGGAGCGGAGCATCTCCCTGCTGCTCCTCTTAAACCTCGTTCTTATTGTAGCATTGGATTTCCGTCTTGTGTATCAGGTAGAGATTCTCCACCGTGCGGAACTCGATACTCAACCTGGGTTTTACTCTGTTTAACGTGTTGTTAATCGTTTTGTTGTCTTTGTTGTAAAGCTTGTTGAGGGTTTTTTATGAAAGGCGTTGAACAAATAGAATTTAGAATTATTATCTTCACTGTAGAATTACTTAAAGTGCGCATGTGTGTGTGCGTGTGTGTGTCAGCGTGGCGCTGTGATAAAGTGATGGACATCTACAGCGGCTGTGCTCTCTGTCTGCCCAACCTGACATCTCCAGCCCTCCACCAGCCAACACACATCCCTCCACTCTGCATTGAGATCAAGGTACACACACACACGTACCACTGACATTTTTTGAGAGAGGAGAACTTCCTCCACAGAGCGCTGCTCCAAGGAAGAGCTGGTGTGTTCCGTGTGGTAAACCAGCAGCAGTGAACCTGGCGCTCCTGAGTAAAGATCCAGGTCGTCTGAAATACATGAGTATTAATCACAGAGGGAGCAATGATTAAATAGCCTTCATTGTAGCAGCGTCATCGCGAGCCCATCAGTGGGTCGTCGTCACAGCAACCCCGGCTCGACCTCGCCTACACACAGGTGTCTGTCAGAGCTCACGTGCAGATGTTTCTAGTGCCGATATCTGAGGTTTTCGGGTAACTTTGCTCAGTTAAACGACAAATCGGGTGTGTAAGTGTCAAGTGTGTGTGTGTGTGTGTGTAAGTATAAGTGAGAATCAACTGCCGCTTTGTGTTTTTAGCCTAAATGTGGCTTCCTGCCATCTGCCAAACACGTCAGCAGAGAAATCAAGACCAAAGTGTGCCGCTTCTGCATGCACCAACACTACAAGGTAACCACATCGCAGCGTTACTGTAGAGCACTACTACTGCAGAACTTCATTAACAGTTCAGTTCGGTTTATGGAACTCCAGCACAACTAGTAGTATAACACAAATGTGCAAATACAACTGCAGAGCGGCCGGTGTTTTGTAGTTTCAGTCACGTCTCGACTCCTCATTTCTCTGGTTCTGTGTTGTCTGTCTCGCTGTAGGTGGCCAACGGGAAGTGGAAGAGACGCAGCCTGTACTGTCCTCTAGACCTTTTCTCAGGGTGAGAGAGCTGCTGCTGTTGATGGCTATTATCAAAGTGTACGCCGGCGTGAAAACAGAGCAGCAGTCCAGTGCAGTGGCCGCTAAACACTGGTGCAGAGCAGCAGTGTGGCCCCCGCGGGAATTCCTGCTGAATTATCTAATCCAGAAACCAAACCACAAACTATGTTCTGCACACATTTCCTGTACTTCTAAAAGATCAACAACAAACGTTACGTACGGCTGCATGGTGGTAAACACTGGCAGGTAGCAAACACATGCTAGCAAGCAGCGTAAAAGTAAAAGTAAACAAATAGGCAATCACAAGTAACCAGGAATAAATGCGACAGTTCCATAACTGATCCAGCCGACGTAAGGAAGGAACTAGCACGAGTCAGTGAGAAGGACCATTGATAAACAGACTTGGGGGAGAAACGATCCCCTTTCAGTGGTTCCAGTCTCCAGCTGCAGCAGCCTATATGTCGTTAGCAGGAAGCGACACATGTAGGTAGGAAACGGCCCATGGGGGGTTCTGTATGTCAGCAACAACCAGAAAATGTTCCAACATATATGGCCACGAAAAAGGTCCTCAAGAAAGTTTTGGGGAGAAATCTGTAGGAACTAAGTGTTGCGGTTTTGTGTGCCGGCCAGCAAGTGAACACGACGCCGTCTGGTTTCTCTTTCAGGAACCGACAGAGAATGCACTTTGCCATCAGAAATCTGATAGAGGAACCTCAGAATAACTTCAAAATCTTCAAGGTGAGAACACAAGTATCTGTTCCTCTCCTGCATCACGTGGAACATCTAGCAGAGCTGCTGAGGAACAGTGTCACACAGTCAATCTCTGAAGTCCAGTAACGTTCAAGTCTCAGTTCAGTGACTGAGTAATTATGTTTCACGTGATTATGGTGCTGATATTGAGCTGTGTGTGTGTCTCAGGGGGGTCAGTGTATATACAGCAGCACGGAGGGCACTGATGACTCCTTGGACCTGAACTCTCTGCTGCATCATCTCAGACCGTACTTCCTGTATGGAAACAACCGGATCAACAGTCACATGACCAGCAAAGCTGTCCTGAACGACTTCATTCAGGTACTTTGACTGATGCCAGGTGGTTTAGATCCAGTTTGTCAACTATGCACGCCACCCAATCTCGCATCCTATAGTGAAGAAGCTGTCGCAATGGCACAGACTTTGTGTGTTTCCTCATGGTTCCATGACATCACCCTTCAGGTATATAAAATGACAGAAACTCCATTGTACTGGCACTGCTGTTTGTGCTGCAGGGGTGTGTAGCAGTTCAAAAAAATCCTGGTCCAACCTTCTTCCTTTATGCATCACGGATCAACCTGGTGTCACTTTGGGGTGTAATGAGTGATCGAGGGTGTGTTTGTGTATGTGTGTGCAGGTTCTGGTGAACGCCCTGCTTAATGGAGGTGGAGGCGTGATGACAGACAGACGAGCGGAAGGGCGGAGTACCTGTGAGGAGAGTCTGTTCAACAAGGAGAGGATTCGTCACGGTGAGCAGCCATGTGGCCTCCTGCATCTCACTCTTGCTCACCACTTTGTGTCACCATTTGGCAAAGTTTGAAATTCAGTGAAACACCTGAACGGAATCTGTTAAAGTTGTCTGAGCAGAGCCTCCCTCGTGTTTGCAGCCTCCCAGGGTTTGCCCAGCGACAGCGTTCTGTTCAGGATCCTTCAGACTCAAATGTTGGACTCTTTGGACATCGAAGGACTTTATCCTCTGTACCGCCGCGTGGAGCAGCATCTGCAGGACTTCCCCAAGGAGAGGTACTACTACTCGAACTACTACTTCCCTGAGGAAGTAACACATTAAGGCGCTCCGTCTGTTCTCTGACATCACGTTCTACCTCTGGCAGAACTCGTCTGCAGATAGATGGACCCTACAATGAGGACTTCCTGGGGAAACTGCAGAAGTGTCCGACTGAGGATGACGGCTCAGTGGACTACGCTGTTGCCAAGGTCAGAACAAATACTCCCCAGTAACACAGGAAGCTCGGTGTGTGTGTATACACTGGTTTCCTGTTGTAACACTGGACCCAGATTAGTGATGTCACACCCAGAACTGAGAGTACGAGACCTTGTCTGAACTCCCACAGCAACAGCAGCTGGTTACTGTTTTTAGGAGTGAGTCAGTCTGAAGCTGTCGGCGTCTGACTCCTGCCTGTTCTAACTTCAGGTCCATCAGTACCGTGTTGCCATGACAGCCAAGGACTGCTCCATCATGGTCACCCTGGTGCCCAGCAGTGACGAAGAGGAGGATGATGAAGGGTGAGTTTAGTACTGATTTTCACTGAGACTTGAACAAATCACAGACTAGAAACCAGTGAATCAGACACTTGCTCTTCCTGTCTGTTCCAGTCTGTTTGGTCAGAGGCGGATCAGGGACTTCCTCTCTTCCAGGCCTCCTGCTTTCTCCTACTTGATCTCCATTTTGGACCTGGACCCCAAACCATTTGACAGCATCCCCTGCCAGCTGCGTCTGGACCAGAAAATCGTCTCCTACTACCTGAGGAACGGCGGAGCCTTGCCGAACGGTCCTCTGCCGCCGCTGCCAGGCATCTTCACGGCTTCAGAGAGGGACGATTGCCGGCTGCTCTTCCACCCCGTCTGATCGTCCGGTGAAGACGAGCACTGACGGACCCCACAAGTCTAGAATCCCTGCTGCTCAGCAACTACATCATCTCGACCTACAGATGTTTCTGTTACCGATTCTAGAACTTTTGCGTCGTCATGGCGACCAACTTTTCACTCCTGTCAGGTGGTGAATTCCAACGTGTCTGTGGTGTCATGATTTTGTATTTATTAGAAAACCTGTTTGGGGCTTTGCTCCTTCCTTTGGTGCCGGCAAGTTTGGGTGCACTTCCTGATAGGAGTGACGCGGTTGCCTTAGCAACAGTGTCTGACCCTGTCTAGTTGTGCATGGCAGCGCTGCTGACAGTGAAGTGCCAAAAAAGAAAGTGGAGTGGAAGTGTTAGTGGCAGAAGCAGGTCATCAGGTTGTGATGTCATTTCCTGAATGTATGCGGGACCTCTGGCAGGTTTTGGCACCGAGGCAGAACCAGGTCCTACTGTGTCCGCTGAGGTATCACCATGGCAACTGGAGCACGAGTTACTGTAGTTATCAGTTCAAAGTTGAGTGCAGGTCAGTATTCAGGTGAGGGGGCTGTAGTTATACCCATAATCCTCCGCTTCAAGTCAACGTCAGCAGTTTCAGACGGTCATTTTATACCAGAGTTTCTTTTTGCTGCCTGAGACGCGTTGAAGAGAAGGTCAGCGAACGAAGAGGGGAGCCGGAACGGCGTGGTTTTCTCCTGTAGGTGGCAGTCTAATTTCAAAGGTCAAATATATTCATCCTCTTTGCCCGTCAGGAACAAGTGTCGTTAAAGGGCAGTTCACCAAATTTACAAAAACAAAACAGCAACATCTTGATTTCTCTGCAACAGAATAAATGTTTTACTGTTTATTCAGTAAAACTTGGAAGTTGAATTGAAAAAACAAACAAACTGGAGAATGTTTTATGTCAGGGGTGTCAAACTGGTCCAGTAAAGGGCCGGTGTGGCTGCAGGTTTTCAATCCAACCGAGCAAAAGCAACACCTGATCCAACAAATGAGCTGTGTGGACACAGCTTGATTGAGTTAAGTTGAATCAGGTGTTGCTCTTGCTCGGTTGGAATGAAAACCTGCAGCCACACCGGCCCTTTACTGGACCAGTTTGACACCTGTGTTTTATGTCCTCCGCTGTTTAAGATCGACCACCTGTCGGAGCTCAGTAATGACAACTTGCTGATGAATTATTCTCTTTGTTAGGTTCGTATTTGTGGCCGAGCTGCCGTGTTGGAAGTCATCTGATTATGCAAGTCGCTTCGTTGTATATATGTGTTAGTAATTTGGTTTGACTGACCCTTGAAGTCGGAGCTGGGACCTTTTGACCGTGAACGGTCGTCCGAGCAAACATGACTTTAGTTTTGAACGAAGCACGTTATTTTAACTCACGATTGTTGGGTTCAGCTGCCTCTGTTGTTGTCTAACACTCCTCTGACTAACCTGGTGATGCGTAGCTACGTCACATTACACCCAAGTCGTATGAACATTTGCTCCCAGTTTCAAGTGTGAGTTTGGTATTTTGGTGTGCTGGTGGATCCAGGTCACCTCTGACTCACCAGTAGAGAGACGGATGTTTGGACATGGGGACGTCGTAGAGTATTTATTATTACCTGCATATGAACTGTGACATGGCATCTTTCTTTTTTTCTGAGGTCAAGTGGGTAACGAGTTTATTCACTAGGAGACTAATGTGACTGTAGCCTTGCAGAGGATTTTTCCAAGTGAAGCAGCAGAAGTAGTGACGACTAACAGAGCAGAGACGCCTTCAGGCTCCTCACCAGAGGTCAGAGGGTCACTGGGCTGTCCCAGCATCTCTGAGCTGCTCCGCTGTGCCATAAGTGGCTTGTTGTATGTTTGTCCATGTGCCTAAATGTTCCGTTAGGACTGGAGAAGGGGGGTGGGGGTGCTGCTGATGCTGCTGCGTGCGCGCTTGTGAGTTAAAAAAGAATTCACTGTTACAGGCTGCGTTCACGGCTGAGAGCCTGTTCCTGAGCTGCTGTGGACGCAGCTGTGAACGACCAAACTGTCAGGGTCGTCTGATGTTTAAAAAGAAAAAAACAAACAAACAAAAACAACCCACGATGTGTTCAGGAGTGCTGGGATGTCTCTGAGGATGATGTCACAGATGCCTACTCTTTCAGGATGAGTGCACTCAGGTCTAGATATTTCAGACCGAGCCTGAGCCTCTTGGGTCTTCCAGCAATGCGTACAAACTTGAGATTTTCTCTCCTGATGACGTTGTTGTCCTCTGAAACCGGCGGCGCTCCCAGAAGCTTCAGATAAAGCGCTACGACTTGACTTCCGTTCGTGTCCGTCCTCTCTCCAGCCTCCATCACAAACCACCTCGCGTTTAATCGCTTGCCCACCGGAAGTCACTGCGACATCATCACAGTAGCAGCCATTCACATGGCTGGTAAATCCTGTTAGTCTGAAGACTAGATCACTCCGCAAAGAATGACTTCTGACCAATCACATGACTCCATCTCGCCGCTCACCTTTTGAGGCCTGGTCATCCAGGTGATGGCAGAGCTACGACATTGTGGGGCAGGTGGGTACTTTGACCTCTGACCCCTGCAGGGCTGGAGAGGTGACGGTAGTAGACTGAACTGAACCACTGATTGTTCTAGCTGTCGACCTGAAGATGCACCGGATGGCATGACAGAGCAGCCGGGGCTGATGGGAGGTTGAGTGAGAGAACAGAGGTCTGGGCATCATTACAGTGCAGATGTTTGCCGTTAATAACCTGAATGAACTCTTGAAATTTTACTGCTCGTCTTTGGAGTGTAGATGTTTCAACTCCCGGTGATAAGAGCACGTCTGCGATTTCTCATCCTCGTCGATTAAAAAAAACAACAAAAAACACTTGAACTTAAAACTGGAAAACTACAACTGTCGTGAGTGTTGATGACTGAGGGTTTGGACATCTCCAGGAACTGAATCGCTGAGTAGGACTGTGACGCTCGGAGGAGTCGTCGGTCCTTGTTGATACTTCCTCTCCACTTAAATTTAATACCATGAGTGGCGTTGAATTGGCTGAGCAAGCGCACAAGACGAAGAAACACGGACCTAATAAATCACTAACTTGCTTCTCTAAGTTCACGATAACTGATCGACCTTTACCTGACCCTCTGCAGCCAATCAGAGTTGTCCAGACCTCCTGGTCCAGGTGACTCTGAGAGCTCCTGGTCTTCCTCGTCCTGGTGCCCGAGCCTGCAGACACATCACAGCACTGTGATACTTGTAATAGCTGCATGTGTGTAAATAGTTGAGAGACTATTTGGAAATACAAAGGCAACACTGCGGTCTGGCATTTTGTATTTAAATTATTTATTTTTGTAGATTTTGACCAACGAGCTCTGCTGTTACGTCTGTCGCAGCCGAGCTCTTTCTATTGAATAAAGGATTTCTAAGAGACTAAAACTTGCCTGGCTTCAGTGTTTTTGTTTTACCCATAAAGGCAACGATGACTTTTACACACCACTGAGGAAAATCTGACAAGTAAAACCTGTCTAAATCTATTCGCGTAATTACAAAGAGCGACGAGCTCTGTTGCTTGTTACATTTAATATCCTACAAAAACACAACAAAATGGAGCAGAGAGATGTTCCTCAGTACAACCTAACAGGCAGTCGCTGTGAATTACATTTCCATGACTTTTCCAAAATGTTTTGGCTTTCCAAAGAAATAAAAATAAAGATTCCAGGCCTGAAAAGGGATATTTTAACCTTCCATGACATTTTAAAAGTTTTTCCAGATCACATGGATGAAACCATTCAGGCGGTTTTAGCTGTGAACTCGTTTTCTTAGAGGGTCACACGTTGGGTTGGAGGGTGATGGCCCTGATGATGGACTCCACCGCAGCCTCCGGTCCCAGAAGCCTCAGCAGGCTCTGAAAGGCCTCAGCGGCGCCACCTACAGCCTGGGAGGGGAACAACTGGAGAGCTGCAGAGCACAAGAGAACCCAGATGAGCAGCGGGGTAAGAAGACTGATGAACTCATTTATAAACATTGGTAAACGAGTTTGGCTCGTTGGTTGCGGGTTCCTATATTCCTATGGATTAGACTGTAATAATTACCAGCATGAGGAAGTCATAGATTAACATGTATAAATATTTAAATTGTTCACAAACATACAACTGAAAGACAACTCTGGGTTATTTTTTTGTTTTAAATATCTTACGTGCTCCCCGTAACGTTACCTTATCATCTGCCAACTAAAACCTTTACAAACCCATCCACTGGTTCTGGAGGCATCCTGGGAATCCTGCTTTATGTGGGTCTCACCTTCCTCTGGGATCTTTGTCAGCAGGTCGATCTTCGGCGTGACTCCGCCCTCCCTGGTCACCTCGACTGACCAGTGAACCAATAAGACACAGCTGTAAAACACAAACGCAGGTTGTTAAGATGTCAGCACAGGTGACCTCCTCGTTTTGTTTTTTCTGCTGTGCTGAATTTACCCCGGAAGCTCAGGATGGTGCAGGGTCATGACCTCTGACCTGCAGCCTTCAGGGAGAGAGACCACAGACGGATATTTGGCCTGCAGAGGAACAAGAGTAGAGTAATTTCTGTTAGAAATTTGCATTCCTCTCCCCACACACTCATGAGAATGGGCAGGTGGAACCCGGTCCAGGATTCGATAAACACCACCCAGTCACTCGCGATCATTTTATTCTCTGTTAAAAAGAAAATGCCAAATATCTTCTAATTATCAGCTCATAAATTAATTGTTTTTTCTTGAGAGTTTGGCATCTTCCAGCCCCCCCCCCCCCCCCGCCTGTCGTTAATAACACACATTATGAGATGCTGCTCCTTGTTCCTTCATTTATAAATTTAGCCTGCGGGGGGCGCTGCAACATCTTTTTAATCATCTACAGCTTGAGAACACCAGCAGGGAGGACGCTCAGGTCGTTTACAGCTGGGATGTTGTTACCTGAAAGCTGCTTCAACATCTTTGTTTCCATCAGGAAAAACTGGATTGAGTTAAGAGAATTAATGAGACTCTCTCTGAGAAATCTAATCTGATAATTTACTGTATATTTAATTTAAGCACCCCCGCCCTCAGGCCGTCTTCTTCAGCAGGTGACGGGTGTGTCAGGTGACTCAGCTGAAAGGTATCTGCAGCTGTGTTTGTAATCACCACCAGGTTTCTCTCAGCTCCTTAAAAACCAGTCTGGATCAGACCAGAACCAGATATTTATCACCCCCCCCCCCCCCCCAACTTGCTAGGCAGCTTCCACAGTTAAAAAAGCAGCTCTGGAATTTCAATCTGAGCTCGAATGTCTCATGTGAACAAATGACAACATGAGAGAAACTAGAGGAGGTCGAAACTGTTCACATCAGCCTCAAATGAGTAAAACAACTCTGCGTGTTTGTTCCAGCATAAACTCACTGAACGTTCTTCACCCTGCAGCTCCTCTCACGCGCTAGCCGAGACCACATCGGCACCAGGACCAGTTCTCTGTCAGGGTGTCTTTACAACAGTCGGACGGGTGTGATAAAAGGTCCAGGGTGGATTTAAACACCCGCTCCAAAGATGTGTTACAACAGTGTTTCTCAACTGGTGGCTCGCAGGGAGGAAAAAAAAAGTAAAGAGGAAAGTCTACACAGAATTTCTGACCATTTTATTACGAAGGACATCATTTCCCATGATGCACATCCAGTGGTAATGTAACATTGTTGCTGGACCCTGCTCACTTCTGTCAACATGGCGAAAACACAACGCAGAGCACATCTTGTAGTCTTCCATCAAAGACAAACATTTATCTTGAAGTGTTTGACAATGTTTGTACGGTCACACTTCCCACCCACTGCCACTCAGTGTGCTAAGCTAACTAGCGGCCAGATGGAGTCCCAAGGCGCACACAGAGGAGAGAAGAGTATCTGTCCTCTTGTCTGGCTCTTGTCTTCTGATATGAGTGTACCTTTACTGTAAAGTGCTACTCTATAATAAAAACCACCACACGCCACTGAGTGACTCGTGTTGTCTTGATGCTTTTTAACTTTTCATGTTTTTAAATTCATGCATTGAGCTTTTTTTCCCTTCCGTTTGTCACCCGTCTGTATCGAGGTCAACTCCGCATCATCAAATGTTTGTCTTTCTTAATTCCTTATCACATTTACTCAAAGTCAAGCCGATTCTCCACCTTTGCGTGCTTTGGGCTTTGAATACCTCAGGATATTCTTTGACTTCTCATCTCTTTTTCCTTTAGTTGACGCTGAGTTGAAATGTTTGGTCATGCGTGACCTCTGACCTCCATGCAAACACGGCAAACTCAACCTGCGGTCTGTTTTTCTGTTTTCTTCTGTCTTTCTGCTTGTTTGTCTTCCTCAATATCTCGCGGCGTCCAGACAGGAAGACGTACGCTACATCTGCCTCTCTCTCTCTCTCTCTCTGTCTGTCTCCCTCTCCCTCCGTGTCGTTCTCGCTCTCTCACTCAGCTCTTCTGGTTGCACAAATCCTGGCTTTCCCTCACAGCTCTGTTAGCCTGCTGCTCTACACAACTGCTCCAGGCTTGCAGACACACACAAACATACACACACACACACACACACACACACATACACACACATCTCCTGGAGCCCCAGTAGAACCAGAGGAGGAGGAAAAGAGGGTGGAAGAATTTGCCCTGAAGTCCTTCAGCTGCCTTCGAACTGCTGGTAAAGTAGAGTCAATGTCTGTCTGTCCTCAGCTCCTCCCCCTCTGTCTGTCCGTCTGTCTGTCTTGATGTGATTTGTAAACAGTTGTCTGCTGAAGGCTTTTTTTCTATAGATGTCTTCTCCACATGTGCAAAGGTAAAAAAAACCCAAACAACAACAAAAAACAAAACAAGGTTGCATCAGGGCCTTGCAGGAAACTGGACCAGGATTCTTTAACGTTAAGAAATTCATGTTTACACTTGATGGTTTTGATACAGCATAAATTCTCTCTCAGCTCATGGCTCCATGGATCAGAGCCACAGGACACATGTTGTTTTCTATTCAGTGACAGTGCAGATGTTCTCCTTCATCTTCCACTGTGTTTCAGAGCAGAGAACAGAACCCGGGCGTCAAGGTCTGGCTCTTAGGTTTTGTCGTCTTTTGCAGAATAACCAGTTTTTCCATTTGTAGCTTTTGCCGTCTTGGTGAAGAATGACGTTTTTTTTCCCCTTATCAGAATATACGGACAAAAAAAATTAACCACCTTGAAACAAACCAGAGAATCTTACTCATTCGACAAGACTTTCAGTAGAACGTCACTGAGTCAAGCTGTATGTTGTTTTGATCAGTTTGTACAAAAGATGACCAGACAGTTAAATCACAGCAGCGACCCCGGGACCAGTTCCTGGAACACAACCGGGCTCAGGAGGTAGTAATTCATGCAGTTCCAGGTACTTTCAAGGTTGGCAGCGCTGCTCTGTATTGTGATTGTACGAGCAGATGTGATGTCACATCACAACAAGGATGAGAGCAGAGCAGTACATTGATTCTGCATCTCCGTGGAGCAGAATAAATCAGCGTTAAAAACAACGGAAAGTTGGACAAACCAACACGCGGAGGCCGTCGTCGGTATTTGGGGAAAGCAGCTCAGTTGGAGGGAGCCGGAGTCAGCGGTTGGAAACTAAACCATGGAGAATATTTCTCAGAGAAACGACGCACAGAAAAACAGCGTCAATGATGAGAAACAACAGACGTGCTTTGTTGTGTTGGACAAATCCTTTTATCTGCAAGTAATGAACTGTTGTGCAACATGAGCATCGAAGCTCAGTAACTAAACCAAACAGTAAGGAAAAAAACGTCCCTCAGTCCAAAAATAACCAATGAAATCCAGCCGCCTCATCAGCTGGATAAACGAGGGTCATTTATGAGAGAGAAGTTTCTGGGGGAGCAAATGAAAAACCGCTCTGAGTCAGGAGAAGTTTCTGGGGTTAGTTTTCAGGCCTGCGTCCTGCTAAAATCAGTCAGTTAATGCATTAATCAGACTGACCAAACTGGGATGACCCTTTTCACTTTTTTAATGGTTTATGGGAAATGATCTAAAATAGTAACACACACGCACACACACACACACACACACACACACACACACACACACACACACACTCCCTCCTTGTTATTTTTATCCTCTGCTGCTGCTGCTGGAAGTCTCTCCGTCTGAGCCTGATCATCCAGAAATTGCACTGCTAAATATTTTCCGTCCCCCGCCCCTTCCCTTTTCTTTCCCCTCGCTGTCTTTGTCTCTCTTGCTCTGCCTCCTAATTGGCCGCTGCTGAGGTCAGGTGGGAGGGTCTCTGCTGACGAAGGTGCGCTCAGACCTCCTGACCGTGGAGCTGAAGGCTTAAGTTTTGTTTTCATTCAAGAGGACCAATGTGAACGATCATAAAACAGCACAGATGGATGGCGGAGCTGCTCACTTTGACATGTTAAGCTTTTGGCCGCTCTGGGAAAATTAATGTACATCCAAAAAAAAAAAGAAAAAAAAGAGAAAAAAACCCAACAGCCAATAATCGCTGTTAAAACATGATTTTTTTGGCCACATGGGGGCAGCAGAGCCAAACTGGGATTAAAAAAAGATCAAAAAGGGCTTTACAATTTTGAATTATTATTTAGATCAAAATATTTGCAATATAATCATTATTTTTACATTATAATTCTCAACTTGAAAACCCCATTAAAACAACAGTATATATTTTTTTTATAGGGATCTGTATTGAACAAAGATATTTTCTTAAGTCTCAAGAGGATCTCTGCAGCACCAAGGTATCTACTTTAAAGTGTTTCTTCGCACTCAAAATCAGCCTCTAACAAACATCAAGCCTTGCTAGGATTCATTTCCATCAACTGTGCAGCCCCACTAACTCACGCCTCCAAACCTCATGAGGCGATTTCTCCTCTTTCTGTCCCCACAACTCAGGGAACTCATTTAGATTAGATGCATTTTTTTTATAGCTTGAACTTCATGACCAATTAAACAACAAAAATGTGTAAAAAAAAAAAAAAATTAAAAAAAATCCTTTTACAAACACCATCCAGATTAATCCACATCTTTTTTTTTTTTTTAACATCAAACCAGAACACTTCGGGTTCGTCGCTACCATCAGTAACTGTGACCAGCTGGAGGATCCATTTCAACTCCTTCAATCAGTACCAGGGCCTGACGCAGGACGCAGGACCCAGTCTTCAAGTTACAAGGTGTTCTGACTTTCTTTGTGGGATATTCTAACAGGAACAAAGGAGCCATGTGTGAAGATACTCAGGTTGCGTACAACTGTTGGCACAATGTTGAGCCGTAATCAGAGCGTGTTGTTGCAGTCTGAGTGCCGGAAACATGATCACATAAATGGTTGTTCCACAGGTGGAGACGCGGGTCTGGGATCTCACTCAGGTTCTGAGATCAGAGTTCTGTTGAGAGACGTTAAAAATGTAGCTCGGAAGGGGGAAAAAAAACAAAACACGTCTGTAGCTGCTGCAAGTCGACCAGCAACCTTACATCAACATTTGATCAAGAGATTGAGATCATTTGATCAAGAGACTCAAAGAAAATCCCACATCTCCTCCTGTAACAATGACTCACAACAACTGCAGTCACTTTGCGTGTCATGTCCAGTATTCATTCTGCTTCTGCGCCGGTCGAGTCTCCGCCAACTCCAGAGAATTAAAACATTAAAGGCTCCGGAACATAAACGTCCTTAAGAGTCAAAGTGAAGTTTTTTCCTTCGGGCAAAATATTTCCCTGGATTAATTTAGGAGGACTGGCCTCTCCTAAGTGTTAGAATGAGGCTTTCGTGGGAGTCACGCTGTCGAAACAGGTCACATGTGTGCCTCGGTTACCATGGTTACGCGTTGCGCACATTATCTTTTGCACATTTTTCGGAACCAAAGCCAAACTGGGATGAAAAATGAGGTCAGTGCTCCCCTGCAGAAAATACGGGAAGCACAAGCAAATAATTTAGGGTGAATGAAGATGTTTCACATCCATTATCAACATTTGGGGGGAACCTTAGTCAGCAGTGGGCAGATCTTTAGCGTCCGGATGTGCCACTGTGTCGGCCGTGAAGAGCTAAACCAGAGAAGCAGAACTGAAGATGATGAGTTTGAAGGACAAAAGGTCAAAATATGCACCATTTCTAAGGTACATAAACAGTCACCGTCCAAAGCAGATGCTCCAACAGTATGTAGGGAGGCGCCATATTGGATTCTTTCCTAGTATTTTATAACTGAATTTGAAGTTCATATGATTGACGTGACATTTTCTACAAACTGTAAACATGTCAAATTCATGCTATCTGAACTGATGCTATCGTGCCTTCCCGCAGAGGCTCAATCTGCTCTGTTATCAGAATCAGGAGAAGACAAAACTATCAGGTGTGTGTTAATGTCAGATCTCTGCTTTAATGACAGGACTGCTGTCTACAGACCAGTCATTACGCACGCGCACACACACACACACACACACACACACACACACACACACACACACACACACACACACACAGACACACACACAGACGGAGGGAACCAGCCATTAGGGCCCCAGCAGAGACCTATATGAGGGCCGGCAGCAGCAGCAGTAGCCCTCTTTGTCAGAGGAGCTGCTGCAGGTAAAAACCTCTTTTCACTCTGAATGTTTCTGCAGGCGGAGGGAGACGAAGGGTCTGTCTGTTGGGTTCAAGCCCTTTCAGCTGCTGGGTGTACTAACGGGTCTTTTCTCTGGCATTCAGGGACGCACAATGATGACAGCTTCATGATTACATCTGCTTTTTAAAAAAATATAAAGACAAAATAGTTCTGCTTTTTTTTTTGCTCATAATTTGTCATTTATCAACCAGCTGGAGCAGTCAAGTCTAGGCTGAGTGCAGTCTGTAGTTACGGAAAAAAGAATGTTTGATTTCTAAATGTAAGTTGTCTAAAAAGGTAGCAGGTATTGAAATGATACTTGGATCTGTATCCAGAAGCCCGTAGGTTCCTGTGAGGTGACCTGAACCTGTTCCGCTGCTCTGCAGGGATGAGGTGGTGGCTGGTGGTGGCTGGTCTGTGGCTGCTGGTGGTCCTGACTATCTCAGATGCCCAGGTCAGGAACAGCCCTCACAACCAGGGTGGTCAGACCCGCCCGGGGAAGAGGAAGAGGGACGGACGAGGTAAGACTCCTGTCAACTTCCCTGTAACAGCTCTGACACTCTGAGGTATCAGGACTGAAATCATCTGAACTCCTCCCTGGACATCAAGCTTTTCGATCCATGTAAACAAGCTCAAAGTTCCTGTGACCTGCATTCTTCCTAATGGCCAGCAGGGGGTGGCTTCTAGGGTTGCAGAAAGAATTCTAAATGTAAAGACATCAATGAGGAAACTACCCAGCTTCACCCTTGATTATTCCAAATGACTTTATGACACCAAATCTTCTTCAATACTGTATGATACTAATTTCTAAATTATCATCCCATTTAGATTAAAATTGATGATAAAGCAGATAATTTTAGACTGTGGCTCTGTTGTGATGGTCACTACCAGGTCAGGAAGTCTGTGTCTCAGTCAGATTCACTCTTTACTCCTCTCCAGCTCAGCCTTCTCTTCCAACATAATGGTTCATAAAAAAAAAAAAAAAAAGCCAAGATGGTGACTGCCATGAGCTGATGGTAAATCTCTCAATTTATCAGTAGATTTACGCTCCAACACTCACCACAGCCATAGCCAGTGACCGCCAAAGTGGTTAAAATTCAGTTTGGCTTAACCACGCGGACTGACATGAGAAATTTACAGGACAAAAGAGTTTTTATGCAGATCCCAAGGGAAGAATTAGCAATGATTTTATCATTAAATCACTCATTTATTCTCCTTCCCAGCGTCTTGAGTAGGCGGAGGGAGTCTGTCTACGGTGAAACCAGCGAGCTCATAGCCACAGCAGGCCTCAAGCCATCAGAGTACATACAGTTAATAATTTCTGACCAGTGGTCCAGCAGCCTTCTCTGGAGGTAGCGCACCAACAAATTCGATGAAACAGAAGCTGAGTATCTCCTCCGTAGGACGGGTGAGTCCGTGTTAACTGGCCAGTGGTCTCCTGAAGAACCCGATAACAACGAGAACTAGCTCATATACGCAGGTCACCTTCTCTTAAAGGCTGAATAGAAGTTTTAATGTCACTCAAACCAAGACAAACAATCATGTATCTGTTGACCGAGGGACCCTGGAATCCAGCAGCTCTGCATACTGTCTCGATACTGCCATACTATATATCAACATCAGTACCACTGTGTGTTGTAGGCCTTGGGAGGGCCAGAGCGGGGCGCTCTAGACCACTTCAGATCAGACTGATTCCTGGTTCTGGCATTCCGGTGGAGCCTGGGAAAAATCAAGGAAACACTCTGTTTCTGGAGTCCTTCAAGAACGTTCAAGAATCACAATCCAGCTACAATATCATCCCAGGTCAGAACTTAGCCTAGACCAGGGTCCTGAGACCTGGAACTCAACAGGCAGCTCCTGGCCGGGACACTGAACCTACTTTGATCCTTCAGTGCAAGTAAATGAATGAGTAGCACTTTTTTTGGGGGGTGGGGGTGGGGGTGGGGGTGGTGGTGGAAAGTGTTCAGTAAAGAATTCAGCCTGAACTCGATTAGTCTACCAATAACAGCATGTTGCTCCTCAGCTCTCCACCACTTCTGATCCAGACCATTTCACAGTTTTATAAACATTTCCATTGAAAAGGTATTCCAGAGAGCAACTGCATTGTTTTTTTGTTGTTTAGATCATTGGACTCACCACTTAAGAAATTATGACATTTCTCTTCCGCACATCAGTACGTTAGAAAGGATGTTGCCAAATTTCATCACACTC
Source organism: Aulostomus chinensis (assembly GCF_037954235.1). Taxonomy (NCBI): domain Eukaryota; kingdom Metazoa; phylum Chordata; class Actinopteri; order Syngnathiformes; family Aulostomidae; genus Aulostomus; species Aulostomus chinensis. The sequence continues at coordinate 28,877,934 of NC_141322.1, read as the reverse complement.
AGTTAATAACCCAGAGGTTTAACCCTCCAACCCAGGGATCATTGGGATTTGTATTTTTCTACTGTCTTACAGTAGCATTTAGTCCTTTAAAAGCATAAACAGCAGTTCTGTAGTCAATTAAAATCACAACGGGTTAAAGCACGTGTGAGATGATGACAGGTCACAGTCTCACTGCTCTCAGCCAGGAGGACAATAGAGAGAATACACCAGAGACGCAGCTAAAGCCTCTTAACTACCTGTGTTCTAGAGATGGGACACAGAGCATAGCATTAGAAAGGACAGATGACAGAGGGGACGGACATGATTTAGTCTCAAAGAGCCTCCTGCTGCTGCAGCACACAGTGCTGCCTTGTGACTCACGAGCAGTTCAAGCCCGGTCCAGCCTCGGGTCTGATGTTGAAAGGAGGAGTTAATGCAGAGGGAGGAGTGGAAGCACGACATATCATTGCTTTGTCTGGTTCTGATGGTAAAGTACAGGCTTTAGATCGGACTAGACGCACACAGCAATTACTGCAGCAGGGCCTGATGACAAGGGTCCACAGTCAGACTCTAGGTGGGCTTGTTTGAATCAGTCAGGGGCCCTAAACTGGTCTGTGCTGGGCGAATTTACAGCTGTTTCACTGCTTGTAAAAACCAACCGAGCCACTTAAGAGCCCAGATGAGATGTCTGACTGTGAACCGCTGAGCTGCTAACGTGTCCCTGTTGTTTCAGGTAAGCAGGGCCAGTGTGTGTACCGGGGTCTCACCATGTTCGACCAGGCCGTCTGGTCTCCCAAGCCCTGTCAAACTTGTCTGTGCACCAGAGGACGGGTTGTTTGTGATGAGATCACCTGTCCCATAATGCACTGCCAGTTCCCTGTCACCCCTGCTGGGGAGTGCTGCCCGGTCTGCATGGAGCCAGGTAGAAACACAACATGTGGCAGCGCCATGATGCAACACGGAGAGGCCACAGAGACGAGCGGCGCTTATGATCATTACGACCAGTTTGGTTCCAGTCGTAACTCCTTTCAGTTCTGGAGAACGGCGTCTTACAACCGCTGAACTTCTGGAGTTCAGTTCAACGTGATGCACGAACTGTAGAATCATTTTAGATGTGTTTGCACACAAGACATGATGATATACTGCATATTTATATATCAGCAAATCAGTCAAATGTTCACAGCCTGGTGAAACTAATTGTTACCACACTGCCCAGTGCTAGCTATTATTATTAAAACCCTCTTAATCCAAATTACATTATAATCTATATTTAATGTCGTCGTGTTTCCAGGAGGAAATGAAACATTTTTCGTCTCTGAGGCCTGAGCATGTTGCTTCCTGTTTCCATCATGGCTTTAAAAATGTGGCCAGCACATTTTGGGTGAATGTTGGGGGGGGGGGGGGAAACCCACATGTTGTTTTCAGCTTCGTCGAGGATTTGTTTCTCATTATTGTCAATTCAATGTCAACGAAATGAAGGCTGGATATTCAGCTTGATTCTAAAACAAAAACACAGGTGACTCAATGAGTCTCTGAGCTGAATTATCATTATGAGATTCACACACACGCTGAAGTCACAAATCAAACCGAAACGAGTGGAAATTTATGGGGAAATCATGAGGTGTCATTTGTCTGCTCTTAACTGCACACATGGCTGAGGCAATGGGTGGGAATACTTGAGTGTTCTAGGAAGTCAAACTCTCTGTAAACTGAGAATGAACAACCACTATTTTCATCTGGTGATTTGGTCACAGCTTTGGAATTTTATTAGGTGGTGGATAGTTTTCTGCGGCACTGGAAGGGAAAAATCTTGTTTCAAAGTCAGACGGCTCACACTTTATTTGATTATTTTATTTCTTATGAGTGGGGTTGGCTACTGAGCTGAGGACTGACGCCATTACCGAGTACATATTCATAATATATCAATGGGTTCCAAATTTCAGTACCTGAGGGTACATTTGAGTGAGAGAGAGACTGAAACACAGAGAGAGCGAGATCACATGACATCAGCTGTGCAATGTGTTCAAACCCAACATATCGTCAGGGAAATGTGAGCTGCTCTCAATAGTGGTTACTTTTTTTTTGGGTCTAAACTTGACATAGACGACGCTCCCAAATACAATTTGTAATGTGAAATGCAAAATTGGTGACTCATCCAGCCAGAGGAAACAGTCCTGTCAAACACAAGATACATCTGCAACATCTGGGAGAAACTTAAAAGTTCTGACTTATTAGTTCCAACTGAAGATAAAGTTTTGCGATTATAGAAAAGTTCAAGCACATAAAAAGTGCTGTTGGGTGTCAGTACAGAATTCTAGTCACAGGCACCGGTGCAAGCATCAGTTCAAATTTGAATGGCACCACTTCTCATAACACAGAAACATGAACGCACTTGAAGAAATAACACTGGAAATGTCGACATGCTGCAGATCGACAGTGACACAATGGCAGTGTGCTGCCTCCCTCCCCGTGCGTATACTTCCTGAAGGAAAAAAAACTGCAGGAGTTGAATTGACAGTAACTGTCTCGGTACTCTTTCATACACTGCAAAGGAATCATGCGCATGTATGAAAGCGACGTAAACCTCTTAAACGTTTCTTTTTCTTTCAAAATCAATGACTGATGCGTCCACTCTGACTCCTGGCTTCTAAAGTCTGACGGCGGGTCTCCCCCCCAGAGACAGGTGACTGTAAGCAAAGCGAGCCTGATGTAGTTGTTTTACAAAATTTCAACATCAAACATATCAAAACAATGTCTGTCATTTATTAGCATTTGACTCTTGGGAAGTAGGATAAACAGTTACACCCCCCCCCCCCCCCCAAAAGCCCGCCTCATACTTTGAAAACCTCTGCAGTGGATGAACACAGCATTGATGTGATAGCCGTTACCATGGACACATGTATGTATCTCTATACATACATTGTGTGTAAACTATGTCCAAGCTTTCGTTTCACTGTGTCTGTGTGTTGTCTCTACGGTAACCAGTGAAAATACAAATAACGTGAATGTGCCATGATGTTTCAGTTCAGAGGGTTCTGGTCCTGATGGGTCCACAGTGGCTTCAACAAGCTGTCTGGACAAATGGGGGTGTCCGTCGACAACACTAACACAAAGTCATGTCTGTCTGTCCACATCCTGTCTGTCCTCAACACCTCCACCCTGTCTCACTCTCTTTTAGCTTTCTTTATTTGTTCCTTTTCCTTTTCCTGCTTCCTCCTCTCCTGTCTGTCTGTCTGTCTGTCTGTCTCTCTTCTGTCCCTCCACACTGTCTCTTTTCTGTCCTCTCGCTCATCGCCTGTCCTGATTGGCTGCCCTGCGCCACCCTACACCCACCTTAGACCCCGACCTCAGCCTTGACCTTTCTGGTGACTCCCCAGTTCACAATGACCCTGCTGAACCCGTTACCCCGCTGACCCAGGAGGATATCCAGCGCATACTGTGGCGGGAGGAGGAGGAGCATCTGGCAGAAGAGGAGCGCCTCAGGAAAAAAGATGAGGAAAAGAAGAAGAGGAGAAAGCAAAGGAAGGAGCAGGCTGAGAAGCAAAGGAAGATAGTGGAAGAGAGGAGGAGAGAGGAACAGGAGAAGCTGAGGCAGCAGGTGGAGAGAGAAGAGGAAGAGTGGAGGAGGCAGATAGAGAGGGCGAGGGAGGAAGAGATGAGGAGAAGACAGGAAGAGGAAGAAAGGAGGTTGAGGGAGGTAGCAGAGAAAGAAGCCAGGAAAAGGAAAGAAAACAAGAGGAGGAAAGGAGGAGGCAGGAAGAGATGCTGAGGGAGGAGCTACTTGCTGTAGAGGAGGAGGAGGAGGTGTGGTTACGAGGAGATGTATTTCAGATGCCCCCAAAAGAAGACGAAGAGCCTGAGGAACCAGATCTTCTCCCAGCTCCAATTCCAAGGCCCCCTGCTGCAACGGAGGATGAGCTGAAGGAGATGGAGGCTGAGGTGGAGGAAGAGGAGGAGGAAGAGGAGCAGACAGAGGTAGCTGTGGTGAACAGAGGAGGTCTTCCGCCAGGCTGTGACATCTCTGATGTCACCGTGACATGCGAGAATGCCAAACTCATCCACTTCCCTCCTCTGGCCATCCCTGAGCTCAAATCTCTCAGTCTGGAAGGTGAGTTCACACCTGTCCCACTAAACTGTCCCCATAATCGCAACACAGTCACAAGTGAGCAAGATAGGGTCATGAAACCTTAGAGGTGTGTAGTTGATCTACATGGAGGTGGGCCTGACACAACTCAAACCAAACTACCAACACGTTCCAGACGTACAGAAACACACCGCAGTTACAGAACGTCTCCTCTCCTGCTCTCAGACCAAACTAACTCTAACTGCTCTGTAGGCAACAACATCAGCAGCATCCCAGCTGCAGCCTTCAATGGCATCCCAAACCTGGAGTGGATCAACCTGAAGAAAAACAAACTCACCTCTGCTGGAATCGATGCCACCTTTAAAGTAAGACCTGCCTGTGGTGCACACAGTGATTCTCTAGTCTAGAGGCTCAAAAAAAAAAAAAAAAGATTATGGGATAAACACTCTTATTTGGCCGACTGGAAATATGTCAGTATTTCAATGATGTAATGGCGCCCTGTCACATGGATCTACAAGATGAATTAATAACCTACAGGAGTACGACTTTCAAAATTGCTTCTATGAGACCTGCGAGAGAAGTTAAATACTAAAGATGTGAAGGCTGTGAAACTGGAAACACAGGTGAGAGGTGGACAGGTATCTCTGAGGAGGCACAGCTGACTCGGCGCACGCATCTGTTGATTCTATAATGTGTTTGTGTGTCAGGGTCTAAAGATGCTGAGTCGTCTGTACTTGGACGGAAACCTTCTAGAATCCGTGCCCTCCAACCTGCCCCCCACCCTGCAGGAGCTGAAGATCAGCGAAAACAAACTAAAAGGGATCCAAGAAGACAGCTTTGAAGGTAACGCTACAACATTCCTGACATTATCCATTCCACCATCAGCTTGAATGTCACTCAACACTCAGTTGTCAGCTAATTCTTCAACGGCCTGAAAATGACTGGGTACGACCACAGAGACTGTTTATCCAGAGAGAGACTCCCCGCTCTGAACCGCAGAACTAAAGCCCCCTCCGTCTTTGCAAATATGATCAACTGTAACAGAGTTTACCCTCTTTTGACTTCTGCAGCACAGACTCCCTGAAGTTGGCAGCGACAGGTGTTGCTTCAACTTGTATGATCATTTGCTTACGGCTTCAATCACGCTTCCTGATTGGACGTTTTACCATATTTACATAGCAGCGTCTTCACGGGATCAGCAGCAGAGCTGGAGATCTGTGAGGTTTCACTCTAGAAGGAGCAAGAAGCTCAGATACCTCACACTTTTTCATCAGTTTCAACTTTGACCTTTGGGCGGGGTGGGGGGGGTGACCATGTTAAGAAATGTGTTCCTGTTTGTCGATGACATTTCAATTCACACGATGAATTAAAGCTATCTATGACGTAACGTGTACGAAAGGTGACATTTTCACGTTTGTTTGTTTGTTTTTAAATGTGTAAGATCTGAGGAGCCTGGTGACTCTGGAGTTGGAAGGAAATCTGCTGAGTGAGGGGAACGTACATCCCAAAGCCTTCACCCCCCTCACCCAGCTCTCCTACCTCAGACTGGGGAGAAACCACTTCCGCACTATACCACAGGGTCTTCCCAGTTCACTGCTGGTATGAAGCAATATGGGTTTCCATTAAATCTCTCCAGCCCCCCCCCCCCCCCATTCCTCACATGGACAGTTTCATGAGTATCTGCAAGGTCCACGTCACCTTGGAAAAACTAGTCATCACGGCCCAAACCTAAATCCCTGAGGGCCTCCACGAAGAGTCGTAATGGAAATACAACAAGAAAGAGGTCAATTTACTTTCTAGGACGACAACAGATACAAATTCATAAATATCATCAAGCCCACGGACTTTAATGTCGATTTTAATTTAATCTAACAGATTTTCAGTTACACGATCAGAATCCTGACAATGGCTATGTCTGTGGCTCTGGTGTTAATGGCTCCACTGAATCAACTCTGCCTCCTCCTGCCTCTGGTTAACCACAAACACTGCAGGGTACCGAGGACGTGCTGCTATGTGAATCCTAAAACAAATATCACGTCGTGGGGAGTTTTTCTGCACTTTTTTGCGAATCCCACATTGTTTCTGGAGACTTCATTCGAAACTCTCATTTGGTACAGTTCTGTTTTCACAACAGGCAGAGCAACACGACATTTGTTTTGTGGTGGATGTTGTACTCGTAACCTGGAACACTCCCCACAAGCCACTGACCTGTCTGAGAAGATTACTGAACCAAAGGTGCTCAAGTAACACACCACTGTGTCATGACAAACTCTGCACCGGCGGCTTCGCTGGAAATAAAAGAACGTAATGCGAGAGACCATTTCAGCCCCATCAAGCCACTCCCTCCCTGACACCACAATCCTCACTGTAAAAACAATGGGGACCAGACATTAGGTCACCTACCACTCATCGATGGGACTCGATATTGAAGCTGGATGCAAAATAGTTCAAAAGAGGCTATAAAGCAGGCCAATATCACACCACATAAGGAGAAAAAATGGACCCAAACCAAGAGTCGCTGGGTAACTGATGTGTTGAAGTACACACAACAACCACAATAACCCTTGAAACATTCTGGAAAAAAGTAGAAAACATTCACCCAAGAACTCAATGAATCATGCAGCCAACCCCCCAGGGCTCTAGGTCTAGCATGACCCAGGTACCCATGAAAGAACTCTTCAAAAAAAACAAAAAAAAACAAAAAGAACACACGAACTTATGGGATCCGACAGTGAGTAATTCAGAAATGGTTCTCCACGAGTTTCATTCCTCACTCTTCTTTCCCACCTTAACAACGGCAAATATTTCCTGTAACTGTCCACTTCTCTTTTAGGAACTACACCTGGAGAACAACCTGATAGAAGAAATCTCAGAGACGGTTTTCAACCAGACCCAAAGTCTGAATGTGGTTTCTCTGAGACACAACAGGCTGGACGAGACCAGGATTGCCCCCATGGCCTGGATCAACCACAGGTCGGAAAAAATCAGACCCGTGACTCACCCATGGTCAACAAGGGGGGGGGGGTCCACACAAATTTTACTCCCATTCCATCATTTCCAGCACAGTGCAATTTAGCAAGAGTTACGATCATGATTTAGCGTTTTAAAGAGTAAAGCAACTTTGCTCTGGCAAATTACTAAAAGACTTGATGATGTTCAAGTTCAGTTTAACACCAATAAGCTGTAACTCTTTCATTTCCATTACCCATCTTTCCTCTCCTCATCCTCTATTTTTGCTGCAGAAATCTGGAATCCATCGACCTGTCACATAACGATCTTTATCTGGTTCCATCCTACCTACCGAAGTCTCTGGTCCACCTCGTGCTGGTGGGAAACAACATCGAGAGGATACCTGGTGGGTAGAAAGTGTTGATGGAAGCCCTGGTAGAAAAGCGTAGCGAGCAATGGAAGGTAGTTTGGCAAGATACCTGCAGGAATCCCCCCCCCGTCATTTGTACGCTCAAAGTTTCACAGCTGGTGTATCTAGAATGCATGAAAAGAACTCTTAATGGATGATGTCAGCGATAAATGACACGTCTCACTGAGCAAACTTTTAGTCCAAAATTTAGCTTTAGGGAAATAACGACAAAAAAATCAACAAAATTAGTCGGACACTAAGTCAGAGTGTTTTGGGGGTCTTGAGGGGTCTGAGTCCCCTTGACTAACACTTGAGAACCCCTGAAAGCCTCTAGTCTACGACTCCCTTGGTAGAACACCATGAATGTACGTGATACTCACTCGACTTAAAAAGAATAGTAGCTCTTGCTGACGCAAACAAAACCTGTCTCATGGTCTTCCACATTGTTTCCTACCAACATCTCCACAGGTTATGTCTTTGCCCACATGGACCCTGGAATAGAGTACCTCTACCTCTCCTACAACAAACTCGACGGGGAGGGCATTGAACCCGAGTCGTTCTTCGGCTCGTACCATTCGATGGTGGAGCTATGTCTGGATCACAACCAGCTGCTCTCTGTGCCTTCCGGGATCAACGAGATGACCAACCTACACTTCCTCCGACTCAACAATAACAGGATCAGGTATAAAGTCATCAGCCATAAACCATCGAGCTGCTCTGAGGGAATTTACAACTCTTTCTTTCCAAGATTTCCGCAACGGCACTGATTCTAACTGACAATGTTTATGATGATGAAACCCCAACCAAACAGTGGTCTACCAGGGTTAGAACAGCATCACTTCATTTCCCTTTGTTACTCCTGTCATTATTTTCAGTTTCTTTTTAGAGTCTTGAAAGTAAATTTGTGTCCATCTGGGGCAACTGCTGACACAACCGATCTGGACTGTTGCAACTAGCTCGGTTTATTCAGGCATTCATGTTTTTGTCAACTTGTTGTTTTTGTCGTGAGTACGGGGGCTGTTTGTCTGAGATCTTGAAAAGCAGTTGAGCAGATCAATCATGCTGTGTGTCCTAAGATGTGACTTAGGCAGTGGAACACTCTGCTTTGTTAAATGGGATTTACCCGAACTCTCCTCTCCTTTGACGACTGAGTATGAGGAGGACAGGATCATGTGACGTCCCACCCCTCTGGCTGCAATCCACAGTGCCGCCGCTGTGAATAGATTTGATGCAAAAATGTGTGCAGGGGTGTATTATTTTGTATTTTCAAGTCATTTTTGTCTCTTTTCCAGAGTGTAAAGGTCAATTTACTGCCAAAAATAATAAAAACAACTATAGAAAGATGACATGATTAAAAAAAAACTAAATACCGACAGTGTCAACTTCATTAATACTACAGTACAGTACCAACAAAAGACTCAAATTATAAAAACAAATGGAGGCAGTTAACAACAATAAAACCAGGTGCCTCCAGATGGATATCATGGAAAATAAATTAAGAACAGCAACAAAGAGTCTCATAAAGGAGCAAAAGCCTGGCTGGATGACTGATTCATTCACCACCACACGCCAGATAATAGCAAAGCTGGAAGTTCCCGATTGTTTTCATGACAAGAAACAAAACAAGGCAATTCATGTTTCCCCGTTGGAGTCACCTTAAATCACCTCACTGCTCACAAGTCCAGGCACGGCACACTGCTAAAGAACAGTTGCTTCAGCTTCGCAGCCAGCAGGACTGACACCTAAACCGCTAGATTTGACATGAAGATTTTACCGTATGTGTTATGGTATAAGCAACAACAAGTTATAAATACAATAAGTAAGATTAAAGGAGGATTATAAATGCTCGTCTAAATCGCAAGGGAGTTTGCGTTCTCTTCATGCGTTAATAATTCAAACTTCTGAGGGGCGTTCAGACAGAAGTCTTGGGTCTAGGAATGAGGATAAAAAGTACTTACGTGTATCATCTGCATAACTTAAGTATCATATTTGACTTTTGGGAGAGAAATCTGTGAGAAAAACTGTAGCACTACAACAGAGAGATATGAATGCTAAAATAAAAGCTCTGACTGAATCAACCACTGCTGCAGCCTTGATAGTCAGAGCCACTTACTTAACGACCTTGAGCGCAAGGAAGCAATTCTGAGAATCCTTCAATTCCTTAAGTAATTCATCCAGTGAGGCGTAGTACAACAGAGAATCAGGTTCAAAAATGTAAGAGTGTTTTTGGTGATTATACACCGAAGATCTCTGGACTGTTGACCAGACAAAACATGCTGTCTAAATGCACGGACAAATATTGAATGGTTCAGGGTTTACTTCAGAGAATAATTGCCAGGTAATTAATGTTCCCTGCAGTTCCAACACAGGATATAACAAAGATTCTACCCTCCATGTCTTCCAGGAGTATTCCCGATGAAGGCATCTGTGACCCGAACCACAGCGGAGACTCCACCCTTGTGGCACTGAGACTGGAGAACAACTACATTGACCCACAAAAGATCGCTCCAACAGCCTTTTCCTGCGTGCGCTCCTCATCCAGCGTGGTCTTAAAACCCCAGAAAACTGAAAATCCAAGGCCCACCATCAAAAAGACATTTTAAACAAACCCAAAAAATCACAAGTTTTACAGCAAATATTTTTTAAACTACCAAGAATAATCAAAACCCACAACAAATGTACACACATTTTTTTTCTGAGTTGTCATAACACTTTTACAGCTGGAACATAAAAACATAGCTGCTGCTGATGTAATGACGCATTATGAGAACGCGTTGTCCTTTCGTATCATGAACCCTTGTTGTTGTGAACAAGTTGCATCTCATATTTTCTTCTTCTCTGGCCCTGACACACAGTTTTGGGTCTGGTGAGTTGTTTTCACCGTCTCCTGGCCCAACTTTAACTGGTATAAAAATGACAGAACACCTTCAGACCTCAAATCCAGCCAGTAAAATATAGTAAGAGTGAAATATCAAACCGCCTAGAATGGCAACAATTCCATCTTCGGGTATTCTTGTCAAATGAGGCTACTAGTCCAACGCAGTATATTTTATGAACCTAAGCACTTCATGTTCTCATATCTGTTTTCGGCATTTGCTTCTTAAGCAATATTCATAAAAAGAAAAAAAAAAAAAAAAAACCTATGACATGGAAAAAAGTGAGAGCTGAAGTGAAAACGGCAGGAGAGCGAATCCCTCCGACAGAAAAAAGCAACAACTGTTTGTCCGCTCATCTTCTCCATTCTTCATATACACTTGGATAGCAACAGCTTCCTCTGGTACAGTTGAACTGGATTTGTAAATATGCTGGAAGAATAACTGGTTAACTGGAGTCTTGCCAGACGCATTTATATATATTAAGTTTACTGTTTAACCCGTCAACACCAGACAGATTTATTGTATGAAATATGGTCATGTAGGTCTTCATCTATATTTCCCCACAGCAACCGTTTTTTTCACACACAAAAAAAAAAAAAGGTGATGGCCGATAGATTTGACGTCCCTCAAGGTGATAATATTACGACACTGTTACACTTTGCGTAGAAATGAAAATGCACTGAGACGGAACGAAGTAACAGACCCATTCACCTCTGGTCCAGCAGCAGAGGTGTTAACAGTGCCAGAACAGTGTCTGCAGGGAAGGAAACGGCATCTCGTTGAAATCGCTGATGCTGCTGAGTTCACGCATCGTCCGTCTCGCCAGGGCGCCACATGAATTCATACGCTGTGTTGACATTACGCCAATGCTGTTTGGTTCTGAGACATTTTTATGGTGATATCGCAGAACATCTGTGTACAGGTAGCTGTGGTGTCAAGGTGTTCAGGTTGAAAGCTAAAAATGTTGGGTTCACCAGCTGACTGTATAGCTGCTATTTCAATGGTGGACTTGGACAGTTTTCATGTACTTGCAGCTGTTGTGTATTTCCTCATACAGCTGGGAGTACTGGTGTTTTAATCGTGGCTGCTTTCTGGTCTTTAAGGAGCAGTAACATCAAAGGTTGCAGAACATGCATCATTAAAAAAAAAAAAAAAAAATCTAATCAGCATAAGAAATTAAAGCATTACATCAAATGTTTAATGAGTGAGCATGTGGAGAGGAGCTCCGCGAAAGATTCTATGTTGGGTTACGACCGGGGCTGGTGGGTGGAGGTGTGGCTGCTGAACATCTTTTAGATGAAGAGTCGCTGGTTCGATCCTAGCGTCCCTCAAAAACCATGTCGTCGTGTCCTTGTGCAAAATACTGACAAGTAGGCTGGCGCCTTGTACGGCAGCTTCCACCACCAGTGTTGGATGAGAAACCATGAGGGTAGAAAGACGCTTGATATATTATGTCACATGCACACATGACACTAGGAGACGGAAGAGCCAGGTCTGCAATGTTGGAGTGGGAGAGAGCGGATAAATGAGAAGTACGCAGCTCTACAATCAAACATGATTTTGTACCCATTATAAATAGTAAAAACCAATTGAAAATAACTATGCAGTAGCGGTTCATGTCGTGGAGGGCCTCCACAAATAAATTACTGTACTGGAAACACTGCATTGTCTGCTTATTAGAGCACAGGCTGTTCCCAGTGCCTCGGCGTGGACAAGAATGACTCGTCTGAGGGTCAGCATGAAATGGCAATCTAACGGTCAGATAGGAGAGAAGGAGACAAGCAATGGAGAGCATAAAGACAAGTAGTATAACTTTTGAGGTTAATTCTAAAACTGCAGGAAGTTATAAGGAGTTACTGAGGAAGATATTTGCTTACTTCCATGAACGATTACGCCGAGCTACGGTTTTAGCTTGATTAGCAGATTTATGTTGTCCCAGTACTAGGCTAATTGGATACTCTAAATTGACCGTAGGTATGAATGTGAGTGTGAATGGTTGTTTGTCTTTGTATGCTGGCCCTGCGATGGACTGGCGACCTGTCCAGAGTGAACCCCGCCTCTCGCCCGTTGATGCTGGGATACGCTCCAGCCCCCCCCGCGACCCTTAATGTAGGAATAAGCAGAAGACAATGGATGGATGTTGTCCCAGTCTACTACGGGAATTATTTGACCAAGATTCAACAACACATGCTGACCTCTGGAACAGTCGGTGGCGGTTTACCCTCCTTCAGTTGGTGGCAATCAGACTTTGTTCCAGTTCACCCTTTTTCTGTCACATACTAAAACTGTTGAACAGCAGACTTAAATTCAAATAGTATTAACGATAACAAGGAAGCCGAGATGGCATTAAGTTCTTATCTTAGTCCGGGCAAGACCTGTTTTCACCATAGTTTCACACGCCATGATGACTGTACAATTTCAGTCAGACTAAGATGTGTACATGTACCTTTAAAGTCCAGCTTCATTCTGACTTTGTCTAAAATTCAATAAAGTACTGTGTGTTCTGCCCACGCTGCAGACATGAGGGGCAAGCAGTGCTAAAACAGTGTTGTAATACCAAGGGTCTATAAAATCTACAATAAATCTAAAAATTAAAAAGTGTAGAGACTCTTGTGTACCATAGTCTGATAATCAGCTGTCAATGTACACAACATCAGACCGGTTTAAAAAGCAGAGAAAATAACGGTGATTCTGAGGCGGAGAACCAGGCTACATAAGACTCATATTCCCTCCTGGAACACCATTGGAAACCTTGAGGTTTTTTAGGAGTAGACACATGCTGACACTGAGTACAAATATTTAATCAGTGTGGTGAATTAGTCACATATCCAGACAATAGGTTTAGTGTATTTCGGGGCATTGCAATCATTTCTTTTCATGTCATCAAACTAACTCCTCAGGACTCCGGGAGGAAGTGGAGCCATGATGATTATTGAAGACTGAGTCATAATAAAATGCGGTTATCTTTGTATCACATGTCCTCAACCCTCGCGCAATAGACATTCCATGAAAGCTGTAATTCTAAGAGCTGCAAAAGCCAACTTTATCGTCACATTTTCCTCTGAAAGCCTGAGGTTTAAGGATCATTTAATACAGTGGCAAGCAGATCTAAAGGGTGATTGGCAAAGAAAGGTTAAAATGTGACTAAAACCTCAGCTCCATCTCTGGTAGGGCAAACTGGAAATATTAGATAATTATATGCAGACAAAAATAAACCTACAAGTAGAGAAGTAATAAAACAACAATCATCATTGCTTTGGTCAGTTTCTAGATGAGGCAGTCATCCTCAACATACGCTGGCTGGAAAAATTTCCTGCAGTAAGTCGGAGCTTAGCGATCAAAGGTTTGCCTGTAAAGAAGAGAATTCTACTTCCCTGCCATCACGAACAGCTGCTCAGATAATCAGTGTCACAAAGCAGACACTTGGAGAACCCATATTAATAATCATCAGTAACAATATCCCTTCCGATACGCCAAAGGATGAGAACTTATTACACGCATATCAGTTACAAACTCAAGCTTGCGTAACCTGCAGACATTTTATCAAGCGCAGGTTTGTGCTGCTCTGTTAATTCAATAGTCCACAACACCAATGTTGCTGCAATGACACTTATTTTATTCTATTCATCTGATAAATGTATTCCTCGGTTGCAGTCAGGTTTCACAAATTTAGGCCCACCCCTTAAAAGAAGACCAACCAGAGGTGCATAACTAGTCACAGTTTGCAGTAGGTCAAGATGATATTGGACTTTTCGCTGATATCCAGTATTCCACAACAGATGTGGCAGATATACGATATCTAATGACGTCCAAGTGATTCAAGTAATGAAGCCAAGGGCAGATGAGCATGACCTGGAACAGGATGTATGTGCAGTCCTTTTGCAATACAGGACAAATCAAGCCTAATTAGAAATAAATTGAGCAAATACAAGTGTTTATTGTATGATGTAAGTCTGCTGCTCTTTCTATGGCTGAATATCAATATCGAACCTCGACAAAGGGGGGGGGGGGGGTTCTGGCATGATTACTCAGTGCCTCCTACATAGGCCATGCACAGTTGTTGCTAAAACAAACACACAAACAAACTGGGACATATACAGCTTGTTTACTATTCAGTGTGCTAGCATGCTACAACAAGTTAGCCCAGCATTTGTGGGTCCATAATCATGGGTATGTTTACCCCTCTTGATCACAAAGTGATCAAGAGGGGTAATACTGGGATCGCCATAATCTATCCTGATTATTGAGTGATTTCATACAAAAACATTTGTCCACATTTAAAATAATCAGAGCACAGCTTTCACTTCCATGTGCTACATTCCTGCAAATGTACAAAAAAATACTGGTCCTCATTGACAGTGTGGTATAAACAGGATTCCAGACATCATGTTTATTGGATCTGTCTTGGGCCAAATCAAATGCAGTTGCATTGATTATTTCAGTCTGGCTTTGGGAGCTGGGCGGATACAGTCAGCTGCTGCCAAACCTCGTTACTGTGGATTCCTGACTCGATGCTGGACTCAATATTTAGCAGATTAACGTTCACAATGTTATTCATCAATGCCTTCACTCTACTATGGTTTGTAGTGTTGCAGAGACTCAAGTCTCACGGACTCTTTGTTCCTGCTTCACATCACTTTTCCTAAATCCGAAAACACATCCAAATGATAGATAATGATCTTTCAAGGGAGTTGCTCTTCACCTTTTGTTCTAGACAATTGATGTTCACCCTGCTCATCTGTTCTCTGCTGTATTACTCTTCCACTTTGGGCTACAGCTGTTAACATCCAGGAAAAAATTTTGGACAGGCTGCAGGAGCAGGGTGGGCATGCAGCATGACAACTCCCTGTAAGGGGGCCAAAACATTTTGATCGCCTCCTGGTGGCCGGCTGTTAATTTAAGACGACATGTCAGCCGAGTTTCTAGGGCACACATCAATATTGCAGTTGATGATGTGGTCCACTTGTTTCATCTGCATATCTGTTCTGTTATAAGTACTTAGACAGCTGTGGAAAAACCTGTCAAATCTCCTGTATGTGTTCACATAATTGGCCTGTGAAGCTGATTGTGGTTTATGGATCCATGGGTCTCTGCTGCCCCCACCTTCTAGAGGTGTTGTGACCAGTTCGTGTGCTATTATGTGGGATGCACTTTTTTTTGGTCACAATCCTTCTAAATTTAATGCTTGCGGATTTGCCCTTTGCAAAGGCCGTGTCTAAGGACTGGGTACAGAAGGTCAAAGTCAATCAGGGGGGCTGGAGGTGAAAGCAAAAGAGAGAGATGAGGTAATGGGGAAACAGTTAAAGGGGAGGCGGGAGAGTTATTATAGATCCCTCCACTTTCCATGGCGAGACACATCTTGTCCTGCTACAGGCTACCTACGTACCAACCTAAAGGAAAAGACTGACCACGCTCACTGGAGGAAGTGCTGTTTTTTGCGGCTGTGCATGGGGCTGCACATTTAATTCGAATAAGCTTGGGTATGACGATTAAAAATAATAACCAACGTTCATCAACATCAAAATGCGTCATATAATTGGCATCATAGCATTAATCCTACGTGTCGAAAGGTGAATGGACTGTTTATAAAGTGCTTTTCGACCGGGATGGACCTCAAAACCCCTCACAGACAGAAAAAATATCTTAAAACTTTACATTACAATATATGGCAAATCGTATCGACCTTGTGGAATCGGGAGTAACGCGCACACACATTGACTGTGTTCAAGTAGAAGTTGGGAAAGGTTTAAAAAAATATCCATCCATCCATCCATCGTCATCTTCCGCTTATTCCTACACATTAAGGGTCGCGGGGGGGCTGGAGCCTATCCCAGCGTCAACGGGCGAGAGGCGGGGTTCACCCTGGACAGGTCGCCAGTCCATCGCAGGGCCAACATAGAGACAGACAACCATTCACACTCACATTCATACCTACGGTCAATTTAGAGAATCAATCAGCCTCGTCCCCAAATTGCATGTCTTTGGATGGTGGGAGGAAGCCGGAGTACCCGGAGAGAACCCACGCAGGCACGGGGAGAACATGCAAACTCCACACAGAAAGATCCCGTGCCCGAGGTGGCACAGTGTGAGGCCACAGTGCTAACCACTCCACCACCGTGCAGCCCTTAAAAAAATATAAGGCAAAAAAACAACAACAACAACAAACACATTTGTAACGTCTCAGTCATCGGCCATTCCAGCTGATGACAAGAAGTATTCTGTTCTTACAAAAATAACTACACTCTACAGGCAGAGAGTGAGAAGTACTGATGACCAGAACTATGAATGATTTCAAGTGAGACAGTTAAGAAAACCACAACAACAACATATTATCAAAGCATTTACTCTTTAAATAGAAGCCATTTTTAATTTTGATTTTCATCTGCATTATGTATCTCCCAGTTTTCCAGTGGGCAGAGGGGTTTGGGGGGTGTTCCAGTTGAAATTCCCAACTGGGAATTCGGAAGTTCCGACTGCCGAGTACAACTGGAGAACACCGGAGCTGCTTTCTCTCTCTCTCTCAGACTTGTGTTGGTTTTGGACCGCAAACAACATCCAGACCAGCAAATCCAGTCTTCAGGCCCACATAGCGACCAACTGAATTACCCTTGAAATGAATTATGGCCACATAGTTTCCTAACATAAATCGTGTTACCGTAACTTCACTGGGCTTGGAAACATTGATGTAACCAATAAGATATGAAAGTTTTGACTCTGATTTGTAATTTTTGAATGAATAAATGATGGTTTCATGCAGGCCCAGCCACTAGATATTGTTCCTGAAGTGGACCCATAGGAACAATCTTCATTTTAAGATAAGTATCAAACCAAAGCACCAATGGAATTGTTGGCTAATAAAAATAATTATGATTCTGCACGAAATCTCAATCTTGGTATCAGCATCACAACTCCTGCTCCGGGTGGTCTCAGATGGTGGGGTCCGAGGATGTGAACAGTGGTCTGTTTCTTTAACACTTCCAGCAGCAGGTAACATATGGTACTGAAGGGTCATAACTCCATTCAAATGTTTCCTGGCAGCAACTTGCTGCTGTGGTACTGAAACAACAACACTGAGGCAAATCCTTGGCACTGTTGCACTGCATGTTGCCCCGGTGACTCACACTTTTTAAGGCTCCGATGGAGGAAATTCTCCTCAACACAAAGACCCGGCAAGCTCCTGTCGGTCTTCAGCCAAACAGACGTCTGATGGGTTGGAAAGTATGAGATCTTGAAAGTGTAGAGACATCCTGACTGACTCCCATCAGGAACGCAGACCATCACCCATCAGGAAATAATCTCTAACATTTAATTTGCAGCTTGAATACTGTAATTCCAACAATTAAGCCATACTTCTTTCACTACCACAAACCCATTTCCCTCTTTGGACGATTCAAGCGACTGATTTAAATCCGTCTGTGGCAAACCAGTGAACTGAGAACCATGACAAGAGAATGACGACGTGACAGCCGTAATGTTCAAAAGTATTCTGCATTTTAGAAGTTGCAATTTTGTTCTTCAACATATTTCCAAATATATTATGTGCATAGATTTAATTTACCCTGTTCTAACAGCAAGACAACAGCGGAATCAGAACTTTTTAACGGTAGGAAATAATAGGGGTATGACAAAGAAGCAATTATGTGGTCATGTTGGCCATCTATGCTACGGGAGTGCATTACATTTTTGTATCAGTGAAGAGTCTCGGTAAATGAGGAGTAGAGGGAGGTAATGCCACTTCGGAAGACCTAACAAAGAGGTAGGAAAAGCTTCATCAGTACTTTGGATTTAGAAACATGGAAAAAATTATGAGAGGAGAGAAATAATATCCTGCTTGATGGCTAACACGTCTAGCCACACACTTCAAAGCTTTTATAGGAGTGAAGATTCCCCAAGAAAAATCTGTCCGGCGGCATCATAACTGAAAATCTCACACCACCAAGCTTAAGAAATTTAAAAAAAAACAAAGGAAAAGTTGTACAGTCGGTTATACAAATTCAAAATCAAGCTGAAACCAAGGCTTATCTTTCCTGAGTTTGTTTGACAGCATTTCTCTTTGTTCTTGACATATTTCCGAGTATGTGGTCCTTAACCTGATTATGGCTTCAGTCCTTTCAGTCTTTGTAACTACACAACACACAACGTCCACAATACAACAACAAACAAACAAGGCTGCCTTTACTGATGCTGCATGTTTCTCATCCAAGAGCATTTCGCGACAAATTGTTACTTTGTCCCACCACACCACACATTCTGTGATAAAGGCCCAATCAGTTAAATACAAGTTGTGTAATTGTGTATGACCGCAACTAACATTTAAAAAAGTGGCGTGACAGAACTCAGATTTCCTGATGTTTCCTCTGTTCTTGGTGTTGGTGGAGTCGGCTTTGATGCGCACTGATGGGGAGTTTTAACCATCCTCTCAACACAGTCTCTGTGACACTGAGGAAAGGGCCGGGAACTTTACTGCTTTGTGGTCCTACCACTTAGAGAACCATTCATTTCTCCTACAAACGCAGCCACCTTTACTTCCTACCAGCTAACACGTCACACACAAACCCCGACAGTGCCAGAGCACAGGAACTGTCCATGGTGAACTATGCAGTCAAATACACATCCACTACAACTCTTTCATTTCCTAGGAAGCATGGCTGAGCACGGCAATATTCCTTGACAAGAATTGTAATGATATTGGCAAAACGGGAGAGTTTGAAGGATCACCCAAATAATTAGGAATCTCTGACTGACTACTCAAAGGAAACGTAATAGTTAGAAGATGTCAAGACATCCTGTTCTGGACTGAAGAGTTGGACAAAGGATTATCAGGCACTGCTGACATTTAAGCAAACTGAAAATAACTGACAGACATACGCTGTTAGGCTAGTTTTCCTTAAAGTGCAGACCAAATGCTCTTTGGCAGGATTACATCAGGCTCCAACAGATCCCTGTAATGTTTGGGAAACTTGTGTCCTCTATTCTGGAAATCTGGCTCCTATGATGGTATTGTTTCTCCAGAGCTACATATCTGTAATTACGAGGAACTGGGATTAATCTAACAGCAAACTGTAGCTTTACTTACATATCAGATAATAGCAGATTAATAGCTGTGCTAAAACCTTGACAAGTCAGGATCGCTGTCCGCACAAAAGGTGTAAAATGAATAAAATGAGAACAAAGCAGCAGCATCAGGGCTTTGTCAGTATAATCACCTTTTTATGTAGTTACGTTAGGTTGATGTAGTTGCTCAAGTAAAATAGTCTGCCCCCCCACCCCCAACAGAAACAGGCACTTCAGCTATCATTAATAAGCTTGTAGCAGCAGAATGTTTCAGAGCTGCTGATAAAAAGGAGTCCAGCAATTGTTTGCACGTGTATCTGATAGCAGAGGGTAAGGAGGTGGCAGGAAATGAGGGGAGAAGAGGCACAACCACCAGCAAAAGCTTTCGCAGATATTTAAAAAAAAGCTGAAGTCCGTGCATTTTTTTTCTTCTTCAGCAAACTATCATCACATATTGGGCTCACTCGTTTTAGTCTGGGAGAGTTGGAGAGTACCAGTGGGAACAAGAATGTGAATTTGTTATAAATCTTTAAATTTGAGGAATTTCTTTCAAAGACTACGTTGAACATGAGGGAGCTCATCAGGCTCCTTGTTTATGAGATGATTATTTAACCAGATCTCCGATGGTTTGGAAAATATGATTTCAAAAGTACCAAGAAGATGAATTGAAACCAGAGACTTGCTCCCATTTGGGGTCGTCTAACTGCCAAACCAGGGCATATTTGCATGGTCTGGCTCTGCCGTAAGTTGTGCCTCAGAGTGCCGTTACAGCTGGGCTCAGCAGAAAATACCAGCACTGAATGGAAAATGAAATAGTAGAACACGTGAACCCCTGAGTGAGCGAACTCCTGTTAATTTTTCCACTCTTGGGAGGTATTTGACATTTTTTTCCCCTCCTTAAATAAAAAGCTCTTCTTTTGTTAGGATGTACAGTACATCATCAACATCACAACAACAGAAATAATGCTGGTTTGGGGTTGCAGGTTTTTCCCTCCGTTTTTAGTGATAAGGGTGGTAAAAACTGGAGAACCAGACCTAACAGTTGTGCAAGTGCAGGCAGACACCTTAGCAAAATCTATCTTTAGAGCTTCTCAGTCATTTTCAGAAAGAGAGGAACACCGGTATCTTGAGACAGAGGAAGCTTTCCTGTGCTATGCTAATGTGTTTCCGTCATGTGTTCTTGTCTGTCGGCCATACGGTGGGTGTCCAATGAAGAACATTTATGTGACAGTTTTCTCCGAGGTTGTTTCCGTGGTGGGGTTTTAAAAACATATTTTCGTAGTTGGAGCCTTAGTTAATGATCGTTGTGTGCACAAGGGAGGCCTGCCTCCTCTTGTCCCATTGAATTCATTGATGCATCCCCCCCCCCACCAATTTCATGGTTTATTCATGAATTCTGCCGCTGTCGGTGTTGTGTTCATGTTTGCTGGATAGGAATGAATGTCATCAGTCAGTTGGCATGAATGTAAACGGAAAACATAGAGAGGAAGGCTGCAGCCCACAAAAAATATATCTATATGCCTCCATGCCAACAACAGTCGTGGCGTCATGTTTTTGGATTATCTGGCTGTTGGTCCCATTCTCGTTAATACGATTATCTCAGAAACGTCTGAACGTCTTCACATTTATCACACGTCTACTGGGACTCATGGGTGAACTTCAGGGAAGTGAAGCACCTCCCTTACACGTCTTGGTTCATTAATTATGATAAGTGAATTATACTTAGGGCAGCACGGTGGTGCAGTGATCAGCACTGCCACCTCACAGCAAGAAGGTTCTGGGTTCGAGCCCAGGCTGGATCACGGGATCTTTCTGTGTGAGTCTCCATGTTCTCCCTGTGCGTGCGTGGGTTCTCTCTGGTACTCCAGCTTCCTCCCACAGTCCAAAGACATCAAGAGGGGACCAGGTTAATCCAGACTCTAAATTGACTGTAGGTGTTGCTGGGAGAGCCAATGGTTGTCTGTCTATATGTGTTGGCCCTGCCATGGACTGGTGACCTGTCCAGGGTGAACCCTGCCTCTCGCCTAAAGGCTGCTGGGATAGGCTCCACCCCCACCCCACCCTTAACAGGCTAAGAGGTAGAAAATGGATGGATGGATGGAATTATACTTATTAGGGGTGCAACGGTTCAGCAAGGATACTGTTTGGTTTGTGTTGCGGTCAATACATGAAGGAGGAGGGAAACATCCTCAGTGACTTGCACAGATACTTGAGCTGAGCTAGGATGGATAAATAGGAGGGGTGCAACGGATCAGTATGCCTAGGGTCCGGTTCATACTGCAGTATTTGGGTCATGATTCAGCTGATTTTGATGTGTACATCACAAAGAGGAAAAACATCTCCAGCATGAGCAGAAATTAATAAATAACATGAACTTAACTGATACTGCGTCGCCACGTCAGTTACGGTCACCGCCGCGCTGGCGCCTGTAATCTTCTCTGTAGTTTCTCAGCAAGAGCGCAACTAATGAGCCACCCGTGCATGTGTGCGTGTGCACAGCGAAACAAAATCAAACATAACTTTTGGTTTACCCATCGAACCAAAAAAAACCCTAAAAAAAACTGCAGTCCACATACGTGTTTAATCCTGGACTGTCTAGTGAATCTCTGATATTTATTAGTCATTAAATCAATAGAAAATTCACACAGTAAAGTTGGCCTACTGGTAGTGTCGCGCTTTGGCAGACTGGCACAGAGACCAGTTCATCAATCTAAACCATTAACCATAAATAAAAGATCTACCAGTTGACACAGAACATCTCCACAACCCTCCTCCGCCTGATCTTTCCACGATCCTCAGCTCTCTGTTTAGGGAAAGTTATGAGGCAGAAAGTTAAATCTATTTCTCAAACAAAATGATAGATGGCTTCATCCTACAATTACTGACCGCTGATGTTTCATTCACTCAAAGAGAAAAAGCAGCCCCGCTGTCCTCGTGTAACCCAAAGGGTCTTGGTGTATTCTTGTTATTGTAAAATATACCAAACAGCAGCAAACAGTGAAGGGAGGGGAGGTGTAACACCAGCCAGTTTGTTGTCTATACAGCCTTTAGGAGGCTAAAACTAACTGCTTTGGCATCACTTCAAAGCTCCTGATGAAAAGCACATGACGTAAGCCCTAACAAAGCCTTTTCAAACCTAGTAGCTGAGATATCCAGATGGTGTGATGACAGAGAGTCAAGAGCTCTTGACTGAAACTGAACTTCTCACCCTAACAGTCGAGGTTTTCCGTCAGTGGGGGTGTTCTAGGGGCCTTTTTTTCCTGGTGCGACAGGGTGATCCTTCTCTGTGTTCAGTGGGAATGTATTGACTTAGGATCCAACTCTCAGTCCTCCAGCTGGACATTGCTGCTCCTCTGCTCACTGTGTGGGGGTTTAACCAGGACACAAACACACCTGACCGCTGAGGTAGGATACCCCTTGGATTTATTAACAAAAAGACCTCTTTATCCTTTTATTTTATTAAGTAGTCCATCTGGCATGTTTTATGGGCAGTGTAGTACTTCTGGGTCATTTAGAAAAGTTTACATCCCCTACAAGATGATGGCGCTGCTTCAGCGAGGCCAAAATGTCTTTTTCTATTTAACTGTAAGATTAACAGATGCATTATGTGACAGGCCACTCTAAATGCATTTATTCATGAAAGAGTGATTTTTCAAGCACATTTTAGAGCTAAGAAGAAGAATATATTCATGTGCGAGTGCTTTGCATTTTAGTGAACTGAAAATGGGTCAAATCTGAAGAGGACATGGTTTTTAAATTAAATACTGTGGTTATTTATGTGTTACTTGCCCGGAGCCCTGCTTGATCTCATTTGTCTACACTATTAAGTATTTTTCCATGAAGAGAAGTTATGAAATATCTTCATACAAATAAAAACATGGGAAAAATGTTCCAATGGACAACGCAAACAGATCTAACATTGATGTTAGTGCTGAAACAGTTAATTCCTTAGCCAATGGGAGGGGGGGGGAACAAACAAAAACAAAACCGCTACATAATTATTATTATTATTATGAAGATTAACTTGAGATAAACTACTCTATAATTGTTGTAAGCCACAACCAATGGCACCAAATCCGCTCTGTCTCCCTCTTCTTAAATGTAAGGATTTACTGGTTCCTGTTCATTTATAAGTAAATAACTTCATTTATATGCAGTAACTTTCGAGAACAGACATCGCAAAGTGTTTCACAGAGGCAAAACATAAGAATCAATATCTCAGTGTGAAGTTAAAGATCTTTGGGGTTGAACAACCAGTGAGACACTTGGGAGCTTAATGTTTAACATACCCTCAACCTCACCGTTAAAATAACATTGATTAAGGCAATAATTACTCAGGGCAGCGCTGAGTGATGGGAAGCTGTTGTGAATGAGTCAGGAAAGAGGCACCCAGGATGATTTCACTCTGCTTTAGGTGTTTTATGACTTAGACATTTTACCTGGAGAGCAGGGAGTGAAAAATGTTGTAGGGTGTTTGATTCAGTAAATCAAAAATTCAGTTCGAGAAGAGTTATCCTCAAATGACCAAGTTACTAATAGATATCCTTGTGAAACTGGCAAAACACACGTCAAGGAAACACGCTAAAGATGCACGTGTAAAATTAAAGGCAGGCTGGGAGCAGAGGACGGGTCTACGCGGAGCAGTATTTGCTGCTGCAGCAGGATGTTGGGCCACTACATAGTTGTGGGTGGACTGAGCACTCATCAGAGGGGCTCAGAATCCATTGAGATTACCAGAGGCACGCAACCAGACAATCTAGGCTTGTCTGTGCTAGCTTCATGAACGTGTAACAGTGGAAGGTATAAGAATTACTGTGTGAATCACCACCAGATGGTGAGTAGGTAAGGTCTGGAGAAACATTTGTGTTGGCTGTAAGAACTCATTTCCAACAGAAGTTTTCACAGACTGATTAAAAAAAAAAAGAAAGAGGGAGAGAGCAGCACTTAGTGAAAGTGCTCCCTCCAGGAACTCTATATGCCCTTTTGCCATGTTTTAGGAACAAACTTGTGTTTTTGGTTCATTTAGGGCCATAAAATTAAAATTGAATTGGAACACTGCAAATGTTTCGGGTGGTCCGGGGTGAGATTAGCACTGTTTAACTGTCGCTTTTATTTGGCTCCAACATCAGTTTGTTTTGTCTACGGGCGCACTCTCTGGTGATAAGAAAACCTCTATCGGGCAAATATCCCCGTCAGAATCTCTTGTATCACGCTGCTATGGTAACCACTGCATCGATCCATCCCTGTGGAGCACATCAGCCTTTCCATCCGACAGGGAATGAATCCCATGCCCTGTTTAGTGTGTTCTCACAAAAAAACAAAACACAACAAAAATTCCACCAGCTTTAAACTCTCAAATCAGGCTTTCAGTGGGAACCTACAAAAAATGCTTTGCTTTCTTTGCAAACCGTGACAACCCCCCCCCCCCCCCCCCCCCAGCGTGGTGATACACTAGACCACACATGCCATTCTAGTCTCATATATTCAGTCTGTACATGGTGTTCTGCAGTCCTGGTTAAGACGTAGATGCAGGATAAAGCTCTGTTAGATGTGTGACTTCCATTGTTCAGTGACCACAATCGATGGTCACTTCTACTCAAAACAGGAGAGATCAAGAGCCTGTTGGGCAGACAGAACCAAAGTTTGAAAATCTTGAATGGCACTCACTGCTTCAAGAACCTGCACAGCAGTGATAAGGCACTCGTGAAAGGTTGTAAAGCAGCAGGTCTTACTATAGAGTTGGTGTACACTGATTTACATTAAAAAACAAACAAACAATACATTATTAAGTCAACGATACAGTCAACGATTGGCCTTCTGACATGTGAGAATGTAAAACTTAAGAATTTCATTGCAGAATCTGCACAACTGAGCAGGCTTAGATTCCAGGCAGGTACGGAGTCTGTGTGGAGACCAAAAAAACGCAGAACTCACTGGCAAAAAAGCAATCTGACCACCTCCCTCCACTGACTAACACTGGTGTAGCTTTCTTACTATGGATACTGGGAGGCTACACCAGACGCCCCTGAAGGTAGTTATTAAGTTTTAAAGCCATACTCAACACTCAAGTAGTAAAGACCAATGAAATCAGACTATTAAACCCTTTTCTGTGTGTGTGTGCTCTCTAAAGCACTCTGGACAACCTCTGCGATGAAAAACGCTACAGAAATACATTTGCATGCCCTCGCCTTTCAAAATACTGTGTAGGAATCTATCATGTATGGAAGAAACAGGAAGATCAGACATTGTTGATCAACTGGCACAGGCTTCATAAGAAAAACAGCTTGTTGCAAGTGATAGAACTATTTCAGGATTCTGCACAATTTCTGTTTTGTGCTGATTTTGGCACTACACAAACAACAACCTTGCACTACTTTGTCAGGTTATTTCCTGTGGGGCACGGCATCAGGGTCTAACCCTGTCTACTGTTTTTTGTTTTTTTTGCGGTTAATCCGATGCTGTCAACCTCTCCCCTCAGCTCCCTCGGACCAGTCCTCCAGCCAAACCATGAGGATCTTCCTCCTGCTTTGTCTGCTGGCGCTGGGCAACACCAAACCCTACCAGCCAATCAAGATCCAGGACTTCATGAGAAACTATGACATAATGATGGCTGATTCAGATGATGATGACGACGACGACGATGATGATAAAGATGACTATGACGATGATGATGATGATGTCAACTGCCCAGCCAGTTGCCATTGCTCTCCGAGGGTGGTACAATGCTCCGACCAGGGTCAGAACACTCTGTTTCTACACATTTTCTCTTGTCAACAGTCTATCAACGCTAAACCGTTGTCCAGCACCTCAGAGATGTAAACTTATATGCTTCTAGCAAGGAAATTAAGTAAAAAAGAATTGAATATTCAATTGCTAAAACTACCACATTCTGCATAACATGACTGCTTGATCTTGGTTGCAGTTTCAGAGCTCTGACGTGGTTTTCACCCCTAAAAATATCACGTGACTGTCTCACGTACTTATGAGATTATAACGGCTCAAAAATGCTCACAAAATATATCTCAAATTACTTCCTGGGCCTGTAACTTGTTAAATATTCGTGGTATGTAGGTAAAATTTTGCATGACCTCATCAGATACACCAAAGTATTGTTCAACTGGAGCGGCCGTCTAAAGACATGAAGGGTCACAGGTTCAATCATCTTGTCGAAGCACCCTTGAGCGGGTGCTCCTGAGGAGCGGGTTGGCAGCTCGCAAGCAGCCTCTACCATCAGTGCACGAGTGTGTGTGAATGGGTGAATAAGGCAACATTGTTAAGTGCTTTGAGTACTGCTGAGGTAAGAAGCCGTTATTTAAATAAAGCTGATTCACCATTTATTTACAAAAAAAAAAAACCAACAACAGCTGATTCTGAGGGGCTGAGGTAGGAACTTGTTCAGAATTGGTTGATTGGATATGGAATGACCCTGGGGAGACACAGCCGCAGATGTCTAATTAACTACAGAGTTTGAGTCTGTAGAGTTTGACTTTTTTGCTTTTTTTTTTACACACTGTGCATCTCAGTTGTTCATACATAACACAGCTGCGTCCTCATTAACTCCCATGACAAGGGGAACTCTGGTTTTCATCACTCCAGACTCTGGTCTTTAAATCAGGATTTGTGATTGTGCCAACAGGTCTGATCTCTGTGCCTGAGAAGATTCCTGAAGACACGGTGATGATAGACCTCCAAAATAATGATATCACCGAGATCAAGGAGGATGATTTCAAAGGCCTCCACAAGCTTTATGTAAGAGAAACCAGCAGACCTACACCAACCTGCATGTAGTAATGGAGCTAACAGCCCCTTTTTACTAACACAGTGCAGACCCAAATGTATGACGTGTAAAGCTAAATGAGCAAATATGTTCACATCTCCTGCACGTGAACCAGATAAATGCCACAGAGGTTTGAAATCTCAAGTCTGAGAATTATTGAAATGCATGTCTTTCTCCTGCCTATTACTTTAACTCACTGGGACAAAAACAAAACAAATGAAAAACAGAGTATACATGTCAGTTCTCTTCAGATATTTTATTCTAGATCTAGACTGAATTTTTTTTTTTTTTTAAGTTTTCCAGTTTAAATCACGAAGGAAAACAGGATTTTATGCACACGAGATACAGCCAGATTTGGTTTTTAACGAGACTGAGAGTCTATACCATCCACATCCCAGGCAGCAGGTCTGTGACTCTGAGCTCAGGTACAGCGAGCTTAGAACGCATCACACCATCAAGAATATGAAGTCAAAAGACATTTTTTTGCCAAGTAAAACGTATCTTTTTACTTAAATTTTACTGATTCGTCTTTAGCCCATGCTCTGCTCCACCAGTTTAGTGAAAATTACCCAAGTAATTTTTGTGTAATTCTGCGTAACAACAGACACAAAACAAATATACCTGAGACTGATTTTGACTGATATGAATTATTGCCACTGAATCAGTACTATGTAGTTTTACTGAGCAGTAGCAACCAAGTTTGTACATTTCAGAGTGCTCCTATGTATTTTGCCTGTCTTGGTTGCTGTATTAAGAATTCTGAGCTGGTGTCTGGCACCTCAAAGCAGCACTAGCAGGAGTTTGGTGTAGATGTGAAGAATTACAGTCAATTTAACGTTGAAACAATAACTCGTACTGCAACAAGCAAAATGCGATCTGGCAAATTTCAACCTCGCTGTCCACTAGTTGCTGTTTGGACACCCTGACTTCATAACCACAAAGTATGGGACACAGTGGCAATAATTGGGACAAGGATAATTTCATTATTACAACAAGAAATAGTAAATTCAAACCAAATTTAGCCCTAACGTTCTTCCTCTGATTCTTTTCTCCCACAACAGGGCCTGTTTCTGATTAACAACAAGATCTCAAAGATTCACCCCAAGGCCTTCAGGAACATGGATCATCTTAGATTACTATACATGTCCTACAACCTGCTGACTGAGATCCCTGCAAATCTGCCTCCAAATGTCATTGAGCTGCGCTTTCATGAAAACAAGATCAACAAAATCCAGAAGGATGCATTTAAAGGCCTGAGGAAGCTCCACGTACTCGGTATTATTAGCTTATACATAATCATTGAGAGGTAAAGTAAGATGATTGTGCTAATTTCAAAAGAAAAACACTGGAAATTCAAATTATTTTTGGATGCTTCATCATCATAAATAGAACATCAAATCCTCTTCAGATGGTAAACAGTCCCTCATCTCAGGCTTTTACGTACCTGCGTTGTTACACAGTATTAAATCTACAAAAGGGTCAGTGTAAATTTTTGTCAAAGGGTTTTTCAAGATGGTTTTTAGACATTTTTACACAGGAATATCGTGTAAACAAAGTCAACCAGTTCCCAGAGAATAAACAGTAAAAATGTCATCAAAGTTGATCTGCTGTAATTTCATGGGTTCATGCTTTGTTTTGTTTTTTGCTTTCTACTGTGCCATGTAATGGGTCATTAGAAATCAAAATAGATATTTTGTGTCTGTCCAAACAGAGCTGGGTGCCAACCCTCTGGCTAACAGTGGAATAGAGCTGGGAGCTTTTGATGGCGCCTCCACTCTGTATGTTGGAATATCAGAGTCCAAACTAACCGCTGTACCCAAAGGTAGAACATCACTCGTCTCCTCTGCTGATTTAAACAAACAAACGTTTCTTTCTCCTCCAACCATGCAGTGGTATTCGTGCGCTGTTGGTCCTCAAATGTACAACTAAATGAGGAATAAACTGTGTCAGTTTCTCTGAATGTGATTCTTTAATTTCACTGGTTTGTTTTCAAATAATTGTTGCATCAAGTCAGGCGTGTTGACTTCCCGCTCTCTTTGGATTTGTTTAATGTGTTTTTGCATGTTCCAGATCTCCCATCCTCCATCACAGAGCTGAACCTGGATTACAACAAGATCGCTAAGGTGGAAGTTGAAGACTTCATCAGATACAGAAACCTCCAGAGGTGACAAACACCATCATTTCATCCTAAAAACTGCTCTTGTCAGAAACAAAAATGTCGTTCAGGCTGTATTTGAATACTACGAGATGTTTTCTTGGTAACAGAAAGTCATCATTTACGTACACAGTTTGCTAGAAAGGTCTCACAATAGGTCTCCAACAAGTTTCTGTTCACAAGCAGTGACTTATGTCAAGCTTCTTTTGTTGTTTTGCAGACTAGGACTGGGTTTTAACCAGATCAAGTTTGTAGAAAATGGCAGTCTTGCCAGCATCCCAAGCATTCGTGTGATCCACATGGACAATAACCGTCTGAGAAAGGTGCCACCAGGCCTCGGAGACCTGCGCTACCTCCAGGTGAGACCTAGATGACGTAAATATGCGCAAGTCTTTATTTTCAGGTCAGGTGGTTGGCTACTGAAAAATCATAACTGATTAAACACATCTTCAATGATTCCCTCTGTCTGTTCAGGTCATTTTCCTCCATGGCAACAAAATCAGCAGTGTGGGAGTCAACGATTTCTGTCCCATCAGGACCAGTGTGAAGAAGAACCTGTACACAGGCATCAGTCTATTTGCCAACCCTGTTAAATACTGGGACATCCAGCCGGCCACCTTTCGCTGTGTGACCGGACGAAGGGGTGTTCAGCTTGGAAACTTCAGAAAGTAGGGAGTGGAAATTATGAGTTCATGACAACTCCAAGATGAAGAGCTGCCAAAAACCTTGTTCCAGCAGACAGAAGGACCTGGTTATAATAATTGTACATTGGTGATAAATTAAAAAAAAATAATAATAAATAAATAAAAAAAAGTACAGTAGATGTTAGTGTAGCCATTCAGAAAATCACTGATGTTTTTAAATGCTTGTGTAAAGCACACAAAAAGTTCTCTTCCAGGGTAAAATCATAAGCTACAGCACTAATAAAATGTTCTCAGCAGCAATGAATATAAACAAAAACGGCTCTTCATTATGATTAATGATAACTAACAAGTTTTGGAGGTGATTCTTATCATTTGTCTTCTAAAATTTTGTGGATGTTCCCAGGACACAAGCTGCCTCCTGATCACATTGAGTCCACCCAGCCAATGACGTGACTTGTATTTCATGCTGATGATATCTTAAAAACGAGTAAATTTCACTCTACTTTAAATACAACTTTAAATGAGATACATTTGAGTAGAACTTGAAGTTTAAGTTATCATTGTACCTCTAATAAAGACAAAAATATTTTTTTCTGTATTTTGCCATTTCCTTACATGTAGTATTGATGTGGGTTGTTTTTCTTTTTTCTTTTTTTTTACTTAATGGAGCATTGTGGTTATCATAGAAGAGTCCCGACAGAATGGAGCTGCGTAACTGCAGTGGCACAAGTTCATTCAACTACAACACATTTCCCAGCAAAAGTCTGTGCAGTCAGTCAATGATACTGAAATTATTTGTTGCAACAATTCATTCCGGAGTCCCACTTCTGTCTTTACACGGTTGTTGCATTTTATCTCAATGTACTGTCTGAACTGTAGATGGGATGACACGTTGTCGTTGATGTAAACGTGTCCTCAGCAGGGCTGGGGATGGACAGATTTTCTACAATTATTCTTCCAAAAAAAAAACCCCCCCGAAATGTCACTTGATTTTTTTTTTTTTAATGAAATATAGCAACCTTTTGACGCACAGTTCATAATGAAATTATAAGCAAGTAATGCAGTACACAACCCTGAACCCTGTTTCCTTCTGTCCTCTGCAATGGTGCTATATTTATTGAGTATGTCCTTAAATAAAAATGGAACACCTCCCCTGTTATGTCTTGACTTTTTGCCAAAATGAGAGATTTTCTTTTATGATCGAGCAAATATCAAGTCCTCTGGGACAAAACTGTGATTTTAAGTTATCGTTTAAACATGATAAAGATGGGGGGGGGGGGGTGGGGGGATCTTAAAAATTCCACTGTCACATGTATCAGCAGAAAGGAAGCTAAAAGTTTGATTATCAATTAATTCGACCTATGCTACTGCGGGGGGACGGAGCTGCTCCCAGCTGATATTGTGTGAAAGGCTTCCTTCACATGAAACAGGTCACCATTCAGTGCCAGACACAATTATTCATATGCACATTCGCATCTGGGGTAGTTAACAGTTACCAATTAACCTTTTTCCTGTCAGTGCACACATGGGCATGATTAAAACTCAGAGCCACTCGTCGTACTTGAAAGAAAACTTGAAGGTGCATCAGTTAAATTTGGGCTTTGGCAAAAGTGAGCTCATAGCAGACGGTTTTAATGAGTTTCATGGAAGAACCAGGAGGTGAAATATTTTATACTTTTTCCATTCACCATTAGCATCAACAGCCTGTGCAACATGCTCACAAAATCAAGTACCTCAGTAACACGGAGTCCAGTTGTCCTTGAATCAACCCTCCTCATCACAATGAGACAGAGGAGCAAAGCAGTAAGAGGGTTTTTTTTTGGTGTTTTTTTTTAGTTCACTGCTTTAAGATCACGTAGCTCCGCACTGTAAGATAATCATGATCGTTTCCTGTAACTATAGGCTCTCTGATGGCTCATTTAGAAAGATGCAGGTGGCACAATGAGCAGCTTGAAACGCCACAGCATCTGTACACAACCCTCCAGGGATCAGCCGGCGCGTATTGTGATGACAAGCGCTACAGCTCTTTGAATGTGTCAAACGAGTACGTGACAACACACGGGACAATGAATAACAGCAGCGGCGGACGTTTAATCAGGCTGATGCACCTGCAGTTGTACTGAAAATGAAATAAACGGTGTGATGTTTATTTATAGAGGTTATACATGAAAATGTTCTATATATGTACTTCCCCCCCCAGTCAAATGTGAATTTGGGGAAATGACTTCTCTAACTTTTACTACTTTTAAAAATGTTTTATAAATATTTGCACGACCACAGCTGTTTCAAGGTTGATCAGAAATAGTTTTGGCTCTCTTGCCCTTCTGACTCAGAGCTCTAGAAATGCGGCCCACTCTTCCACACTTGGATGCTTTAAAAAAAAAAAAAGAAATTAAGGGGAAAACAAAAATCAAAATAACATAAGTTCTCAGAGCCCAAGTTGCTGTCTTGTTTTGCCTGATCAACAAACCAAAGCCAACAAATATTCAGTTCTTATAAAACAAGAGATAAGAAGTCAGAGAGAAAAACAACCCAAACATTTATGCTTGAAAAATTATTTTGAGGATACAGAGATGCTCATAAACTACTCTGACAGTTTCAATGTAATGCTAACATTTTTTTTTTTTGGATTATCAGGTATTTTCACTGCGACAGCGTCCTCAGACTGTTCCTTTTTTGGTCAAATGAAATAATATGAGGTTTGTGTTTACCATCTGTGAAATAATCAGGGATCTGTTTAGTCCCCCCCAGGCCATCCTCACGCTGACTTGAAGTGAGTGCTTCCAGGTGGGACTCCAGTACTGGTGGTAGTGGTCATGGTGTGCCCCCTACTGGGATTTTGCAGTAGTACTGGTACTATCCTGTGTAACCTGCACATATTTAGTGGCCTCTGTTCATAGAGTATAGCAATAGCATGACAATAGCTTATGTTTATATCTGATCTGGTACAATGTATGTTTTGCGTATTATCCCTGCTCAAAAAGCAACAGACATCAAATAACTATATTGACTCCCACTGCATGTCACTGAGGTCACTGCTGATTTTCCTGGCAGAAGGCTGCTTAAAAATGTGTGGCTATGCTTGGTTATCGACCAGCAGATGTCGCTGCCCACTAAGGGGTTCACAGGCAGTGCTCAGGTCATCCAAAAGTTTCATAAGACGCCATCCAAAGAATGTTTGTTTCAGATACTGCTGAGGACCTGGCTTCTGGGGAGAATGTTCTTCCATTACGCAGATAGCAGGTGACCAGCTTAAGTAAAGTTTGCACTTGTTACTAAATGACTGGGTTCAGATTGTGTTTCTAAATAAGTGAAATAGGGAGGTACTTTCTGTACAATAAGGTAGACGGGGCCATTCTTCGGAAAAGGGATGGATGATCACCATCTGGCATCTGATGTCCTAACTTCCTAACATATGCTTTCAAGTTTCAATAACATTTTAAACCCATCGGTGAACAATGAATGTGACTACAATGTAAAATAATGGAGTGAATCAACGTTGTAGTGTCAGCTAGACTCAGTTTGCTCGAGCTGCTTCTTAATTTGGAGCTCTGTTGTATTGCAAGCCTTCAGGAATATCATCAACAAATGTTAAGTCTGACAGGGCCTTAAGAAACCCAAGGGTTTAACTGGATCATCTCTCCTCAGTGAGAAGAACAAACTCTTCAGTGTTGATTGAGGTGATGAATTAAGCTCACGTAATATGGTGTCATTCACTTGGTTATTATGATGCCATTCCGGTTGACGTAGGTTGTTTGTCTGAAACAAGTTGATGAGGGATTCATGTTGTGTTAATCAATGAACCAGACTTTGTGATTTAATAGATTCCCATTAGTTAGCCTTTAACAGAGGATGCTTTAAAATTAGATCATAGCTAAAGGATTAAGGTGCTGATCGCTGATGTTGGACACAAAAAGATCTTCATGTTTGTCCTGCCAATAGACACAATGAAAAACACTCGTACAGCGATGATGAATGTGAAACCATGATGGCTTGTGTGTTTTCTTTGCCCTCTCAGTCCCACTCAGAGGCCTTTGTTAAACAGCAGCCGCGTCCTACAGACTCACAGGAAACCAACACCTGCTCAGTTATCTCCATCAGAGCCATGTCTACCTGAAACTGATTCCTTACAGGCCACAGAAAAGCAGAACGAGCAACGTTTCCACAATGTAGCACTGCGGATACTTTGCTCCTCATCTGTTTTGTCTTCTTAAAATGAAGACTTGGGTGTGCTGTGGGAGGGATGGATGGAGGGGAGCTGCCTCTCTCCTTCTCCAGGAAACATATGGAACAGATCTGCCACTTGGCCAGACCTCGTTCTGCCACGTCTCACAGCATGCACATGCATGCACATGCACACACGCACGCACGCACACACACAAAAACGGTCCTAACTTTAGGGCTTTTACCTCTCCTCACCCTCTCTTTCCACTCCTCCATCTACCCTATCTTTGACTTCAATCATCGGCTCCTCTCCTGTCTTTTACTTTCTCTTCTGTCAACCACTTCTCTCCATCAGCTTTCTGTCCAGCGCGGACAAAAGCTTGAGCTAGCGTGAAGTCACATGATGAATGATGTGACGTTGCTCTACACGTCCAGCATGTGGAAGACATGCTGGTTGTCCCTTAACTGCTGTGAGATTTAGTCAAAAATCCTCTCGTCTTTGGCGCACATACGAGACGGATGTGTAAGGTTATGCATAACGGGGAGAAGGACACCAGCATGTCGGATAGTTCTGTAACATTGATAAACCAAATATAACTTGTTTGTGAGTCTCAAGTTTTTTCTGTACGAATGTGAGTCAAGTCTTGCGTGTACGACTTTAGTGCAACTTCAGCTTGTGTGAAACAATATTATTTTATATATATGTTACTCTACAACTTTAAGTAGAGGACACATTGATTGTCCCCTCAGTGCTGTGAGGTCCTGTCACAGATCCTTACAAGTCTTTATTTGCCTGTCCAAGTCAAGTCTCATGTCTATGGCACTGGTACCACACAGATGGGTAGTCTTTTATTCATGCACCCAATCAAGATTGTTCACGAGCCCCAAAGCCTTCCTGTCAGTTTGTTGTCTGTATTGTCATGTTTGCCAAAGTCATACAGGATTTCAGGCAGCATTTTATTAGAAGCACTCTGCACCTCATCTGAAATAAAAACAGTGCACGTAACAGAAAATAACACACGGCTTCATGATTCTGCAGGTCAACAATCAAACTGCAGGCTAAATTCCCTCCACCACTGACTCACCTGACTGGCAGTTAGTTACTCGAACCTTTTCTTCGTGGCAGTTAAAGCACTTGATGATGTCACCTCATTTAAAACATTTACTCACGTACAGAGGGTGGATCTCGATACAAAAATTGTTCTGCAACTTCAATTAAAGTTGTTGAAAGCAAACAATAAATCACACTTCTGCTAAAAGTGCACAATTCATTTAATGTCTATTTGACTGGGACACGTGGAAATCCACAGCAATATTGCCCAGAATTCAAAACACAGTATGTACAGTACACATTGCAGCATTTTCAATGACTGCTGATTTTCAGCTACTGCTTATTTCCGGCGCTAGTCCCTTGCAGTGTGCCATTATTTAATCCAACCTTACATCTCTTAGACATACAAATACACCAGTGCCTTCTTGACATTTGCCCACTAATCAAAGGGAATGGTGACGAGTGTGTTATCCCATTCATTCTCTCTCCTTAACTTCTGTTAGTTTGCTCCTCCTCACAATGTTCTTTCAGATGAAAAGCTAATGATCTCGGAAGCATCTCAACTTTAAAGGCTGTTTAACTGCTTTGAGAGATAAATCAGCTCTCCCTCGCTGCAGTTCAGATATTTTAAATCCTAAAACAACAGAGTCTGATCACTTTTCCAACATCCCATCTTCTCCTCTGTCCTGCTCTCATTCAGGCACCCGTGACTACAAAATAACTGTAAGTGTTTTTCTCATCAAGGACTCCTTCATAAATAAGCCATACAGCACTGCATACCGTATCAGACTACAGCCCTCAAATGATTAACAGCAGACTCAGCATAAACTCAGCCCCACGAGTGGACTGCACCTATCAGGATCAACCATATAACTTTTACAGCTTTTATATTTTCCATGTATTTGCATTATATAAAACAATTCTCTTCTATGAAGGCCATCCAACGCCGTGTTTCTCATCAACACAGGAGCTCTTTCAGTGAGCGTCTAGTGATGCCTCAGTGTTAGACTGAACTACCCCAGCAACGGTTTTTAAAGATCAGCTTCAGTTTTAGTTGTGGCTCTGATTCCCAGCTGTGAGTGACTCTTTATGGAGTTATTCATCTGTTGGTACTGTGTATGTATATACCAGCGTTGTTAGTTGTGTGTATGTGTTAATACAGTAATAAATGAGTTTCCCCCCTTCGGGATCAACAGGGTTTTATCTCTCTGAACCATTTTGTGAACAACTCCAAAAAGGAAAGTGTTAAATTTACTACTGGAGCGATAGTTCGATCCTCTTTTAGGATCAGAATTGTCGCTCTGTATGTCCATAACCTAATACGACTCATAAGTTTTCAATCACAATTTTAAAACTGGATGCATTTTTTATTGTTGGAACAAAAGCTAGACACAGTCTTACTCAAATTAAGGTATTTAATGTCCAGAAAGACAAAATTAATTTAAATCAAAGAAACACTGGGAGAAATGTGGGGGGGTTTTATGGATGACCATTTGTGATGTTATTTTGACATGCATTTCCTCAATCGTTGCGGTAAATGACCGTGATTATGCTGTGAGCCTGAGAGAAGCCGCTCAGAGGCCCAAAGATGAAGCCGAAGAGGTACAGAGGGGGCTCAGGTTTCCAGAGCAGAAACTGAGGGGTAAGTGGGCAATGGTAGAGTCATTAAGCAGGAGGGGACCACTGCTTTCAGCTGCTCGCCATGAGCAGAGAGCCAAAACCTCATCAATCACTTCACAACTCAATGATGAATTTGAGAACATTAATTAATAAATGATTCCCTCGTTAACCGTCCGCTTAGTCGTCTTCTTTTTCAGAGCTAATTATTCATTCTGATCTTCTAGATCCTTAAGAAAATCTAAACCTGATATAAAGATTCAATTATCTTAGTATAATGTCAGAAAAACTTGAATAATTTTGTTATGCTGACTGAAACTGGATTTAAAATAAATGTATGTATACAGTACAAGTTAGTTCAACTGAAATCGTACTTTTCAAAGTCGGAATAACATATCCAGAAAATGTGTTTTGTAAAGGGTTTGATTTCTTCTGGCACTTATATGCTTTAAACGGCTGCTCGCTGGCAAAAGGCTGATCGCGTCGACAAGACTGACACAGCAAGAAAGTTCAGGGTTCAAATACGCCAGCTGGCTGGATTAGCATTTTCTCTCCCTGTCTGCAAGAGTTCTCTCCTGGTTCTCCAGGTTCTTCCCACACAACAAAGAACACGCAACAACTTTATGGAGCTAAAACAGAAGGTTAAAAATAAAAACTAAAGAGATTTGGCTGTTCGGATAGTTCAGTGTGAATGGACCTTCAAACCTGACAACACAGCCGTGGATGTAACAGTCATTGAGGTTTTTGGGATTAAGTTTAAAGTTTAGGTTAAAGTTTAATCACGCGCTAGAGGAAAAAATAACATTGAATTGTTTGTGGGCTGTCATCTCACCTTTTCAACAGTTTGAAATCAAAGCAAAGGCAATTATTATAACTGTTACATTGAGAGAGCTTGTCTAATTTTAGTGGTACCAGCCTATAGCCTTCTGATTTTAATGCACAGCAAAAATCCCGCATTGTTATTGCCAACAAACCCAAATGACTAATAGTCAGACTTCTGCAAACATTTTCAAAGAGGCATCAAACACGTAAGGTTGCCAAAATCCCAGTGAAAAAAAAAAAAAAGAAACTCTAAAAGTTCAAGAAAATTGGACATTTAGTCCGTCAGCGCTCACTCAACACACATTCATTGTCAAAACATGCACACACAAAACTGAAACATATACCACAAACTCATCCAGATCCAAGCCAAGGCTAAATGAGGTCAGTGAAATTAAAATGTTTAGAGGCAAGTAGTGAAAGGCCTGTTTGTTCATGTGAGAGAATCCCAGTCGCGATGCCGTCTGCAGGGAAAAGACGACTGACATGAAAAATGAGCAACGAGGATGACGAGCCAATTGGTGTCTGGCTGTGGAGTGGAAAAACCTGGCCTATGATGATGATGTGTGTGAGGGATGGTGTGTGTGTGTGTGCGTGCGTGCGCGCGAGTGTGTTTGAGAGAGATGGACTGAGAGAATGTGGCTGTAACTATAAGCATCAAAACTGTCAAATTAAAGTATGAAAGTAAATGTAGTTAAATATGTGTTGTTTTAACCAGAAGCAGTTGTTTCACAAGTTGTCATCTTAGTCCTCACTACCACTGTGTGTTTGAATCCCTACATGGCTCATAGGCAGACACTTGTGGGCCCCCTGTCAGAAAGCAGGTTTCGGTGAAAGCCTGGAATCTGTTAAACCTGAAATGAGGGAAAGTCTGGGTTTTCCATTTCAGAGAGGGAGGCAACTCAAACCTGAGAGAGAGGGGTAACTCCAGCCTGTATCAGAAAGAGAGATAACTTAAGAGTCAGTTTCTTCAATGAACCTTGATTTTATCGGTCTCCTCCCTCCGTATCACGTGCATTTTAGCATAGATTTACCATCTGTCTAAATAGAAATCCAGGTGGGTTTATATAGTCTGCTTGGTATACTATATAGAAAAATACTTTTTGTTGAACATGGCATGTCCTTTTCTTGAGGATCCTATAGATAAAGGGCCTGCATTACTCTGCAGGGGATGACTTATGCGCCGCAAAATGGTTTTGAGGCCCAGACCAGGTGTATTATCATTTTAAGATAACTACCTACTGTATTTGAGTGGTACTGCTTTTCTTCACATTCTATGTAAGCAAAACGCGTATGTCATGTCAATCTTTTAAGATTTTTGGTTCGTCCCAGTCACATGAACACGATAACTCTTGGTACAATTCTAAGGAATTATGGCGACTGCAGCAGAGCCCGAATCATTTGCGAAAAGAACTTCCCTGCAAAGGTTTCCAGGACCAAAGGAATTGAAGTATTGGAGACCACACGAGCACAAAACAAGAAAGTGGTTTGTACACTGTGTAAAGTTTGGATGGCGTACCACAGGAGCATTAGCGCTGTGAACAAGCACCAGAAGAGAAAGCTCACGGGCGCTGTTCTGGACAATGGAACACCAGAAAAGGCAACACCACCATAAGTACTGCCTATTTATTCTAATTACATTACCATTAGTAGGGAGAGCTTTTGTTGCTTCCTAATAGGCACCCCGCTACGGAGTGGATTAAACTTAGCCTTCATGCCCTACACAAAGGAAAATTTCAGGCTGTTTAATATATAAACATTTTGTTTTGATTGCAAAATCTGAGTTGCACTTTAAATCGAACACCGTGACTCTAACGTGTGGCACTTTGACTGTTTTTATCTTTTATGAGGGGTTTAATAGAATCTTGGATTTCTTTTGGGGATGCACTACTGACTTTAATAATTAGCCCTCTTTTGCATTCTTTCTAAACATGTTAGAGATGCTGGTGCACCCTAATTTTCCACTTTGTAATGTAACCCTTAGTTTACTTTTTTTTGTTTTTTTTTCATTTTTGCTATGTTAAACAATGTCAAACGGAATTGTTAAATTCAATTTTGTTGGAGGAGGAAAATGTATTTCCTTAGATTTATCAACTAAAATAGCCGATAGATTAACTGATAGAACAATATTTATTAGTGGGAGCTCTAACACACACACAAATAATACGTATTCATGTCAGCAGACTCACTCCTGCGTAGTTCAGTATTCTACGACTACACGCAACGTTATCTTGTCCCATTTGAGTCAGCAAGCCAACTTGAGCTGATGTTTTGTGGTTTCCTAAACTAATAAATACCACACATACACAAAACTGCTTTGCTCGCTCAATCATGTTGTAACTTTATCTGCTGGTTTATGGAGGTTTTTTGTGTTTTGTGTTTACCAGCGAACAGATTTAGCCAAGTGTGTGTGTGCAGATGGTCCAGAGTCTCAGTGTTTTATCCACACAGGAAAAAGTCTGTTTAGTTTGGCCTACAAATCAGCTCAGTCCAATTTAGTTCCACAAACAAACAAGAAAAACGACTCAAAATTCCCCACAAAAACCAAATCAGATACACTAACAAAGCACTGCACAAGCAGAAATGAATTAACTGTTGAGGTCCATGTGATGACTGTTGGGAGTATTTCTGCTCATTTCTGCTCTCATTTTGGTCTCAACTTAATTCTGAGGGAAATATCAGGCTCAACGATAACAAGTCTCATTCACACGTGCAGCCTTTCTCAGAAATGTTCCCTCATTTTCCCTGTAAAGGAGCAGGTGTGAGAGAAACAGAATCCATTTTCTTGGAAATCGTCACTGCCAATCTACCAGCTCAAGATAGTAAAATTTCAGGGAATGTGCCGGGAAGGCTGTGTTGTGAATGAGAGCGGGAACACTCCTGGGAAGAGCATAACAGCCTGTCCACCTTCGGGTATGTTGCTCCACCTATTACCAGCATTGCCATATCAAGTGTGAACTGGCGGATGACAGGAATGTTCCAGAATGGAGCTGCATGTGTGAATAGCAAAAAAACCCCGGTGATGCCAAGAAGGCAATCCAAGTATTTGACTGGGAACACACTATGTGTGAAAGAATAAATGAGGGTAAACCAAAACAGTAAAACTGGAAACCTTGACAATTAGATTTTTCAGTGTGTGTGTGTGCGTGTGTTTGCATCATAAGTGTAATTGTATGTCATCTGTCAAAGAGAATGTGATCATAAAAGGAATGAAAAAACTATTCGGAGTCAATCCTTAGTCTCTCCCATTTCTCTAACGGTGGCACCTTTACCAGCAATTAATAAAGGATCTACACGTTCTGGAAAGAGTCAAATTTTCCACTTTTACTGAACGTATTTAAGGGGAATTCATGATGCAGTGTTTGTGGAAAGGCAGGACTATTAAATTGGCTTTATGAATCAATTAAATCAATTATTATATTGTCAGAGCTTTTATATTAACCGCACACATGATCAAGCGTTTTGAAGGTAGAAGTGTCCAGGATCAACCAAAAAGGAAATCGGAGAGTTTCTACAAATTCATGTTTCATCTCTGATGGTGCCATCTGCTCTGGATGACTTTATGGCAGTCGGGATTTATGGAGTCTGAATTGGACGTCTGCAAGAGTCGTCTCTGTTCTTTTGGACCGCATTTCAGTTAATTAACTGATTTAATTATAAATCCAGATACATGCATGTGAAGTCAAATGCAAATAATTTAAGAAGTGCAGTTCAATATTCAAAAATATTTTGCTAGTCTATGAAACCAAAGACGGTATAATTTGAGAATTCTGTATTAAATTTAATGACCGTAAAAAATGTGATATGGGAATGCTGTAGCGTTAAAGGCACAAGGACAGACAGGAGAGCTGAAATACAGAGACAGACGGACTTTGCCAGAATCATAAGACACTGTTATTTTAGCCAGTAGCGATCTTTAAGCCAGAACTTTTGAAGAGCAATCCAATAAAAAGAGATTTTATCCAGATGGAGTCTACAGCTGAGGTAGACAGCCGTGTTCTCCTCATCACAATTAGCACAGAGGGAAACATTTGAGACCACAATGTCCTATTAAACAGACATAATTACATTAACATGGGAACTTCCCAGAATTCCCCAGCCTCCACACGTGAAAAACACATTTCCTTTAACCGCAAACAATAATATAGATGAACTGTAACTGTATTAGGGAGAAGACAGAGTGGCCTACTGTACCACTGGAGGACAGTATCAGTATCAACTGAAAAAGATGACAACATTCAGCCTCTTCAAGCCAATGCAGTGCTGCACATCCGTCAGCCTAAAAACTGGACAGCGATGCAAAGAAAATCAGTCAATTCGTCAACTGATCGACTTGTCAATAGCCAGAAAGTCATTCAGTAAAACAGTAGATGGACTATTATGATTTATGTATATTATACAGATTTTAAATAAAATCTCAGTCTATTGGGCAAAGAAGACAAGACATTTAACGCCATCAACTCGGCCAGCAATCTCATAGAAATGTATGCTTTTCAGACTGAGTTTGCTGTTGCAAAGACTCGTGAGATGTGAAAGGAAATTAAATAAACAAAGTCAAATAAATCATCCTCATTATTCTTTGTATCTTTCTGGTTACATTAAAAGGAAACACAACGGAAACTAGTGAAATAATGAGCGTAGAAGCCATTCAACAGGTTCACATGTGGTTAATAAAAGTGGTCGTACTGCGCCAATTAGAGCATCAATTAGCCCCCTCATCCCCCAGGTCACCGGTTTTCTTTCCTTGGACCACATTTGGTAGTTCCTAACCACTGCACACCAGGAGGCCGCCTCAAGACTCGCTGGTTTGGCTCTGGCCTGCTCATCTGTCTGTAGCTCAGATCCTTGCATTTGCCCATTTTCCCAAAACATCAACCTCAAGAACTGACTGTTCGCTTGCTGCCTCATGTATCTCCCCCCCTTGACAGCTGCCATGGTTACTTGACAATCAATGTTATTCACTTCAACTGTAAATGAAATTGATGTTGTGGCTGATGAATGTGTGTATATAAACTATGTACAAATAGAAAAAAGCGAAATGAGCCAATATTCTGTGGTCCTGATACTCACAGGCCAGCCCATCAAGTGGTCCCATCCTCCATCAATTAATACTTTACTAATACGCCTGGGTGTCACTCTTTTGAAACTAATTGAAAACCATTTTAACAGGGTGAAAATACAAAACATTGTATCACAATGACATTATGTCACAAATGTTTGCTTTCAGTTTTCAGCTCCCTGGAATTTTACACAGTCAAAACAGTTTCCTAACATTATGATATAATCTAATTAACCACAATGTCTCTGAACTTGATTTTTCTGTCTCGGGTCTTCAGTTTTATGTTTCAGCACTAAGGCATTTTTCCACTCAAACATAAAAATAAACTAAAACTTAAGGGTTTACTTCTTAGTTATTAAAAACTGGTATTGAATGACAAGGCATTATTTGATACTCAGTAGTACTGAAGCACTTGGGTCGGCGCCATAAAAGTACTGAAGTTTGATACCCAGCCTCTGCAGCCAATACTGCATTCACGATAATGAGGCTAACAATGTTTACAAGCTGCTCAGTTTGAGTAACTCAGGAGTGATGACAACCTTCGGGCTTTAGTAATTTAAGTATGAAAGGACACTGACATTAAATTAACATCGTAGCTCATGTGAAACTGTTGGTACAGGACATAATTTAGTTCGCCCTGTGATTGCTGTCACAGCTGCTTTAACAGAAACTGAATAAAGTGACATCTGCATTCTAATCAATGGGAGAAACATCAGTGAAAAGGATAAAAAAAAAATAAAACTGTACTTGAGGCTATCCAGCTGATGACTGTGATGCTTGTTTATTACTGACATGTAAGGACAGACTGAAGAGAAACTTTTCCTCAGGTAACTGAGAATGCAAAAGCAAGATGTGATCGGACCGTCTGCAAGAACAGTTTGTTAAAACTCACATTGAGGGTGATATTATAGCGGGGCAGCAGTACATAAACCCCTCATTACAAAGATGAATTCTCATTTGAGGGTACAGTGGTGATAAATTCACAGGAGTTATTCCTCCTAATGTTCTTGACAAGTGGATGAGTGCATGCGTTGGGATCTGAAGTGGAGATTTCTGGCTCATAGTCGAACCCCCCAAAAAAACCAAACAACAACAACAAAAAAAACTCAAATAAAACATGTAAAGGAAAACAAGTTTTTATTATTTATTTCCAAATAAACACAAAAACCCCACAACATTTCTTCATGCTCAATATGTTATTTTAACAACTTTTACTTCATGAAAAAAAAAAATTCAGGATATGCTTATTTTTTATGAGGACAGTGATTAAAGCCAAGACAGTTTGGGCAGATGGCCTGAAGGGAGATCCTGCAGCTACCTCACGTTGTCGCCACATTTTTCGCAGCAAATAACTTAAGTTAATGATGTCATTAACTCACAACCTGAAAGGCAGAAGCCTCAGCTTTCAGCCGTAGAGAGAATGAATGCTCCAGTTATTACGATTTATTTTAGTTCAATACAAGATTATGCAAACAATAACAGCGGAGGGTGGCCAGGCTGAAAAAAAAATTAAGTGTATTTGACACTTTCTTTCCATTACACTTAAAGAAGCCATGTTAGGGAAGCAAAAAAAAAAAAAAAGCCTAAAATGGTTTTGCCTGCTGTGCTTCGCTTGATACAAAGTCAGTGTGAATCACTACTAAGCCAAAAGCAAACTGTACCTAAGTGTCTGTCTGGGAGAGGGAAAAGGACAGGAATGCTGGGAGTCCAAATCCAGTAGTCATCAGAGAACAGAGAACAACTATCCAATACCACCGCACGGTGGA
Organism: Aulostomus chinensis; assembly: GCF_037954235.1. NCBI lineage: Eukaryota > Metazoa > Chordata > Actinopteri > Syngnathiformes > Aulostomidae > Aulostomus > Aulostomus chinensis. Next base: position 28,833,531 of record NC_141322.1, on the reverse strand, counting down.
ACCCAGTCAGCCAGTAATACTCTCCATATGTGTCATACTGGTTTAGTCCAAACCGTCATGTCTCAGCTGACAGTTTAATCAGAGCCGCTCTCTTGTCCAGTTCTAACAGTGTCCATCATCAAGAAACAACTTGTGCCAGCTCAACAAAGTGCCAAGACACTGAAAAAATACGAGTTTGGACGAAAAGGAACAAAGGCAGGGTTTTATTAGACAGAACCTACACATATATGGTAAAAGTCTGGTCCACAGGTTTGCTGTCGAAGGAACGTGCCAACTTTTTGGAAAATACAGTTTGTGTTCATTATTTTTAGAGCCAGACAGATAGATACCTTTCTCTTCTCTCTCCCTCTGCATTTCAGAGCTCCAGACCCCTGCCGGATGGCTGCTAGTTAGCTTAGCTGCAATGAACGTTAATAGTGGGGTCGTAGAGAAAGCTCTGCACTACGATTAACAGAGACATGTTGATTAACTGCGGCTAAGGGACATCCCTGGATGTATGAATAGGTCTCAGGCTGGAAGCTTAAGAAATTATATGACATTTTGTACTCAGTGTTTTTGATGTAGCCATTTATTATGTCTGTCATTGAAAATCTGAGGCACATCCACTATATTTCACATGTCACCCACTCTGGATTTGATATGACCGCATCGTCCTCATTACCAGTGATGTAATGCCGAAGCCCCAAAGACCCTCAATTGTTCAATAAGTGAACCCAAGGTTTGCATTGCTAACAATTAGCTCCCCACGAGAGCTGATGACAACACCCCTGTCCTGTCCTCCTGGTCCACAGAGGCACGTGGATGTCTTAATTACCTCTGCCGATAAGTGGGTGGTAGGGTTTCATGACTGTGCTCACATGAGCATACCAGGACGATTTCACAAACCTTGCAATTTACAAGCGCTGCGTGAGAGCCCGTTTACCCATCAGAATTCTCTGTAAAACCTTCTGAAGACTCTGAGTAAACGCACGTGAATGCAGTGTGTCCAACTTTCATACAATCTACCCATGAAATTCAAAAGATGGCAACTACCATGGTGATATTTTTTTTCTGACTCGGAGAGTAAACTGAGCCTCCTTTACACCACAATGGTCACAACAAATAGCTTTGTGGACCTTAATTTCTAGTTGTGCTCAAAAATTGATGAACTTGATCGCAATTCTGTCTCTGACGTTTCAAAATTAATGAATTCTAAAAATCAATTCATAGCGTTCCATCTTGTAATGGGTCCTGCATTTTTCAGACAGTAGTTTAGACTGCCAACAGTTCAGATGGCAGCATTGCATCATATTAGTTTCAGCTCAGATACTCTTACACTTGGTTGGCACGAGGGCAAGAAAAAAGCTAATGTGGTAGTAGCTATGCAGCTGGGCTACTTCACACAGGTTACGTGTTTTTAACACACTGCAGCCTCACCCCAGAGAGCGTTTTGAAGAATTCTGAAGCTGCTGCCTGTGTCACATCTGCGAGGGAGGATTCAGAGAGTCACTTCTCTCAAAGATGTGGCTCCATTAGAAATGGTAGCCAGACTCCTCAAGGAACATCCATCTGTGCTGGCTCTCGTCCCTCTAAGTGAAAAGATTTTTTGAAAATTCAGGTCAACATCAGGTTTAGTCACAGGGTCATTTAGGTGTACCGACAAAGTACCAACTACAGTAACAACACAAGCCTGGCCATCTATCTGTAAACTGTGAGTCACGCCTCTGAGGGTACCGAGGTGTTTGTTAGAGAGAGCCGATAGTAAACCTCATGCTGGGATAAGAGCTTCCAGGCTTACAGAACCATGAAAGGTTCTTTAGAATAAACAGTCAGCAGCTAAACACAGACAGCAGACCCTGAGATGTCCGCAACAGGACACGAACCAAAGATCCTGTATAATTTGCCACAGCTGAGATGTATAGCCCTTGATTAAGTCTGGAGAAAATAGACCAAGAACAAAGAGAAGAAAATGACAAAAATAATTCCTGAGGTATGTAATATAGAGGAAACAGGAAGGAGTCCTCATTTTGCTCCGCTAGTTGCCTCTTTCCTTTGAAATTCAAACACGAAAACATTCTAGCTTTAGATCACCGTCTTATCAATGAGAGGTAATTAAAAGTATGTAAAAGCCATCAATTCCTCCACACAGCAAAGTTTCGCCAATGAGTGATTTATCAATCACCACACAGAACACATGACAGAGGTGCACATGTACCAGTAAAACTTTAAATCACGGCCTTCCTCTCAATGCATCCCTAACATCTGCTCTGCATCTGTCTCAGACAACAAGAACCATTTGTAGATAGCAAGCAAACCACAGCTTCCAGCAGCAGCCGTGAATACAGTGATATAACACCCATCAAGAAAATGTGTCAGTGCAGGGAGCTGCACAATTTTACATTAAAGATACCATGTAGCGTGGGACGTTCGCATTTGCAGAACAACACCTCTCACTTCATCCCCTGAGCGTGCAAATTTACGGAAGAAATTACACGTTGTTTCTACAACTTAAGTGGTGTTCTCCTTGTGGAGGCTGCAGCTGGACTGTTTTAACCATCAGGTTGTCCTCAGATCCTTCGGGACTGAATTCCAAGGCAGAGAGCCAGGATTTAAACCAAGGTTCAGCATAAGGGAAAACAATCACAGTAAATACCAGGACAGAATTCTGCTCAAGAGCAGTGGTTTACTTCCAAAAGATTACAGGAAGGTATAAAAAGGCTTACAGTAATGGAGATCTAAGAACTACTCCTAATGTATTAACACTATAAAATAAGCAACTCAACTGTTGGAACAACTTGTGCAGTTTTATTCAGGTAATTAAACTGACTGGTGAAAACTAGTAGAGCTGGGTCTTCTGAAATTCTGAAATGTCACAATTATTCCAAACTTTTACCCTGATTACGACGAATGAATTGTTATCTAATACTACTGACATTAAATTAATAATCAGATTAATTTGACTGATTGTCCAATGGCAACGTAAGTCACATCGGTTGTGCTTTAACTGAGAGACATATTGAAACGATCATGGTGTGATTTTTGCAGGGATCCGTACTAAAATTTGGTTATTGCCCAGAGGCATACAGTGGTTTCAATCAAATCTAGATTATTTTCTCAGCCCTATCTTGATCAAATTCTATTCATCTTGATTTGGATTAATATACATTGATTTGCTCAACCCTAAAATAAGCGAGTTTAAATTGGTTTTTCGATTTCAAACACTGCTCTCCATTTCTCCCCCAGGATCACTTGAACCTTGCATGAACACGCAGATTGTCTACTTCGCGCCAGTTGGACCAGGATCAATTTTCAATCTCACATATGGAATTTCCTTGATCTTTTAGTCAGTAGACCTGAATCAAATGAACGTAGTGTAACACCACAGCCATGCAACAAATCATCTCTCCACGAGGATGATAATGGTTAGTGTTTATTGAATCTGAAAAATGTTTTCAACCATAATTTGTGGAATTGTGCAATTCGGTGTTACTGAGGTTCAGTCCAGCAACATTACAAAGCCCAACTCAACACAAAACAGTTTTGTTTTGTTTTTTTCAAAACTTATTAATTTTGAGATCTCAGGTTATTACATGTCCTTGTCTTGGTCATGTTTCAGATTGGTATAAAATGGAAAACACAAAATTGGGGAAAAGTCAACCGAATTTGGAAATTACTGAAACACAATGTCCTACTTTAGACATGGCAGACGAATAAGCTGTAACTCTCTGTTGACAGTTTATGTATCATGGCCTCATTTCCAGCTGTTTGTGTATGTAAGAGAACTGAGGTCCATTATTTATTCTATTTTAGCAACAGTTTGTTCCATCTCCTGAGACAACCAACAGTCTGTTTAGCTGCTAGTTGTTCCACTATCTCCACCAGCTAGTCAGCCTGAAAACATACTCCTTAATGGGTAATTTGAAAATGTTTGAAGCAGTCTGGCATTCGGTGGTGTTTGGGTACAGTGCAGCAGGTTCATCAGAGCTTGTTTGTTAAAAACAGCTGCCAGCTGCTGCTAGAAACAGGCTTGAGGACAGCGCTGAGCTGAACCATTTAAAAATGTCACAAAACTAAAGTGGAAAACGCTAAAGAGGCTAAATAGTTCCTGTCCTGTGCATGTTTCTTTTTGATAGTTTCACATGGAGCTTAATAAGGGAACTGAGGCAAGTAGTTTTGAAAAAACACAGAACACATTACATAACTAGTCACTGAGCTAATATAAAACACTTTGCTGGCAGGTCTGCAGCTGCTGAGATTTGGCGGGTGGCTATGTCATGGCCAAAACACAGGTCTCGGTGGAGGGTTAATACATCATGTCAGTTGTCAGCCAGACCCATGCAGACCAAGGTTGTTTTAAGTCGAGCCAGGTGGTCCACTGTGTCGAAAGCTCCCATGCAGTAAAATGGGTGTCTGTACATGGAGTGAATTCACTGATGTATGTTGTTTTTGACTACGGTGAGTTCCATCTGCCGTTACATATGCTGGCTTATCCCTGTCAACCTGAAATCAGCTCACCGTCAGCAGAAATGAGCTGGGAAGACTTCACCAATACGACGATTGTGCATACGAGAGAAAAGTGAAGGGGAAGGGAGTTTGGAGCAGGTCACATCAAGGATCATGACAAGCCAAAAGGAACCGATACTTTGGTACCAACTTGTTGCCAAAATTCTGAGAAAAAGAGATGGCATTTTTATTGTAGGCGCTGGAAATATGGAATATTAGCAACACAGGGAATGATCGTGCAAGCACAGGTGCACCAACAGGTCTGATCTTGAGGACTGAAATGTAAAAGGTACAACACACACACACACACACATGCACACACACACACACACACACACACACACACACCCTAATTTGGTGCAGTGCCCCCCTGCTCAATCTCAAAGTAGCTTAGCCTTAATTTGGGCTGCCACAATTGACCACATTAGAGCAGAAGTGGGAGTTGGTGTCGTTAATCCCACCCATGGACTCTCCAGGAGGAGGATATCATGGAACAATATCAGCCATGTCCTGGTGCTAAGATTGCAGGGCAGACCAAGAGCTTGGTTTTGTTTTTACACACTCACTTCTGATGCAAGGGTTCGGTATCTTACACAAAGGACACTTGAGCAGGTTCTCCGTGGGGGAAAACTGGGATCAAACCAGTGACTTTTACAAGATGTAATAAGATGGCTTCTCTAACTCCTGAGCCATGGTGCCTCTGTCAGATGTGACTTGAGCTGTTGGAAATTCAAAATGCATGCAGGTGTGGCAACAGGGAATTTGCTTTTACTCTTATTTTTGACAGCCCCAGAAGTATTTTGGGGCCATTTTGCCTTTGCACACAGGATTGCATTACATTTCAAACTTTCATGTTCATGTTCAAAATCTCACTTTGCAAGTGATCATGACAGGAATAATGTGTGTTTAATGTGTTGTTGTGGGTGGCTTCCCCCATTGACTTGCTTTATTGTGCAGTGGAATACCAGTGAAACCACACCGACAACCCAAATTCTGGTACAGAAAATTAGTAACAGTGAAAACATTCTCCTGTTGCTGGCCCTCTTCCCAGAGTCATAAAAGTTTAAAGGTGAACATAATTGCTAACACACCTGTAACAGTCTGGGCTCATGTTCCGTGGATGTTTATATCTGAGCCCCCTTCGCTTCCCTCTTCACTTAAAGGCTGAAAGAGTCACATGATTTCTGTTTAACTGTTTAACTGTTAAACTTCAGCCTTTGCTCTTTCACTCTGCTTTATAGAGACGCTCAAACTCTTGATTTCGTCTTTACCTGAAATTCACTGCGTGCGTGTGTGTCTGGCAACAATAACAAAAAAAACCCCAAAAAAGCACAGAATTCAAGAACTGCTTTGGGGAAGCCCAACACGTCTCTGATTTGACAACCAAGGTTGATTCAACCCAAGAACAGCTGGACTTCAACAGCTGTTCAGCGCACAGAGAGAACAGAGTCCCTCCACTTCCATTACTCAGAATTTTTTGGGCTCTCTCCTTTGGACTGTTCGATCATATTTTCTTGCCATTTTCCAATAATTCTGTTTTTGATTCCCTTCTGGCATTTTTTTCTGTTTATCCTTATACCATATTAATCATATTTATTGATGTGTGCCTGTGGTGTGCTATTGTCTCTACAGCACTTCATAACTCCAGAAAATCAAGTCTGTAGAGGTCTGATCCATATTAAACCATAGGGATGCACTGATTAAAAGAGCTGACTTAGGACTTATCCACAATCCTCCAATATCTTTCAGAAATCTTCTGGTTTTTGTTCACTCAGCTCACTAATCCCCGTTCACCTTTTCACTCTTTTCCTCCTCCTTTCATCTTCACCACTATTTTAATTCTATTAAAACCCCAATCAAGTCAACTAGGACAGAGGTGATTAAAGCGTGAGGCAGGTGTCCCCCAGGGACTCCAGAGTTTCAGTGGAGGCTCAGTGAATGGAGGTGAGTGAATATTAAGAGGACCTTTAAAAGAACACACTAAATGTCCGCGATTTAAACAGTTAGAAGATCCAATGGTTTGGGGTGAATTTTACTGTTTTCCTACTTTCCAAGTGTCAGACAACTAATAAACAACTCAAAGGACCACTGTCATGTATTTCAGGTGCACTCTAAAGGTATGTAACAGCTCAATAGCTGACTGTTCATGGGTCAGGTAACATAAGAATGATCCTATACAACTATGAGAAATGTGTGACAGATACATGATTCCAAGCTTTGTTCGAGAGGAATCCCACCATACTAGACTTTGAAATCCCTTCAAACAGGACATTCTTAAATTTACTGGCCGCTAGATTCTTGTTTTCAATTGGGGCAGAAACTCACTGACGCATTTTGGAGTTTAAAAGTGTTGTTCTAAATTTAAAGTGTTGTTCTAAATCTACCTCCATTCTATGTAAGCCCGCTGGGTAGTAACCAGAAGAATACAGTCCCAAATGCCTAAATGAGTTTTTTTGTGTCTTGATACTGTATAAAGACGCAATGGAGCCTGGAAGTCCAGAAGGAGCTTCGAGAAGAACTGGTGATGATTCACATGAATACGAGTCTGAGCTGTTTTTGACATTGAGATTGGAGAAACGGCAATTTTTTTGTTGGTCTGCTGCCACTGTGATCATTACAAATTGCAGAAAATGAATAGATGGATGATGTTTTTATTATCTACGTTCATCGGTGAGTTTTCAGGCTTGGTCACCTCATGCTTTCTACACTCAGAATCAGAAACACTTCCACCTCAACTCTAATAAGCAAGACTGTTCTTTTCGTATACTTGACTGTTGTTACATTGTCTTACTATACCTTCCTGAAGGTCATTAAACACAGGTCACTCAGGCGATGTACAGAGACAAGCAAAAAAGTTAAAAAATGACATATTTCTGAAGCATATTTAGAAAACTGCCCCCAAATAAACCCAAAACGAAATAAACCCATATATATACATGTCATCTGCTATTTAATCATCTGTTGCACAGTGTTATTTCTAACATTACTGTGATTGTTCCTGTACTCACATGAAAATACAGCCAGCAGACCTAAAGATGACGGATGAACTAACGCTAAAGTGCTGAGCTAATAACATGCATAAGCATTTGGATGCATCCTGCTAAATCATGGAACACTTTAATCTATTTTGCTTCAGGTGTTGATGATGATGATGATGTGAGCCTGTTTGCAGACGGATGTTTGCCAAAACTATAAAGACTCAGGAGTCATAGACCTAAATGTGTATAAAAACAATCCAGATGAGAACTATAAAAGCAGATGGTGTCCTTCTAAGTGCACTGTAGCATCGAAGGGTAACTTCAGGACTCACAAGATGAATATGAACCTAGTTAGCAACTTCAATAAAAGCCCGTTTTCAGCAAGATTGTGTTGCCCTGGTCAGACTGTGTGTGGTTAGTGTTTGACCACACAGCAGAAAAATAAATGTTCTCAAAACTGGCTTCGCTGGTGCTTTCAAACAGCAGTCACAGTGTCGGGGGTAAAGGGTGCTAATGTCTGGACATGCAGGTCAAACGCTGGGTAGGAGGAGAGCTTTCCCTCAGAGTCGCGTTGAGCTCATAGCCCATGGGACACTCAACACTGAAAAATTCTGAAGGGAGTTTGGATGGGCACAAAACAACCCTTTCAAACCCAGCAAGTGAAACAATTATAAACACTCTATTTTTTTTTAATCACATTTGAAAACAGGTTCGAGTGCACGCCCCCTGATGATATAAACACTAAAAAAAAAGAAAAAAAAAGCTACTCTGCGACAAACCTCGCAATGTTTCTAGCACTGGTCCCTTACTGGTGCAGCCACTAAGAGACACCAGGATGAAACTAAACTGGCTTAAACTGAATGCCTGCCTTTTAAAAACATGAAACACTATAAGTTAGTGAGACCTTGAAATTAAAAAGTCTTTGTGATGACTCATGGGCACCCTGCACGAAGCCATTCAGATAATTTGGACTTGTTCAATACTGCACAACTTGTGTAATTCTGCCTGAAGGCCTTTTAGTGGCATCCAATTGCTCTGTTTCTATATTGACTAAGAAAGCAATGCTTTCTTTTATTGTGCAAATTCAAACAAATGCAGTGATTTAATCATTTGAAGATGTACTTGCTGTTTTAGTCGGCCAAACTGTTCCCTCAGCATTTAAAAAGAGTTCCTTCTCCACAACCCCTCCTGCTCAATGAGGTCAAAAAATGCAAATGCAAATGCAAAAAAAAAAGACTAAAGCAAGATTAGGTTAGATTAAGACTATTGGTCACTCCAAAGAACTCACTTCATTTCCAGCCTTTGATCAATGTCTATTACTACTTTTATTTCTCATCAACTGCTGAGAACAGAGCCAATGAAGAGAGAGAGAAAAAAAAAAACACTCGTGCAGCCTAATGAAAGATGGGTTGCTATTACCAGTCATTTGTGAGTGGCTGGGTAGAGACCAGAAACGTTCCTCTTAACAAAGCACGCTCACACTTTGCTGTCAACTTTCAGTTTTTCTGCAGTTTTTACTGTGCTCATGTTTTAACGAGCACCTTCAAGTGATGTTTTAACTGAAGGAAATTAACCTTTTACTCACTCTGAACTTTTAGTTCCATACATTTACTGTGTGCGTCTTTCTGTCCATTATATCTAGGGGTGTCTCTCTCTCTAGTTCTCCATGCAGATGGATGGTGGGTGGTCAGGGAAGGGTTAAGTGCTCTGCTCTACAGATTCAGCTGGATGTTACTGGTGCAGCCTTTAAATACAGTCATTTGACACATCTCAACAGGGGCTTGTAGCAGAGAGCATCTGCTGACCCAAACTCAGCAAAGCAAGCTGGTGTGTCGGAGTCAAACTGCGTTGGACAGCATGAAGGCTCTCTTATTCACCTGTATGCTGGTGCCGTGGCTCCTGGCAGGCTCAGCCCTGGGGTTTGACCAGGGCTCACAGCTGATACCAAGATCTCCAACTGGCAGTGAGCTTAAAGGATACTTCAGTGACCTGTTTAAATCAAGGAGGGCTGGGGTAAGATTTTAAATTTACTGAAGCTTTAGGGCATTTTTTTTTGCATGCAATTCAGTGCCATGAAATATAGTTTTGATTGCTAGCTTATATCTTGGTTCAGTGGCAGGATGGCTTCAAAATAAGTTGAAGAATGCAGGAAATCAGTTGAAAACCACAGCAATATCTTCTGCTCTCACTACTGTAAATATGAGCAAAAGCAGTTCAAGCATTCCTCAAGAGAGGAATCTGGATATATTTGACAGTTGGCAAATTCTCTAGTCAGAATATGTCAGCACTTGACATCATCATGCTCTTCTTACACACACCATGCTGTGTCTAACCTTTCTCTTCACCATAAAAACACTACACCAGACTTTAATCGACCACACTAACCCTCAACTGACCACACTAACCTCTTCAAGAGAAGGGTGGATGAGCCAAAACCAAACCATGGTCTGGTTCCTCCTTGGGTAAATGCTGGCAGGCAGTGAAAACCCACAAACAACCCAGAAAATGGGAAGGAGAGAAATAAGTGTAAGAGAATATGCCTATGAAATGGAACTTTGTTTTAATGAGTACGAAATTCATTAGGGGACAGCTGTTTTTCATTTCAGACAATTAAAGCCAGACATTTGAAAGAAAGACCTTGTATTTCTTCAGATTTGTTAGTGGACCAGAGAACCAACAGCAGAGTTGGGGCGAGTAGTTTTCTCAGGGCCACATTGATCAATTTCAGCCTTCAAGGGGACTGAGCTCATTCCCGGATGATGGAGGGCACACTAATCATTCATTAGACCACTGGTATTGTCGGAGTCCATCTTACATTACCAGTAGATTTACTGGTAACAGTCCCATTTCGTCTGCTGAATGTTTGCAAATATGCTATTCAGTTGTAATCTTGAATGTAAATTGTTAGACTTGGCTCATTGGTAATCTAACGTCCCTCAGCCACCACAACTGAATGATTTTATTTTTCCAGGGTCCCATCCAGCCTCACATGTCCTCAGGCTGATGGATTGACATTATCACAACCACCAAAGGACTAAATGCTTCTGGGGTCAGGGGCCAAGAATGCAATAAAAAACAAGCAAACTAGAAAACGACTAGCTGCAACATGACACACCTATATTTCTGTTACACTTGAGGAAAAACCCTGTCACGGGTCATGGTGAGTCCAGGAAACGTCTGGAAACAAAAAAATAATGACCAGATACGGTTGCTTATGCAGAGCAGGTTATCAGTGTCAGACATCAGAGACAACAATGGCAAAAGGTACACCAATATCAAGACAACAAAACGTTATCAACAAAAGTTCCACCTGACTACATTTTTGCAAATCAATCATCCAGTGGTACACCACAATCACCATATACAATCGAGCAAACTTTCCTGTTGGATTGACTTGGTAACATCAACATTAGGGTTTTACTGTTTACCAGTTAATTCTACGAACAACGTTTTCAAGAATTGGGCCCCAGAATTGCAAACTTGAGCAGTGCTTCAGTTTAGATGAAGCCAAAAACCCTGTATCTGTTATTCAAACTGGAATGCATTTCAAGTTCTCACCTGCACACGAAGCAACATGCCTCGATCAATAATAACTGTTGTGATAATCAAGAAGCCCTCAGTTTCATAGATCCGATAAATCTTAGCTATGTAAATCTGACCACCATGCTTATCAACACTGTCACAGGAAAGATCTAGATTTTACTTCTTATATGCTAATGTTAGCTAGCTCAGAATTTCAGGGGTTTGGTTTCATCTTCAATCCATGAAGAGGGAGTGTTTTCTTCTGCAGAGGGCGCTGCCTGCTGATGAACCAGATGATACCCCAGTCCCAGAGGGGGGAGATGTCACAGGTGAGGTTAACACCCGTTTATGTCATCTGCAACTGGTTTGCACAAGAAAAGACATTCAAAGTCCAATGACATATTCCTCAGAACAAGGTCATTAGCGCCATATTGAGCAGAATGCCTCTTTACATCACCATACATTTGCACATTAGTGAAACAAGCAACCACTGCAATTTTAAAAAGGAGAAAGTACATACAAAGCATGCAAAGAAAACTAAAATGGCATGGTTTACTCTGGGTAACCTTGAGATGGATTAATGGTAAGCTGTTAAAAAATAAGCTGCTGTGGCCACAGCAAAGTGAGTCAAAGTTTCCCCTCCTGCCTGCCACAACCCTCCAGTGACATAAATGTAAACAAGACGGTGTTCTGAGAGTCTGATGTTTTTGGGGTGTCTCTCTGTTGCAGACCTGCCGACTTGTCTGCTGTGTGTGTGTCTAACTGGCTCAGTGTATTGTGAGGAGGTCAGTCCAGATATGACCTCTGTTCCTACGTTGCCTAAAGAGACAGCATACCTCTATGCTCGCTTCAACAAGATCCAAAAAATCAGCGCATCTGACTTTGCTGACATTGGTAAGTCTGACAAACTGACCTCACCAACACCAGTGACCAGCCACACCGTCACAGACTGAAAGTAAGCAGCTGAGCAGCATCCTTGTGTTGTCCTTTGATTAGATATTTCCGACTACATTCTACTGAAATCGATTGTTTTGAGAAACCCTTGATTAAAATATGAAAGGGTCAATTCATCACCTCAATGAATACGGATAAGTTTTATATTTGGGTTTGTCCTCATCAAGCTGCAAATATATATATATATATATATATATATATATATATTACACATGTTTACTATATTACATTTACATAATACATTTAATAATATCTGCTTATAATGATGTCAGACAGACAATCTCAGGTCGATCTTAAAAAAGTGACCTGGAGGTGTGGAGTTGAAAATCTGAAGCCAAGAGGGCTGGGCTCAATGGATCTTTTGGAACTTGACCTGTATGCTAGTGACTGAAAGTCAAGATGTCTCAGCTTCTGCTGCACATTTTTTTAACATTATTCTTATCCTTGCTAAAAGTGTGATGGTTGGGTGGTCAACAATTCCAGACTGGGCCAGACTGAAAAATGTCATTAACTAAATAATGTACAGCTGTGAAATATTATGGTTCCAAAGGACTTCATCTGGTAATCCCCTGATTTTTCCACCAGCGCCACTATGAAGCTGTCATTTCTTAATGCGCAATATGTCAAAAACAATTAAACTAATTGTACTCTGTTGTGTAATATAGCACAGATATCCATGATGCCCCAAGAATTAACAAAATGACTGATGACAATGACTCTAGCACCATCAGCACAAGTTTTCACTTATCCAGTGAAATATTTCAAGAACTACATAATGGATTGGCACACATTTTTGTACCAACTTTGATGGTTCCCATATGATGCATTCTAATGAGCTTGGCTTTCCATGATGTTACCACTACCACCACAATCACAGTGTCTCAAAGTTTTCAGTGTAATATCTCATCGACTAGAGGATGGATAGCCTCAAAGTCTCATACAGACATTCGTGAACCCGAGGGTACATTGCAATACTGCTAAGTAACAAATCCTGTCAAAACTACTTATGTAAGCCAAAATTTTGGTTTAGGACCAAATATTTGCAAAGCTAATGAAACATTTAATTTTATGTTTACATGCAATAGGAGAGAAACACATCTGCAAAATATCAGCATGTTCAACATCACCATTTTATGCCTCGTTTTCAAGTACATACATCTGGTATCTGTAATTTCATATATTTGCCCCCCTGCAATCCAATAGAAACTTGGGTAAACAGCCCACAGGGAGACGTGAACTTTGTTTTTCGACAGCTGGATGTGCAGAATATCCTTCTGAGATCGCTGCAGCAAAAGCCTGTTCTCAAGCCTGTTTGTGCTTTTTAGTGCTTAATATGATGTCAGTGAGATGCCAAAATTTGGAGGTACAACAACAGAAGAAAATGAGATGCTCAACATGGTTACTACTCTAGTAATCCCCATCTCCCAACAGTGACTCTGAAGAGGATTGACCTGACAGGCAACCTGATCTCAGAGATTGAAGATGGGGCTTTTGCTAAGCTAACCCTGCTGGAGGAATTGTCTCTGGCTGAGAATCAACTGGTCAAACTTCCGATGCTTCCTGCAAAACTCACAGCCTTCAACGCCAACCACAACCTCCTCAAAACCAAGGGTGTCAAAGCTACTGCTTTCAAGGTAGACATCATCACGCCTCTCAGCTTTGTCTAGATGTTCCTAACAGAGCTGTGATATGACCATTTAATTAAAAAAGCAATATTTGTAGGCTTTATATACGGGATATTAGATACATAATATATGTCTTGATACATAAAAACCTCGTCGAAAGCACTTTATAAATGCTCAGTTCAACACTTACAAGAATAGACAATCAGTAAGGTGATTCTGGTGATCCCTGGAATGCATGTTTCTTTAAATTTAAACATTCTTGTTTCTATTCATTAGTTTTCTTCATCCAAAACACTTCTAAGGTGAAAAGGTGGGAAGGATCACAACCGGGCTGTTTTTTTTTTTTTTTTTATGTAATATACACAGTATTCATTCAAACCAGGCACACTGGCCTTAAATCAGTCACTAAACACCTAAACCACTGTTTAAAGGGCATCTAGTTGCAGATTGGGGTAATTCATGATTCTCCAAATCCAAATATTTGATTTGACTTTGGAGTATAAGTTGGTTTATTACCAACTTATCCAGGGAAGACATGCACATCCCTAGAAAATGTCATGTAGGGCTCTGGATCAAAGGGTATGTCTGAGGAAGCGTTGCAGCTCCTGATTCTGTTCCATGTCGCTTGAGCTGGATCATAACCTCGCCTTAACGTAATGTGAAATACATCACTGATTCATTCATTCAGTTCAAATAAACTGATTTGGAAAACATTTCAATTTAATGCATTTGTGCATATTTTTTATCTTTTGGTAAGAGGTGCTGTTTGGGTGACTAAAACCTCATGATGTAACCTTAAACCTAATGCCAACAACAATAATAGTGATGCTAATCAAGAAAAAAGACTGTGTACCGGATCAGAACGGGAAAAAAAACTGGATTGGAGCATTGCTCTAATAAAATATCGACATCTGACACAGGATGTAAATGAACCTGGCAACTTCGTCGTGACATCAAGACTAAAGAAAACTGTACACAGTCAGTCAATGTTCCCACATTTAACCTCAAGTTAAATCAGAAAAGGTTATTTTTACAGTGGTTTTTGTTTAAGGGCTAAATAGCCAAAATATACGACATTAATTATTAACTATGATAGAATGTTTGTGTTCAGGAAACTCACCTGTTTTATAAAAATGCTTGAACAAGGATGTGGTGTACTTGTTCTCACCTATAGGAAATCATATTTTCTAAAACATTATTGTTATATCAGCTGAAAAATTAAATATTTTTCAAGTGCACCATCATTTTGCACAGCGAAAGAACAACTAACAGCAGCTGCCTTGTTATCTCAACAGAAAATGACCAGGCTGGTCAACCTGTTCCTGGCCAACAACGAGCTGGAAGCAGTTCCTCAAATCCCAGAGAGCGTTCGGATCCTACATCTACAGGTTCATCTCTTAACTGGCAAAGCATACATGAATACATTAATTTGAAAAGCTTGTAACCATCTGCTACACTATGCTCTATTGCAAATTTAATATAAAATGGATTAGATTCATAAATTTTTTGCAATAATTTAATGAGTTTAATCAAATTTGTGGGACAATTGTTTCAGCCAAACCCTTTGGATTTTCGCCCAGCGATGACTCACTCGCATTTTTCACATTCCTTTCAGAACAACAACATCACTGAGGTCAACTCAGACACCTTCTGCAAGTCCAATGACACCTACTATCTACGACCAAGTCTCAATGAGGTCCGCATGGATGGGAACCCCGTGGTACTGTCAAAGTACCCTGACAGCTTCATCTGTCTGAGGGTACTGCCTGTTGGACGGTACCGCTGAGGAGAGAGAAACTTGACTGTGCAGCCCCTTTGATGCTGATGGAACAATTTTCCCGACACCAGAGTGCTGGGGGATATTGCAACGTTCTGAATTTTGGGGAGATGTTCCCACGGTGGGGGAAATGATGTCAAAGTTTTTACTTCAGCCAACAAACAAACAAACAGCTTGTGACATTGTCAGGTCGAAATGAACATAAATGTATAGAAGTGAAGACAATTCTCTACTTCAGCTGACTGGTGGGGTTTTAAATCCCACAATTCGGCCTTCGGAAAACAACTCCTAACTGCCAACACCTCTACAACTACTACAACTCAGCCAAAGTTTCATTTCGACCTGACTCTGCACTACCTGGATGAATGAAACTAATCTACAGACCAACATGCAACTTTGGTACAAGCCAGAAGGTTTGCTTGCAACAACTACCTGTATCTATTAGTTTAAAAACACAACAGGAAGATTTTAGACTTATCATGGAATGAATTTTAAAAAAAAAAAAGTACCATTTTAAAAGTATTACTTTATTTGTAAGTAACTATAAATAAAAATATTACTGTGACCTTCAGTATGTCCTTGAAGCTTGATCTAAATACAGTTATAAAAGTTATACAGTTATAAAATTCATCATTTGAGTATTTTACAAAAAAAAAAAATTAGCAGCAAAAATATAAGCCTTGCAAAGTCAGATCCCAGGTTTCTGTCTTATTGTAGAACAACGGTGAACACATCAGTGACTGTGTGGCTGAATTTCAAACACAGGGACATTTGGGCCTGATTTCAAATTGAAAAACTGGTCAAAACATCAAAGGTTTTCACAACTTAATAAATGTTTGTATTTGTTTTTGGTGAAAACACTTTTCTGGATGTGTTTTTCACTACGTGCCAGTATGAGACAAGGTGCTACAGTATCTTCCTCCACACAGATTCATGCCATGTCAGTCATAAAAAGAAATACTTGATATCAGCTGATTTTCTTGCCACATTTTTTTTTGTTTTTTTTGTTCAACTGATCTTTTCTTGTCACATTACATTAATGGTGTTTCTAAAGTGGCATCTAAATGTATGCCTGTGAACATTTCTAGCATGTCTCATTATGTTATTTGTATGTTGCTTCGAGATTTCTTGCATGTAGGATTCTTCCCAGCGGACTCAGACAGGTGATTAACATTCGGGTGTCTTGAAATGCCAGCAGAAATAGTCTGTAAATAGTATTTTTCCACATTAGATGTTTTCTTTGAACAATTGCCAGAAAACACTGTTTGGCTGTGTATTAATCTACAGTTGTGTGAATTGATTTCACTTTAATTATTCAATGAAATCTGACTCTGTAAGGGCAATGGCCAAGTGAACTTGTCAAACTACAGGCTTTCTTAAGTATTTGGTGACCTCGCCTCATGTAGGTTTTTAATTTATAAATGCCAGTTTAAGTGAAGTGGGGAACAATATATCTATGAACTATGGTAATGTGAAAAACACAGTTATTTTTTGTCAACATTTAAAATGTCTTCTTATGTCTGCAAGTCTTCCCTTCCAGTAACAAAAATGTCTTTAGAAAAGATTACGTTTGTGAATAACGCAGTGCTGTACAGGAAGATGTGTATGTGACATGGCTTTTTAAGATATTTTAATAAAACTCAACTTTTTTTAATTAAAATGTGTTCAATTGTTGTTGGAGACTGCAACACTTGTTAGGAAGATTGGACTTTATTCTGTGAATGCTCCCATCCACATATTTAACACAACTGGACTTTTTGAGCCCTCAATTCAGTCTTGCAGATGGGATGCAAAGCCTGGTGACGATTGTAACTCTTTGCTCCTGACGTCTATTGTGTAGCTGTTGTAACCATAAAGCCTTGGCAAGCCTGACTGGTGGCCCTGTCCTTCCTCCTCAACAGAAATCAAGTCAAATCTATCAGTTTTGAAAGAATATGTGATGCACAGAATCACATCTTGAGTGTCTGGAAAAACAGCAAAAAGGTAACTGCACTATTCCGCATAGCTGCCTGTGGAGTTTGCGCCTGTTTATGTGTCTGAGTGAAGATATATTTAAACTAATATGTCCACAGAGGAGAAATGGCAATCAGAAATCAGCCACATAATAGCAAATGTCTGTGGTTTGTCGCTGGTATGCAGCCTACCATCGTCTACAGTCCTGTGAAACGGCGGCTGTCTGGTTAATGTCGTTGACCAGTAACAAAAATGTTACGATTCCTGGCCTGGGTTGTATGTTGTGTTATATTTGTTAAATGCTCTAAGTCCAAGTTCAAGTCTGTGTGTCATTAAATCATGGACATAAGCTCACATGACATCCAACATTCCAGCAGAGTAGTTAACAAAGGGAATTAGGTTTTTCCATAATAATGCTGAAGAAAATGCAAGTAAAGCAAAATAAGATGAGTTTAGAACACACAGGCCATCATGGAAAATGTGGGTTAATTCACATTCAGCGCTGCCAACTTGGCAGAGCTTTACATTCTCAGAGCAAAGAGGAGAATAGGTTCCATACTGCCCCTGCAGCTCCAATTATTGTTTGACTGTTTATTGCTACCTATTCAGTAAAGACGCACCATGATATTGACCATGCCTAATTAATTCACACAACTGCATAAATCTTAACTGTTGTAACCTTTCATCATTCTGCATCAAAGCAGTGTACAGCCTCTGTTAAAAAAAAACAAAAAAAAAACAGGGAGATTTTCATCATGTTTATGTGAGTGAAACAAGATGTGGGAACTGTCAAGGGTTTTTGGCTACCAATGCCATTATTAGTTCTGCTTAATGATAAGACTCTTTTGTTAAGTAGAGTCATAGAGTCATTAGTTGTTGTAGGGCTGCCGTCTTAGACTATTAAGGTGTAGCAATGACCAATGTGATAGTTCCAGTTCATAGAAAATGACAAAAGGATCACTTGTCCCGGCATGAGGGACCTGCTTTGCCACAGTCATACACAGACCTGTATGTATACAGCTCTAGGGCTACTTGTTGGTGAAAACATGCTAAAAACCCCTCAACAACCAAGTAAATTTACAGTGTTTTGCTTTGGAACTGCTCAAAGCGAACGGGGCAGCTCTGAAGCTAGTGACTACTTTGGCGTGGACTCTGAGGCTCACTGAAGGTCGACCAGCTATTGTCATTTCAGTGGCAAGACATGTTATATTTCTCTGGGGAACACTAAGATCATAGTCTCCAAAATAAAATCATACACAAAGCAAAGAATCAAAACACTAAATGAGATGGACAATGACAATGACAGGATGGCGGCTATGGGGCCTACATCCCCAATATGAAAGAAATCTTATTTCTTACACAATCTAGCCTGTCACTCAAAAAGTAAAACACTTCAGGTTTGCATGTATTTTTCCCCGGAGTGGCCTGAGAAGGGTACTGGGATCAGTTGCTTTTCTGTTGTATTAAAAGTGACACCAGCAACTCAATCTTAATCAGCGTCGTGGTAAAAAATTCCATTCCATCATTTTTTGACTGTCATTAACATATACTGATTCCAAAACTGAGATCAGCAAACGTCTTTCACTAGAGCTCTCCTGAGGAACATCCCACTCATCACTGACTCACACAGTTGAACTACTCTGAGGGTCAGGACACACCAAAGTCATAAATGCTCAGTTATACATTCTACACCCAGTTCCGCCGACAGGGACTTGAGCCTCCCAACTCCAAAGGTAAGTGGGTTTATCAAGACACCAAGGACATTCCAAGTGAAACCCATTATGGTCAAGCCGAGGTTAACCTTTATTCACAGCCATAAGCTCTTATTTTTGGCTTGACTGTCTCACACTGATGGATGGACCATTTGGTCTCCCCCATCTCTAATGATGCAGACTGCAAAGATGTCAATAGCTGTAAAATGTTCCCTCATGTTTCAGCACTCATATGTCTCACACATGTACAGTAGCAATCTCCCCGGGCCAAAAAAGTTTCATGACATTTGGATCAGTGGTGTTAACACATGGTACTGGAAGAAAGGTCCAATCCGGCCAAATTAATAGTAAGAAAAAAGAATTTTCCCACCATCAAATGTGGAGGTGTAGAGCGAAGGTGAGGCGACTTACCTGGAAGTGCTGGAAGGTTTTGCGCCGGTCATCACATCGGTCTGCGAAAGCCCTGAGAGTCCTGAAGAACAGCAGAAAGTCCCTGCTCTCCTCCACCCTGAAACAACATTTCCACACATTAATGGGACAACTTCCTTATGCAGGACAGGTATTAGCTCTGCCACCACAACACTGATGATTTAGCCCCATAAAGGTGTATTCAGATGGGTTGAGTCAAGAGCAACTACACTAACAGTTTCTGGAATACAACATGTCTCTCATCCAAAAGGCTTTTAATTCCTGGTTGGCAGAGATCCCATTCGATTTGTGTTCACCTTCCTTGATATGAGGTGACAACAGTTGATGTCAGATGAGCCAGGTGTGACTAGTTTGAATGGTTTTGTTTCGATATATGTCTATGCTGACATGGCCAGTGTAAAAAGGTAGTTTTTTTTTTCTTATTAATATGAGAGGCAGATGGTATTGATCAGAGAGCCATGAGCCATTCGGGCTGGGGAGTAATCAGTGCTTTATGCCCCTTTGCCTCTCAAGCCAAACAGACTGCCCTCAGTCATGAAAGCAGGATGTCTTGAGGAGAGTGGGAACAGCACATTTCTGGAGCTGGAACCAATGGCAACTAGTGACCACTGAAAGGGTTTCTCCACCTCTAAAAAGTGATTCTGTCTTGCTCTATCTTTTCTCTGGCTGGATCAAGTCGTTGAACATGTACGCCCTTTCCCCCGCTGCACATCTCCTTGGTTCCTTGCCTCCATTTTTAGAAGTATATAGTGGGGCAAGTTAGGCTCACACCTGGGGGTGTAGTTATGCCTCACGTTACTACAGTGTGTTTAAAAAGCATTCCCAGGTATTTGCTCCGTCATTTATTAAAAACAGCAACAACAAAAAGCAGTGTAAATCCACAACAACAAACCCAAATACAGAGAAAGTTATATGCAGTATGCTGAATATCACAACAGCAATTGAAAAGACATTTCCTCCAGTTCACTCTCTGTGAGAGAGTCTGCGACACTCTGTTTAAGGCTTTCCAGGGTTTTCCATGGGGGCCCAGGGCTTAGACGGCAGCCGGGTGAAGTTTGAGACTGTTATTCCACACAGAGCTGATGGAAACACGGCAGCACACTGCCAAATAATGAAGCTACACCAAAAACACAGAAATAGATTTTGATCCCTGGTTTGATGTTATTGGACACACTGATGCTGGAGAAAGCTTGTTGATGATTGAAATCAACAGCCAAACAAACATACCTCCCTTCATTGCTCCTCTTAGAAAGAGGGAGAGATCATACATTGGCAAGAGAGATGGTCAGAGAGGTAGTTTATGCAGCATAGCCTTTAGCCTTTTCTCAGCTTGTAGGCCCACTCCTGCTCTGGCTCCCACCCCACTGGCCCACGTCCCTGGAGGAGCAGTTTGCTTAAAAATACGATTCTTAGGAAGTTATGGTGATTGTAATCTGCTGAAGCCTGCCTCAAATTCACACTCCAAACACGCCACAGTGAAATCAACAAAAACATGTTTTGTTCATCTTTGCCACTACAATCTTGTGGAGAAATGAAATATAGGCAAAGAAGTGTAATTCCAAGAGAGAGGATGTCCAATATCCAATGGAACTAAACAAGGGAAATATTTTTTTTGAATCAAGTTGGCCCGATGATGTCTCAGATAGTGTTTATGATTCACTGCCATCACAGTAAAGCTGTCATTCCTGGGTGAGGATGTGCAAGGGGGAGAAAATTCAAGCCTCTCATCCAAACAGGAGTCCACTAAATAGGGGGTTACATGACGCTTGTTCAGTCACTTCCGTGGTTACATCCCTCTACCAATGTTCTAAAGACTGTATATTCTACACGTCAAGAGACACTGAAGCTGTTCTGGCAGGCCGTGGCACCCCAACACCTTACTAAGACACTGATTTAATTACAGATTTATCTTTAGTTTTTTACCTGTCCATGTATATTACTTCCTGTGTCAAAAAGGGATGACTGCCATATTTTCAATGCCTGAGCTATACTTAGCTAGGTTGTCTTCTCACAGGAACCAGGCTGTTCATCCTGCTTCACCTTCAAAGCAAATTCTTCTTTTTCACTTAACATACAGCATATAAATGAAAACTAGTGGGCAGATAGTCATTACATTTACAAAACTAAGGGTTCTTTCCTTTTCAGTCACTGTGAGCTAAAAGTAATTGGACTGTGCAGCCTTAAAATAAATCAATTTAAGTGACACCTTATTATCTTTCAGTCTCAAATTTAAGTTTTATGAATAAACAGCTTAGCTTCATGACACTGTCCAAAATACATGCGTGTATAAGTCTTTAAAACACTGTCTTGAAAGTACACACTCCTTTCAGCTTCAGATTTGACAATTATCTCCTTTTGCTGTACTGAGTTTGGTTTCACACCATCAGCCCACTTTCAACCAGGAAAAACAAACTCAAAAGCCGAATAGTCTGGATCAGTGTTTCATCATCTACAGGCTTGGAGTCAAAACGATTCATGGATCATTTGGCTTGAATCCCTCTATAACAAGAGCAATTCTATGTTTTGATGACAGAGGTTCAGAAGGACAGTTTGACAACATCAAGTCTGCCCTGAGTCCTCCAAGTCCATCTCACAATCATCCACAGAGCGGCAGTTTCAAGTTGCTCCTTCAGGCCGTGGACTGGGGCCTCACGGGCCAAGGCCTGGCCTACATCATCATTTTGCAAAGGAATTGTTTTCCCCACACTAACAAAATAACCGCCAAGCGAGTCTCCCAGAACACACAGTGAAGCCCTTACATGTGGTCCAGAAGGAGTTGACGCATCTGGTTTTCCATCATTCTCTTTTGTGCCCTTTTCCCTCCTTTTTCTTTGATGATGACAACTCACCCAACCAATCTGTCTTCATTGCCCCACCACCTTTGCTGCTGTGGCACGACGATTCCTCAGGAATACTCACACCCTCATCCGGCTTCCCACCTGCATACACGACCAACTGTCTGTACATACAGCCATTCGATCCGGAGGTAGCACAGGGAACCAAACGAGACCCGCTTGTTGGTAGTCATCACAACGGACCGATGCACTACCTGGGCGCCCATTTTCAACTCATCGCCAATAGATGAAATTCAAGTTAATACTGCTTGCCTAAAGAGTAGGTCTGTCAAAATACTAACATTTCTTCCTTTGATGCAATACCATGAAAAATACTGATATGATGCTGTGTAGACCCACTGCAGCAGTGTGGCTGTGTGTCAAATCATGAATAAAAGCAGCTGGTACCACTTGTGTGAACAATGAGGAATCGTCTGTTTCAAATTTTAGAAACAACATGAATCAAAATATCTGATCTTTTTGAAAACTGCCACAGAGTGGCTTGAAGTACAAACCCATCCACTTGAGCTCAATTGTATGTACTATGGAAGCTCCGTCTGATAATGTACCCTGTACCACATTCCTCTAAGAGACGTCCTATGGCATTGCTATCACTACATACAAGGCAATATTCCCTTTGACTGTTCTCATTAGAGGTTCCTCGGCTGTGGAATGAGCTACAGAGGGCTATTAGAGCGGAGGCATCCCTCTCCACCTTCAAGAATCTCTTGAAATCTCCTCTTCCCAGATGTCAACACTCTTCACACCCCAACTTGCACTTCCTGTGAAAGTCTTCAACTGATCTCCTACCTCTTGGTCTTTTGAATAAATACAGTACTTGGTGTTGACTCAGGGGTCTCCTACTGTTCTGAATCGTGCATGTTGTTACTCACTTGTAAGTCGTTTTGGATAAAAGCATCTGCTAAATGAATGAATGTAAATGAAGAGAACTAATGCTGTCATACTACACTCACTACGCAACCTGCATCACTGTTTGTTTAAACACGAACAAATCTAAAAAAAAAACACACACATTCTTAAGTCAAAAATACTGCCAATCTGATTTGGACAAACACAGAGCTGAATAAAGCAGAACTGTGTGAGAATCATTATCTCCAGTAATTTTCTGTCTGTTGTTTCCCATATTTTACAGACTGCACCATACAATCCAGATGTGGTTTGTCCTCAGATATAGAGCAAATAGAACGTCATACATCTGCTGCGAATTGCTGATCCACATACAGGAAGAGTGAGACCGGAGTTCGCCATTAGGTCAAGCAAAGTTTACATTGTGTACCTGGTAATAACCACGGCTGACACGAGCAAAGACTGCTGGAGTCAAAGGCATGATTCTTAGACACAAAGTGAAACTCCCCTGAAGCGAATTGAGAGCTTCATTTATCTTAAAATATTGCTTCATGGCAAAATATTTTTTCAAGACTAATACAATAAATACAGTGAAAGGCTGTTTCTGAACAAAAGCATATTTATCTTCTAGCTTTCTAAGCACCGAAGACACATATTTTGCCCCAGGAAAGTCCAAGTGACAGAAGTAGCCTCCAACCTCCTGCAGGCTCCAGTGCTGAGGACCAAATTAATATTTTTTAAAACAACACAAACTGCGTCCAGCCTCCTGTCTCTCACACTAGTGGGAGTGGGTTTGTCTACCATCTGAGAAACATTAATGGAGTCAACTAATTATGACTGCAATTTAAATTCTCCTTGGAGATGTCTTCAGGCCCGGAGTCATGTGAAATCTGGAAAACATCCGACCGTGTGGAATTATGACTTTTCTCTGTTCTAATGCAAAATATCAAAATTGGTGCCCTTGCCACAGCAACACGAACGAAAGCTCTCAGTCCCTGCTGTAATCCATCACACAGTTTTTAGGGTGTGTCTGACCAAATTTGAGATGGATCTGGTCGACCAACCGCGAGGAGTACATCAAAACATAAAGTAAAATTTCTATTGCTACTAAATATGACTATAACTAATCTGCTCCAAAATTGAATGTATTCTTCCATGCCCAATCTCCCGTCCCCACCTTCAGCTGACAGGGGGCTAATGTTTAACAAGCAAAAATTAATTTTCCTCTCCTGCTGTATTATCACTATACCATTTTTAAATGTTTATTCATCTGGACTTCATTAACGTATGGGATTGGGGGCAAATACAGTCACATGTGATAGTAGTATGGTAACCATCCTAAACAAAGTGCAGAAGTGTGTAAGACTACAACTCTGCCTCCAGGTCTCAGCTCTGGAACGTCATGGTTTTGGTTTTCTAATAATCTCAGTCAGATTCCTAGAAATGAGAGCTGCTCAGTCCAATGTGGGATGGATGCCGTCTCTTCTAATCAGTGCAGGTTTTCCCCAGAAAGTTTGCCAATTATCTGTGACTCCTGCAACGATTGCTGGACTCCACCTCGACAGCGAGCAGTCATATGATGACATGTCATAGCAGGGCTCCTCTTCTCTGCCTCTTTCTGTAACCTCATGTCGTCCTTCATCAGCAAAGACATTCATCTCTTTCATTTTCTCCAATCTGAGCGATGAGAGTTGGAAGAGACGGTACGGTCATTCATCAATTAGATGGAGCTATGACCAATTAATCTCTTCAAGATGATTTCCAGAAGCTGCAATGTTCTTCTTTCATTCTTATTTTACATGGACTCAAGAAATTTGATGGAAATTCTTCTGTATGTCCAGAAATATTTCTAATTGCTAAATCCTGCCAATGGCCTCCAAGAGTCTTCTGGTTCCAGGATCTACAATTCTATAGAGCTCATTCATGAGCGAGCAGAGAAACATGTTTAAAAACATGTTTGAAGTGTAATTTTTTGCAGAATTACTGCACTTTCCACAATTACAAAGTGCATCAGCCAAAGTTCCTGCGGTCATTAGAAAGGATCTAACTGACTGTTACCCTACAACACCTTTACAGACACACATCCTAAATTGTCTTTCACAAAACTATGTTGCACTTAAATCAGTTTATAAGAGACCCAATAAGGGGGAGTGGGCTCTGACGATCACAGTGACATTAAACTGTTTTTTCCCCACCAAGCTGGGCAGATTCATGCTCAACCAACTTCCCATCTGATTAAAGGTTTAAAATAAAATTCAAAGAGACTTTCTCAGCATTATCCCCATAGACTATAAATCTGCTGGTAAGGAAAAATTGGCTAAGGAGGCTGCAGAAATCAGCTCAACCAGCGCAGACTAGACTCTGCTCACATATTTGTACCTGTAGCAGCTGTAAAACAACAGGTGTAACCGAAATTAATGATGGGCCCTCTCAATTTGCAGGTATTTGTGCCAGTAAACAGCACACCTAAATGGAATGCAGCCATTATGAATGTAATGATTTAAACCTGTTTTTGGCCAGAGGAAATGTCTGGAGAGAGAGAGAGAGAGAGAGAGAGAGAGAGAGAGAGAGAGAGAGAGAGAGAGAGAGAGAGAGAGAGAGAGAGAGACAGACAGAGACAGAGAGAGAGACAGAGAGAGAGAGAGAGAGAGAGGTCTGTTATTTGTGTTAAGAGCAAACAAGACCAAGTGGATGTGTGTGAGGAGGAACAGATGGATGACAGCTGAGACAGTCACACACCTTTTTCTACTTTAATATTAACTGAAATCATCCTGACAAGAATGAAGCATCATACTCGGACTAAGGATACAGTCAGCGAAAATAAAACTCGCGTACACAAATTAGTCAACGCAGCATTTGATGTTCTTTAAGTCAACCTCACTGTGATTGTTGAGCCACACATAAAATTGGTAGAGCAAACTATTCCTCTGGCTGCTGATTTGTGTTCAATAAACCACCTCAACAAAAGTAAACACCACATGTGACAGATGGACTCCAAGATCTTCTGCTGCATGCTTATAACCACACCATGGATCCATGTTTCTGACCAGAACTCGAAGGTCAACATTAAGGTGCCGCCACACTCATTCGCTCCCAGGTCAAAGCTGAAGCCAACATGTCGGACAAACCAAAAAAATGTGTATATTATGACCTCCAGCTCACGTAAGGGATCATTCTCATGTTGAACTAATACAAATGGAGCCAAACGAGTCAGAACTTGGCACTGTGCTGTCGACCAGTTAAATGTTATGTTTCACTGCCAGATAACAAACTGCAGAATCAATGTTACATTTGCAGTCTGTGATTGCACTACTAAATATTTACTTGTCCTCCTGCGTAGACCCATGGCTTCACATCAGGTTCAGACCTGAGCGCTGGATACTTCATCAGCTACAGTAAACCGAAATCAAATCACCCAGCGCTCCATCCACTTTAAAGTTCCACTCACCTCCTCCATTCATTGTATTTAGTATCATGTTTCTTTTTAATAATGTTTTTTGATATGATTATTTTCATTTGTCTTATACTGTCTCCAGATGTACTTTTCTTCCTATGACAGATTGAAGAGCCAACTTATGTGTTTGTACCTTACAGTTATTGTATCTCTTGAAAAATGGTCTTGAAATGTATTTATATACATACAGTATATATATTTCCCACATGAGTTTCTTGTTGAATATTCCATTCGTATTCCAGTTTACATTCTAGAGCAAAGTTCCCCCGCCCATAAGACTTTTTTATGTTCGACGTCAGAGATTCCTTTTAAAATTTGAACTGAAGCAGTTTCTGTGCCGGTTAGCCATGTAACCGTGTTACATTTCAATGACTGTCTTGCTAACTATGACAAGTTATGACACAGTGCTTAGAGCTG
Organism: Aulostomus chinensis; assembly: GCF_037954235.1. NCBI lineage: Eukaryota > Metazoa > Chordata > Actinopteri > Syngnathiformes > Aulostomidae > Aulostomus > Aulostomus chinensis. The sequence continues at coordinate 28,806,527 of NC_141322.1, read as the reverse complement.
AGTTTTTACACTCACTCGAAGCTGGACCATCCATTGCAAAGTACTTTCACTGCCGTATGTGTCGTGAAAAATGCAAAAAGGAATTCATTTTGCAATTAATGCGTATAAACGTCTACAACATTGTTCAATAATGAGACGAAGAATTAAATACTTCAAATGTCTTCGTCCAGTTATTGCTGAAGACAAGGGTACCCGTGTTTTTACTGGAGGCCATCTCCTGTGTTTGATCATAAGATCATAAATGAGTTCAATTAAACTAGAGAGCCTTTCCTCACTACTCCTCTGACAATGAGTCATCACTGAGGTAGAGCCTGAGAAATCCACTATCCTTCAGGTGAGCTTTACACTTGCTGTTCATCTCCGACACACGTCCAGTACTTCTCACAAACCCAGGACTGACTGGATGTGGCAGAATTTTGGTTCTTACCCAGACAGAAAGCTGCCAAAGCTCTGCAGGTCACAAGCATCCATCACCACATTCAGACAGCTGATTGTCCTCTCAGACGTCTGACCGTCCTGCAGGATAAACACAATGTAATTTATGTGTCTGACATCTCTCCCATAAATTGATTAAAGCTCAGCACATTGAATCATGAGTTTGTTTTGTGATTGTCATTTGAACATCTCATTCTCAGCAAATAAAATTAGTGCAGTTTGCCTAATATGATGATTATTCCATTTTCATGTGGAGGAGAAAGGCGTTTCACATCTGGGGAATAGCCAGATATCTTATCTGTGATTGGCCTCAAACATGTTACACCCTAACAAGCATCTTGAGGCTATGGGAGGATTCAGCTGACAAAAAAAAGAAAAAGTATTAATCAAATCTAGAATAAAAGATGAGAGGAAAATGTGTGTTTACACAATGAATGACTGTGTCATGTTGCATAACCAAACAATTTTTCTCTTTACCAAAACAAGCTTAAACTTTGGAGGAGATCTATCACATCATTGACATGAACCAGGCAGGGGGAGTGATTCCATGAACCAGCTGTTCTGGTCATTAGTCCAGTTAGTAGGAAAACCAAGAGGTTTCCACGTGGAGCAGGACTACGGATCACAATGGAACAGAATCTCACAACAATATAATTGCACAAACCATTTCACGCCTGCATTAGTGTTGTCATGATTTTTGGTTCGCTGTCTCAGTCAAAAACATGCTTTTGTGTGAAGTTAATTCTATGTCAGAACTCCTGTGTCAAAACAGCCAAACATTACAAACAACAAACACAATGGGGTTTCAAATTCAGACCACCAGCAACAAACAAGTGCATTTCATTTTGCAGATACAAAAATCTGCATTATGAGGCCAGCATCAAAGCATAGACACTGCTGGGAGAGACCAGAGATACTTTCTTGTAGTTGTAAGTCACGCCGTATTTGTTTCTGAATAAATATGTTGTGCTTTTTGTTTGACAGGTGCGTTTGTATAACCAGATGCATTGGTTAATTAATGGTGTTTTGTACAAGCAAACCAAATATAACACAGTTTGAGGTAGCAAACAATAATTAAGCTAAATGCTGTTTTAAAGCGTGTCCACACACGAAGTCATAAATACTGTGAGCTTGACAGCCGGGTATAAATCATCCAGATTCATAATGCTTATTAAGAAAATTACTGATGAAGTATCGATCAAAGCTGTTTGAGAGATTTAACAGAAATACGAAGTGTGCGAGAACCCCTTCACTCAACACACTTGTCAGCGTGTTCCAGTTCCTCTGATTTTCTCCTTGAACTGAACGGCAGCTGATTCATTTGGCAGGAAGTTACTTTGAGAACGCTCTTAAATACATCTCTAAACTTTATTCACTTTGAGGAGATAACATCCAAGCCTGAGAGGACACTGTTTCCTTTGAGAAAATGTGGTCACTTGTCTGATGAGATGACACTTACCAAACTTACTTTTGTTTGTTATAAAGTTTCAACAGCTAAAAAATGTGTTGGACTGCAGGCAGCAGCTAAGGTCTGTGGAACTGCTCGAATTCTGACCTGCCCTCTGATGCTGCATCAGTGACTCAAAGAGTAAAGCTCTCTGCCGCCCTCTGTTGGACAGATGAAGCGCGGCAGAATTTTTTTGAATTTTGGTTTTTTTAGAACGTTTAATAGTACAGACATTAAATGTTACTCGTTTCGGTCTGCCTGTCTGTGATGTCATCACCACGCGCCAGCAGCAGCGCAAATTTCAGAACAACAAAACGTAGCATGGCGGACAACAGAGGAGAAGCCAGCAAGCGAGAAAGTATGAAGCCACAATAGTGGTCCGGTGTGTGGAAACACTTTGGCTTTTGCAAAGATGGAGCTGTTCTAAAGAAATCGCTTGCTGTTTGTAGGGCATGTAAAAGCAAAAGTTAGCAGGTAAACCTCCTGTTAAATCAGCCAGAAGAGATTGAACTTTTGACTTTATATAATAATAATAATAATAATAATATCATGATATCTTATTTTTTTATGTTGCGAAACAAAAGCAGAAGCAGCAGGTAAACCTACTGTTGAAATGTTGGTTGCAGTCACTGTACTTTTATTGAAAATGTTCTGAATATTGAAAATGAGAGCGGAAAAGGTTAACCACTGTTAATTCTACCTGAAGTGTTGGTTGCACTTTATTCAAACCAAACGTTAATGTGTTTACCACTAATTGCTGTTTACTTGTTGTTTGTTTACGTCCATAATTAATTTATGCCTGATTCCCTTAAAAGAAACAACAGGAATCTAGGAAACTTCACCTGCACTGTCCAGTATCCAGGTGTTGATTTCAGTCACACTGGTAGAATTTTTGGCTTAAAAGTTACAGAATCGATTTCAAGTCACTGAATCGTTTCGGATCATATCGTTCTAGATGAGCCAATATCATCCTTGAATCGAATCGGTGACCACGAATCGTGATATGAATCGAATCGTTGTCAAAATGATTTGTTACGCCCCCATTAATCACCCAACTCCACGCAGGTAGGCAAAAGCAAATGGTTACGGAGGGAGCGTCTTCATCAACAAACAGGATGGTGGTTGTGTTGTTTGAGTCTGAGAACAGTTTATTTCAACATCAACTTGTGGACTCACCTTGACTTCAGAGAGACGGAACTCTACCTGGAACTCCAGCTCTGAGTAGTAACCTGATATGCAGATCTGCTGGACCAGCTTCCTGCCACCTAGTAAACACACGCACCCAACCAGTGTTAGCAGCACTTTATCACGTTACTGTGAGGGACCAATTAAACAGACGCCCTGTGGAGTTTTCTTGTAAAGAAGAAGAAGAAAACAGGTTGAAGCGCATTCAAGGTTTCTTAAGTTTGATATATGTTTTCCTCATTTTTTCCTCTTACACGTTGTCTTTCAACTAAACAATAAAAACAGGAAAAAAACAAAAACAATCCTACATAGAATTCATGAGCCAGACTAAGTAACTGCATTTGAACGTACACTGGAACATTTTGGAATGAGGCCAGCCATACGCAAACATCTGTGCTATGCTACATTCAAAATAGTGTCTAATTTACAAAATAAAAGAAGAAAAAAAACTTAGCAAAACTAGACCATCGAGTAGGACTGTTCAAAACAGCAATTGTGTTTTGCTTGGATTTTTAGCTGTTGTATAGATGCAGGGTTGTTTTTGTAGTTACACAATTGCACAAGCTGACACTGCAATTGAGATTCAGTGAACGGTGCAGCTCCAGCTTTGATTGATTCATCATGCTCTGCTATTTCCCTGTTTAGTGAACGACCCGTTTCATCCATAACATGACAAACGCAGTGAAACCAGCGCTGTGCTCTTACTGCTTTGCAGCGTCTGCGTGGTGCAACTGTTCAGAGTGATTCCATTCATTTGGGTCTGTCGCTGCAGATCCTCCGCCAACTCCTCCACCTCCTCCCTCAGCCTGGACAGCACCTCCTCCCTGCCTCCCGCCCCTTTCAGTCCAAACATACACGACCTGAGGCGCAGTAAGATAGATCGTTCACTTACTGTGACAACAGTTCAGTACATATGTTAACCCTAGAACACTAACGTCAGATGATTTTCACCCACACGATTCTTGCCGTGATTTTCAAGAACAAGTTCCCAGCTCTGTTATTTATTTATCTATTTATTCTTTGTCTGGAAATTTTCTCGTTAATAATTCCCTCTCCAATGATTTTGGAGCCTTTTTATAGGGTCCCCCATGGTACCTTTTCTCATTTTATGTGACATTGCATATTGGGAAATTTAAAAAGAAGAGAACTTCAATTTGGCATCCGGTGCATATTCTATCTAATACATTAGGCAAAATATACCTGACATTAGTGATGGTGTTACTAATGTCAATGTTACTGTTCTAAGGTTAACCATCTTTGACACATTCACTTAAGTGTACATGCGGGGAATCAGATTTTGAGGTACATAGTGTGAATGGGCAATAGCAGAGATTTAAAAATCCAAAACAAAAATAAGACTCACAGGGCGTCTTGCATGTGTCCACTGAAATGTAAAGTCAGGTCCTTGCTGTTCTCTTGCTGTTGGCGTTTCAAACCCGCAATTTCATCCCGCAGACTCTCTATCTGAGCCTCTAGCACCTTCACGTCCTCGGTGTTCTCCTCCATCCTGATAGTCACCAAAACACGGAAAAATATTTTGCACTTACAATGTAGAAGACATGAAGAGGGTCGAATGACAAGCACTGTTTCGCCAGTGACGTACACAACATGAACAAGCGAAAGAAACATTTTTTTTTGGTGATGATTTGAAAATAAATTGTCGAAACACCAAGGGGTGTAACGCTCAATAATCCCACGTGCGTTTTCCCACCACCCGACGACGAAAAGAATACCTGTCAAAGGCAATACAAGCGTGACATCTATTTTGGCTGTCCGAGTAGCAAAATTCGGCTCACGCGAGGTGAGTTTAGACACTTTCGTATCGAATAAAGCTAGTTTAGGGAACTAAACCCACATGTGTTCAACACTGTTATTCTTTCTGAATGGAAAATACAGCGTATGTTTCCCTCACCTGTTTCCTCGGGGTTTTTTTTTTTCTTCTTCGCAACGAAAACAGTTCGGAAGCTCGCGCTCTCTGGGCTGTACCACATCTTGTTTTGTCAGAGGGGGCAATAGACTGTTTCAGAATAAATAAAAGTATTACGCTTTTCTGCGTATATAAGCGCGGTTAGTAATATTGAATAAATGTCTTAAGAAATGCTTTAAATGCGAATAAGCGCAAAAAAAAAACGTTTTCGACAAAGAAATGCTTCGTGCCCCCCCCACATTGAAAGGTTGATTGTACCGGATGACCGGAGGTAACAAATTCAGTCAAATTGATGGCTAGACGTTTAACCTAACCATTTTCAAGATAGATAGATAACTAGCTAGCCCCCATTCATTATCCAAAAAATCGAAGGCACGATGATATGTGTTTATTCATTGTGAAAGCTGTTGTTGAACTCCCTTATGAACATGAGACAAAGTGGAACTCTTCGGTCCAGCGGAAACAAGGTCGGAGTGGAAACTCGGGCGGATTACAGTGTCGGACAAGTTTGTCGGTAACACCAGCTGGATACATGTGAGGTAAACACTTCTTTGGATTTTTGTCCATTTTGATTGAATCTTTAGCTTTACCGTGATTATGGCATCAAATCATTTATTCATGAATGTGTGTTTGAGTGCCAGTTGAATTGTAATTTTGTGGCGCCGCTTTGGCCTCCTTTAGGGAAGAGCTAGAGCTACAAGTTGGTAGCTTAAGTCATGTAAGCAGATGGCCAAACGAGCTAAATCGCTCTTGAGTCTTATTAATCCGTTTGGCTATTTTTTTCTTCTTTATTGTCACTTAACTCCAATATCCAGTTAAGTAGATGCATCAGGCAACAACCTATGCAAACTAGGCAATCTGCACAAGAGACTTATATTTTTAAAATTTGGTTTAAACTCTTCTAGAGGAGTGTGTCCACCATATTTATTTGAGTTGGATACACTGATATTTGGAGCATCTTTTAATATATATACAGGGAACGTATAGTCTGCACATACAGCCTCTAAAAGCACCACAAGTTTGAATAAAAACATAGTTAAAATAAATACATACAGCCATATAGTAGAATGCTTGAAGAGTTCCAAAACGTCTCTGTCATCGATTATGAAGCTCAGAATACAAAGCAAAAGCACATATAACGGGGTCACTTCAACTCACAAAAAATGTGTGATTTAGTGGGATTTGTAATTTTTACATTGGATGATGAGATGTTGTTGTCTAACAGAAGATGTTTTTGTGTCTCTGTAACCCCTGGTTTTGTCCTGATAAATGATAAACTCACAGACACAAAGGTTTTCAGTGTTTATAGAGGTACAAAGCGCTCACACTAAATCCTCAGATTCATCAAATTTAGATCCAACCGTCCATAGTCAGTTGATGGATGGATCATCTATCAGGTGGCTGACGTTTGTGTTTGTGTGGTGATAGTGTTGTCGTGGAAACTGCAATGCGACGACTGTACGTGGGTGGACTGAGCCACTCTGTCACCCAGAGGGATCTGAGGGATCGTTTTGGGAAATTTGGAGATGTTAAGGACGTGGAGCTCCGCACGAGGACGGATGGCGAGGGTGAAGAATTGACACACTGACCCTCCTGACAGCCACTATGACACTAACAGAGTTACAATTTTAGGTTCTGCAATTCTGTTTGTTTTAAATACATTTGAATATCAAAAACTTAGCTCACAGCATTTTTTTGTGCAACTTTACTATACTTTGTCTAAAATGTCAAAAGTCATAGCTTGTTACTTTGGAGTGTGCCACCAGTATTGATTCATTATACTCAAACAGATGAATATATATTTAGAGAAATTTAACACAAGTTCTTATTGGCTGTAGTCTGGCCTCCTGTTGCTACGCTATTCAGGTTGATTTTTCACTGAATTCAATTCAAGAAAATAGCTTGGAACAAACAAAATCTGAAAGTATGATTTGACATCTTTTGACTCCGCTAAAATTAAATATCTTATCAATCCACATTTTCATCTTTGAGTGAACGGTAAGTTTCAATGCTTCGTTTTGGTTGCTGTGACTGCGGTATTTTATGATGCAGAGCTTGTGCAGCGGCCGCCATGTGATCTGACTGTTGCTGTCCTCTTGCAGGCGTCCCTTACAAAACCTTCGGCTATGTTAACATCAACATTTCAGATGCAGACCTGAAGAAATGTAAGTGAGATGAGCTGCTGCAGGAAATCTTGGTGTGTCGTACAGAACTCAGATCTTCTGTCTTGACTTCTGTTGTGTTTCTTGTGTTTCCTCTGCAGGTATGACGGTGTTGAACAAATCCAAGTGGAAAGGAGGAACTCTGCAGATTGAACCAGCCAAGGAAAGTTTCCTGCACAGGTACATCAGTGTTCATGTTACCATTAAAGTATGTATAAAGTGTAATGTTAACATGATAGTTTCTGAACGAGAATGAGCTGTGAAGAAGTTGAAATAATTATCATACAATCAGTCCATTTAATTACAGTCGGAGCTGAAACTTACTATCTGCTGATTATTTTCTATTTCTAATTATTTTTAACAGCAATTTGGTTTATTTTTACTATCAAAAAAATTCTTGTCAAGTTGAGTTCAAGGTGATATCATTACATCTTTTACTGTCAAAAAATAAAATCCCAAAACCATAGATGCCACTTGTCAAATCTGAATATCCTCATGTTGCGAAAACGAGAGAATAATCAGTGTATGTACTAGAAATGTAATGGTTGCTGGACTGTACGTTGCGGTCGATATCTGTATTACAACCACCTGTAAATACTAATAGTGCAGTTGGTTGGAATTTGTGGAACACAAACTCGATGTGGAAGGAAAAAAAGGGTTGTTTCAACAGTTTGTGCTATAAAAATATTATGAGATGTTCTCTGAGATGAAGACCTTCAGCTTTTTCTGAACTGAAAACCGATTCCAGTGACATTTCAGCAAAATGTCACAAATATTCCACTTTAAGAAGCCACTCACTGACAGTCTGTGATAAAAGCTTCCCTCTAGCCACATGATTTCATGAGTTAGTGGTGTTTGTGTCTTTAGACTGGCTGAGGAGAGGCAGGCGGCGGAGGAGCAGCGTCTCCAGCAGCCTGAAGCTGAAGACAAGAGAAAGAAGCTGCTTGATTCTCTGAGCAAAGCCGGTGTGGAGAACTTCACCATGAAGGCTGCGGTGCCAGGAACAGAAATACCAGGACACAAGGTCTAGTTGTGTGTGTGTGTGTGTGTGTGTGTGTGTGTGTGTGTGTGTGTGTGTGTGTGTGTTATTTTCAGGAGTCAGTGGTTTGTTTCCCCCTATAACTTGTGATTGGCGCTATCAAATATTGATAAGAATAGCAGGCTGTTTATTAATTTCTTGAGTTTTTACTGACCGAGCTTAAGAAGGTGAAGTGTTTTCTGAGCTGTCTTTCTGTCCCCTTAGCATCGTGGCTGCTGATCAAGGTACCAACTGACTGTCTTCTCTCTGCTCTGTTTCAGGACTGGGTGGTCAGTAAATTCGGACGGGTCCTCCCCATCCTGCAGCTCAGGTGTCAAAAAGGCAATAGGGCTCGATCCCTGAAGTACGACCCGTCTAAATACAGCCACAACATCCGCAGGCTGAACCCACCCACTGCAGACCCGCTCACACCTGTCACCCAGCTCACCTGGGAGGTGGAGGGAGGAGATGATGACATCAGCAAGAAGAGGAGGGGAGAGTTCCCACCTTTTGAGCCATCAAGACCCAAGAAGAGTCGTACAGATGTGGTCAGCTCCCATCATGCTCCAGGCAGCACCAGGTATCAAGGTTTAGTCTTTGGTTTGAACGTCCTCTGTAATCCCCAAACCTTCTGTCTCCTCCATTTTGGAGTTTAATATTTTTTGTGATTGTTGAGCCTTTCATGTACGTGTCTGAAATTCACACTTCATCAAATTAGTATTTAGTCTTAAGAAAAGATTCTGGGGTTCTAAAAGATCACATTCAGCTCTAGAAGGTCCCAAAGATGGACGTTGCCTCAGGAACTTCATTGATTTCTGGAATTCTCTGAGCTTTGTTGTGTCATCTGAGATTCTTGGCATCGCAAGATAACCAATATCTTCCTAATAGTTTATGGAAGTCAAGAACTTAACATTGGGATTCAAAGATTTGAATGGCTTCTAAATTTACAAAGCAAAGATTTACATTTTGATCCCATTTCTGGGTTCTTGATCACAACCCCCCCAACAGTCTCTTCTTTTTGTTTCCTTCTTAGATTTTTGCACGTTATCAACTCGGAGAATCATCTCACCAATGGACGTGAATTACCGACCGACTGCAGGGCAGCTCAGAGGAGAGGAGCCCATTTACCAGACAGTGATGATGATTCAGACGAGGAAATCCGCAGGCTGGTTGCAGCTCAGCAGACGTCCCATGGTGCCCAGTCACAGGATGTGCAGGAGGATAACCTGGAGGTGGTTGGACTCGACTACTTAGTGAAGTGTGGAAACTCCCGGCAGCAGCAGACAGGTAACTGTTCCTAAATTACTTCATTTGTACCTTCAGTTTACACACAGTTGCCATGAAAGTATTGCAAAACATGGTTTCAGTATTGTGTTAAAAGTACAAATTGTGCAGTGTCTTGTTTTTCTTTGGGATTGTAGGCGATGAAGATGATTATGACTCCGCCGACACAGATGAGCTCTTTGCTTCGACGAAACTTCCTCCTCGTCCTCCACAAGAGAAACCTACTCAGCCAGCTGCTGACAGCGTCTCGGGAGATACGACAGAAAGGATGGGAAAAGTGAAGAAGAAAAGTCCAGCGGGAGAACAGGAGGATGAGTTTGTTTCAGCAGATTCCAAACAGCGCCTCAGTTCCAGAAAACTGTCTTTAGTACGGCAGGAACAGGATTCTGAGGAACAAGGCAGCAGATCTGAGATCCAAAGTATGAAAATGGCTGCTGTCTCTGTTGCCAAAACATCTTCTTCAGAATCAGATGATGATGATGATGAAGAGTCAGAAGCTGCTGACTCAGAATCAGACTCTGACTATGAAGCCATGTTTTCTAACGTCACCCACCTGGAAATATCCCTGGCTGATTTACAGAAAGTAGCTGAAGAATTCCAGAAAACTGAAGACTCGACTCCCATCAGCCCCAGACGAGAACTCGTGTCTGGGAATGGAGGAGAACCACGTGTTCCCAAGAAAGGCACAATGCCCGAGGAAATACTTGCCGCCCTCCTGGAAGATGACAGCAGCGAGGATGAAAAGAAGACAAAGAAAAAGAAGAAAAGAAAAGGCCCAGTGTCGAAGCCTTTGCCTGCCTTTCAGGGGACAATGGTGCTGAGTGACGAACCAGGAAGAGAGACAGAGAGACAAAAGAAGGAGGAGGAAAGAGGAAAAGTGGTGAAAAAACAGAAACTGGACCCCGAATCTCCTCAGCTGAACCACAGAGCAACTGACAAAATAACCAGTAGGATTCTGAGTTTCCAGGGGAGGATGTCAGAGAGTGGCAAGCAAGAGGGGTCACGAGTAGATGAGGAAGAGGAGAAGACAGGGGAGGCGGTGAAGAGCGCAGGTGCTCCAAAAGTTGTAAAAATGGACTCTGGGAAACCTGAAACTAGCTCCGCCTCTGCCAGTGAGGAGGATGAGCAGAGGTTGAAAGCCAGTCAGATAATTCTGACAGCTAAAGCTGCAGCGAAGACTGCACCTTCCTCCTCTAGTGAGGAAGACAAGGATCAGGAGGAAGAGACAGTGAAAGAAGCACCTGTTTCTCCTTCGCACAGTGAATCCACCTCTAGTGAGGAGGAGGAAGAAGAGGAGGAGGGGGAGGAAGTGCAGGCTCATCTCCGGGTGCCACTGGCAGCTGAGGAGGAAGAGGAGCGACAGAGGAAGGCCAACATGAGGAGGCTGGCTGCAGTTCAGCAGAAGCAGAAAGAGGCAGAAGAGCACAAGAAGCTGATCCAGGGAGCTCTCGCCAACCTGGTGGGTTCAGAGCTTAAGGAGACCCCAGCCGTTAATGTATCCTGATTGTAAAACATTCCAGATTTAAATTCAAGTGAAATAAAAGGCATGTAGGTAGAGATGGGCCCAAGAACCGGTTCCATCTGAATCACCTGCCCATGTTTTTTGGACACCAACGGTCTCCCAAACTAGTTTTGATGTCGCAAATGTTTACATCTCCAAAACATGAATCAGGAGTTGAGGTTTTCCATCACAGGATTATTAATAATCTTAATCTCCCTCAGGATGCTCCAACAACAAAAGCTGGGAAACACATAGTCTTTGGCTCTGATGACGAGGGAGACGATGAAGAGGAGCAGCCGACCACCTCACTAGTCACAGCATCAAAGAAGACCCTGCTTGAGGACAGCCAATCAGAGGACGAGGCCATGGGCAGCCAGGCGGCAGCCAATAAGAACGTCCCAGCCGAAGAGAGGGTGAGCAAGGAGATATGGATCCCGGATACGTTGATTATTTCGATTTTTTTTTTTTTTTTTTCATTTATTAAGACTGAAGTATGTGTGTGTATTCAGGTGAAGCTGAAGTCATCAGGCCCTCGGCTGTTCAGTGGCAGCGATGATGAGGAGGATGGGGATGAGGAGGAGGATGAGAGCCGCTTTGACATCAGGCCGCAGTTTGAAGGTCGAGCAGGACAGAAGGTGAGAGAAGCTGCTGCGTTCTTTCGGTTCTTACATGGTACATTTATCTCGTTAAGGTCCGCATCAGGGTGCGCTGAACATAAAATTATTATGTAAACAGAACATTAGACTGGTTAAAAAAACAAATAGTTTGACAAAGAAGGCTAAATTGCCCATAAGATCCGGTGCTAAAATAATAAAAGGCTTTTTTAAAGATGTGTGTGTGTGTGTGTGTGTATTCTATGTTTTTCAGCTGATGGAGCTCCAGTCTCGCTTCGGGACTGACGAGCGTTTCCGAATGGACTCTCGCTTCCTGGAGGAGGAGGAGGGCACTGAGGAGGGGGGGGCAGGTAAGGCTGTTTTTTAAGTGTGTGGTGGTTCGATGCACTCAAGCAAGTCCAAATGGTGTTAAGAAATAAAAATAATAATTGCTAAGTTGAGACCCGATAAATCTCGTGCCCCCCCCCCATAGAACCGCTAATGTTAGCCTGTGTTACTGACTGATGTCGCTAATTTGTGCAACAAGTGAAACCTCAGAGTGGGAAAAAAGTGATTGTTGGTGATTCAGAGAGGAAGAGGAGCGTGACTGAGGATGATGAGGCTCTGGAGGAGGAGAGGAAGAAGAACCTGTCCATCCTGCAGAGCGTTCTCGGCAGCAGCCAACAGACCTGCAGTAGCAAGACAGCCGGCAAAGCCAAGACCTTCAGGTCAGCCTCACACTTGCATGCAGAGTCTGAACTACATCAGCGTCCGATCTGGAACTCAGAGGAACACAATGACTTGTTTGGGGAAATGTGCTTATAGCCACTAGGGAGCAGAGACCCTCAGGTCATGCGTGACATTTACAATAACATATCTAGCTGGAACGACTTCCCTGACAGTGATTTGATGCAGCATCTGGAAGAGCGACTGTTGCTACTCATCATGGAGGACCTGGTAAGAGACTAGAGGAGGATTCCCTCTGTACAAAACTAGATCCTGAACCTGATCTAACCGATGACTCATCGCACAGGTTCTCTAGCACTTTCACCCTGCTACTATTCATTGTGCTAAGCTAACTAGCGCTCAGTTGGTCTCTGGGGTTCAGCTCCCTAATGGGTAAACAAGGGTTTCCAACTATTTGTCTGGTTCTGAGGAGGATGGAAAATAAATATATTCAAACCCCCCCCCCCCCAAAAAAGGCCTTTTTAATGTTTTTAACTCATTAAATGTGGAAAAATGTGTTTGCAGAGACGTTTCAGTGCTCCATTACGACCCCAGCAGAGAGGAACACTCTTCGTTTGAGACCAAAACAGATGAAACCAAGAAGGAGAGGTATGAACAGAGACTAGGAAGGCCCCGGCTCTCTGTCAGCCGCGTCACTGACCATTTCAGCAAATTTTACAAAGTAAATCTGACATTGATACATTGTTTCTGTCAGAATACCTTAAAAGTACCAAAAGTACCGAAACCAGCAACATGTTAGCGTCTGCGGCTCCAATAGAAGGAAATAGTCCATTTATTCTGGACTACTTCGAGTGACATCTTCAATTAGATTTTGGTACACAGATGAAAACCACCAATCAACACGTTAAGGTACTGCATGGTATCCTGCCTCTGAGCGATGTACCTACTCCACAGCAAGTCGGCCAGAAAGAAGAAGAGGGAGGAGGCTCAGAAGCTTCCAGACGTTTCTAAGGAGATTTACTACGACGTGTCTGGTGACTTGAAGGCCTTGTTTGGTGTGACCAAGAAGGACGAGGTCAGAGATCAACAGATGGTGAACTGGGACCAAGAGGAGGAGGAGGAGGATGGAGCAGGAAAGGATGAAGAGCAGCCACCACTTCCATCTCTGCTCTTCACCGATCCCAACACAGAAAAAGAGGAGTCGTCCGAGTTCAAATTCTCCTTCTTTAGTAACGACGCAGAGGCAGGAAGCGGAGCGACAGGTGCGTTAAGCCTCTGATGGTCATCTCAGACCAGCTGGGGTAGGAGGTGCTGTCGCCCCTTTTAAATATTTCTCTCTGTGTCTAGCAGATGAGTACAAGGTGGAAAACATCCAGGCACCAAAGGTGTCATGGCAGCAAGACCCTCGTTTACAAGACAGCAGCTCAGAAGAGGATGAGGAAGAGCAGGAGGAAGATGAGGAGAAAATATGCTCCTCCCCTAAAGCCACAGAGTGAGAATAATTTAAATGTGTGTGTGTGTGTGTGTGTGTGTGTGTGTGCGTTTTTGTACCACAGCTGTAACTAAATGTGTTTTGATTGACTAATATCTTTTAAAAAATGTCTTAAAATGGTCTAAATAATTGCTGTCATTTTTCAGAGTTTAGATTCTTTATTTTATGACACAATCAAAACACAGATATTTGATAGTTTGTGACGTCTTTACCAAAAAAAAACCTCAAAGCTTTTGAGACATTGGAACAAATGAACATTTTCCTGACTGGAATTGTTGGACGTGCCGTGTTTGGACGGAGCCTTGATGCTTGGCTGTGAGCTCCCTGAAGCGGAGCAGGTGGTTTGGCCGATGTCCTCTTGAGTGTTTGCTCCTGCTCACAGGGACGAGACGCCACCCAAGAAGCAGCTGTTCTTCTTTCACCCGGACGACAGCAGATTGACAGGTATGATGGAGGCGTGCGGCTTTCTGAGCCACCAACAGCCTGAGTTTTAAACCACTGCAGCAAGGGCGACAGACTGTTTTTGTACAATTTCTGGGACACATTTGAGGTTTAGGACATGGTTTAAGCTTCAGGCCAGAGCTGGGTTTAGGTCCAGGTTGGGGAAAGACTTTGGGCTCAAACGAGAACTGCTTCCTGCTATACTCAGTCGCCATCACCTCTTAAGGAGGAAAAAGAGACAGCTAAGGTGAAATTATTCCCTCATAATTTATACTTTTAAGGGATAAGCTCATGTCAGTTCTCTTCATGTAACCCCTCATCGATTTAAGTTGAAGCTGGAAGAGAGGGAGACCTCCAGTAGAGATCAGAAGCTGATCAAGTTGATGTGTGTGACCTAAACTCTCCTGCCATCCACTATCAGAAGGTCCTCGTTGGTTCTGCCGTTCTTCCCAGCTGGAGGAGCAGAGAGAAGAGTGGGAGGGACGGAGGAGCGCGCTCAGACAGGTACACCTCACCTGACATGACACCTGTGGCTGGTGTTTGGTTGTAGAACGTTTCTTAAAGTGTACTCTAACACATGAGATGTTCTAATTCTAGTAGTCGATTCTATGTAGTCACTGAAATACACTCAGGGGTAATTTTAGTCCCAGTTCTCCGTAGAACAGCAGTTATTGGTCAGAAATTTCACTTCTCAAGGCCAAACATGGCTAATATTCTCTTGTACTCGATCTACAGCTGGTGAAAGAACCCACCCCCCCCCCCAGCATATACTGAGTAGTAATATTGTAGTAATATTTACAGGGTTGTTCAGTTTTAAACGGGATTTATACTTGTAGCAGAGGGTGAACGAGAGTTCTGATTTGAGGACATGAACCAATCCAGAGTATAAAACTTATGTGTCTTTCTTTTAATGCAGGAGTACCGCAAGAAGCACAAGGATGCCCGCAGGAAACTGAAGTCCTCCCAGAGGAGCTGAGGATTATGGGAAGTGGAGTTTGTTTCATGTTTTTCCCCCTCACTGGTCTGGACTTGAGGATCAAGAGCCTATTGACTGAAAGCTCTGGATGAAGATCAACAGAGTATTTTTTAAAATTTTAATAAATAATACAGAGATATTTTTGGTTTGAGATTCCTATTGAATGGGGATTTGTTTTTTCTCAGTCACCATGGAGACATGGCTGCCATGACTGTCAGCAGCCACGCAGCCCTCAGAGGTGTAGGCACAAGAAATATGCCACCACGGAAGGAAAGAAATGGAAGAAGTCAAAACAACACGTATCAGAAAAGACGCAATAACAAGTACCTTTTCTGTGTTTGACATTTATTGCTGACTGTACTTGACCATGTTTTTTTTTTTTTAACTTGTCACCTGTGGTCCCCCGTGTTTCATGCCTCCCACCTGTGTGACTCTGGCTGACTTCAGTAGGTCAAAGTCACAGACTTTATTGAGGGTTTGTTTTTGTGCAGGACACCTGATTTAGACTAACTTGTAGCCCTGCAATAAAGGCACACCTGTAAAGATTAGAATCATTCTGGATGATGTGCAGTTTGTAGAGGTGTTTTGGTCATATTCAGTTTAGGAGGAGTTTTTTTTTTTTTTGCCTTCCTTATTAGATTGTAATTACTTTCGGTCTTGAAAACACTATTATTATGAGTTTTAACGTGAATGTTTTTTAGTCGCGGACGTACGTTCTCAAGTGGTTTTATTTTGAAGTGTGTAACCGGAAGCTCCGCGTGCTGTCCAGCCATCCATCCTCTGGAACGAACAACAAGTGCAGAAGTGATCAGAAGCTTCAGAACTCCAGCATCAGGACCGGACGGAGCTCCAACTGACGGGAGGGAAAACAAACAAACAAACAAACAAACAAAACTCGTTCATGGACGTTTTTTATCTCCACAGTCAAATGTTTGTAGCAGCGCGTGTCCGTGGACAGAAAACCCCCTCAGCCCAGCGGTAAACATGAACCCGGTTCTCTTTCTTTTGCTTCTTTCCCTCCGGACGGCTGAGCTCCGCCACGTCCACCTCGCTCCACCGGCCCGGGGGTCCCTCCAGGGGTCCGTACCGGCGGAGGTTGCTGGTTTGCAGCCGGCGGAGGGAACGGAGCGGCCACGCCACCCGGAGAAAACTTCTCTGGACTGGGGTGAAAGTCCCAGTGTCCCGGATTTGAGGCGAGTCGCCCGAGGGGCCAAAGATGGATCCTTGAGGAAGAGGGACCCCCCGAGCAGCCACGACGGGTACTTCACCACACCGCGGGCTCGCCGGCACACCGCCGCCCCGCCGGGCAACTCCTCATCGGGCGGGTCCGGGCTCCTCAACCCGCTCTTCCCGGTGACCGACGGGTCGTACTGGGCGTACGCCGTCATGCTGCTCGCGCTGCTGCTGTTCGCCGCGGGCATCGTGGGCAACCTCGCGCTCATGTGCATCGTGTGGCACAACTTCTACCTGAAGAGCGCGTGGAACTGCATCCTGGCGGGCCTGGCCTTCTGGGACTTCCTCGTGCTCTTCTTCTGCCTCCCCGTGGTCATCTTCCACGAGCTCACCTTGAAGAGGTTGCTAGGAGACCTGTCGTGCCGCCTCGTGCCCTATCTGGAGGTGAGGAGTGTAAAAAAAATATATATATATATATATATATACATATATATATATATATATATATTATATATATGTATTATATATATATATAAAATTTTTAAGTTTAAAACTTTTCATCCTGGTTTCCTCCGAGCTCAGATGGAAGAAGCCAATAAAACAAAGAATAAAATCGTGAAACGACACTCCCAAAGCCGAGCTGTCACGTCAGTTTAAAAAGTGGAATTAGGATTTAACTGTCAACTCCTGTGTCTCCAGCTCGTTGGCACCTTCTATAAATCCAAGCTTGAGGTCAGTAAAAGTGAACTGCGACAAACTCGAGGTCTGTCAGCGCAACATTTATGGGATTTTTTTTTACTACTTCTGTGGAACTAAACTGTGTTTTGCGCAGTAAAGAGAGAGAGAAATGTTCCTAAATGTTGCATCTTTCTTTGCCTTGTTTTATTTGAACATCTCCCTAGAAAAGATGCTGCAACCTGACAATTAATCGGTCGAAGTCGGTCAGCAGCTGCTGTGAGTTATTTCATCATCTCTTTTCCGAGTTAACTCAGGTCAAGTTTGTTATTTTTGTTGTTGTTGTTTTAATTTCCCCCCCTGAAACCAGGATGTAATGGAAAAGTAAAAGCGACAGATGAAACTGTAAAGCTGACCAATCTCGTCCTGCCAGTGGAGCGCCACCATCACGCTGCTGTGGCGTCCCTGTGTGTGCAAATGTTTTCCAGTCTGAGGGGTCCGGGGCCGCAGTCAAAGGCCTGTTCGTGTCTCCTCGGTTTCACCGAGTCTCCACACACAGGCTGTTGTGAGCCGTTGGGCCCAGCTGACCTGCGGGAAGCCGCTCTCCTTCCTCGGGCTCTGAGACCCGAACAAACCGACGAGAATAAGACTGACAAATCAAGAAGGAGTTCAGGGCCTGCTGGGGCTGCTGCCCCCCCTCCTCCCCTCCCCAGGCTCAGAGAAGCCCCCCCTCAGTACGCAAAGATAGAGACGAGTTGTGTCTGGAGGCTCTGAGAGTTCAGGAGAAAGAGCAAACTTCTCGTTTTTCGTGCGCGTTCACGGACAAAGCGAGGAGCGCACGGCGGGCGTTCGAGCGCGTTCGAGCTCGCTCAACTAATTGGTGTTTAATCCGGACAACAGACGCCTGTAGAACGGCACGACGGCTTCAGGGCACCTCGTGAGGAGATGAGCTGTAGTACTGTGTAGTAGTAGTAGTAGTTTACAGCAGTATGTCATTATAAAAGAGGAGTAGCTCTCAAAGTAGAGCTCCTTCGTTCTTTTGGCTGCTGGATTTTCATCGCTCACCTCCGTTCGTCTTATTATCACGTTTCAATGTGGACACGCACTTAACTGACCTCTTTTCTGCATCACCCCCCCCCCCGCCATTCCCTGATCTATTTTGATGCTAATGAACGTCTATAAATTAATTAATGTTTGTTAAAATGCTGTGTTTTAGTGCTGTTTGAAGCAGGTCGGCCTGTCAGGCTCCTTCTGTGCTCTGCTAGCGCGACCATTTTCATGCTAATTCGAGCCCTGTGTTAATTATCTGGAGTTGTGTCTTAACTGTTTGAGCTCATTAAACACTCACAGAGGGAGGACAAGTCTCTCTGATGATAATCTGTGTTCCTGGCCAAAGCTGCAGACTTCATCCAGCACAAGGCACCCAGACGCGTCTCGGGCCTGTAGCTGCACAGTTGTTCCAGCATAATGGCTCTCTATTCCCACTGTGACTGCTTCCTTGTTTTTGTCCTCCAAAGGTTAAACTGTTTTACTGCCTGTAGTTTGGAACAGCTTGCCTCTAGTTTAGCGCATCAATGCGGACAAAAGACTTCAAATGCTCAACAAAATATTCAGGAGAAATCTTAAAGAGGGATTTTCTGACACCAATTTTTTTTTTTTCCCCTCCCAGTACCGATTCTGGTACCTGAACTTGTACCAAGTACTGATCTGATACAAGTGTTAAAAATATACATAGCAACATTATTTTCCTCATTGTGACTCGTGTAAATCTATCCTGCTGTCGCGGGTTCGGCACTCAGCTTGTTAATAATTAACTTTTTTTTTTTTTGAAAAGAGAGAGAAAAAAGTGTAGTTTCACTTTTAGAAGTGCTCCGTGATCTAAAACAGCTGGGAGATGTAGTTTTTGCCAAAAGTCACTCAAACAGGAGAGGAGCAGCACATTTGTCGGGGACGAGCATCAGCATTCAGTGGACGGAGCCGTTTACTTTCGGCGGTCGCGTACCGAAAAATCGAATCTTCCTCGCCGCTGTGTGAACAGCAGTGGAAGCGCATCACAACTTCCTGTGAAGGCTTCTGTTTTGGAGCAGTGAAGAAGAAATGATTTCCTGCAGTCAGAGGTCACTGAGCCGACCGTTTCAGAGCTCATCGTACCAGAATTTCCCCTTACACTTCCTGCATTCGCTGCCAGTGTCAGAAATGTTTCTGATGTTCGCATCTGAAGTGGAGCAAATACTACTTGGACTTGGACTTGGACTTGGTAGACCAGGCCAGAATCTAGTGCTTCTCTCCCACAGCAGGAAGCCCTCAGGGTCGAACCTGAGAGCTGGAGAGCAGTTGTCCTCGCTCTCGGGGGGGGGGTTAAGGGTTCCCTCCTGTGATCCAGAGACATTCGGTTGAGTTTGTTTGACGTAGGATTGATCTGAGAGACGCTCCAGCACCACCAAGCCTGCGAGGGATGAGAGTGCACTCACGCGTTGATAGGAAAGAAGAACACCTGAGGCATCAGTACATCCGGGATTCATCATCCTGTCCTGATGAATTCTGACATTGTTTTTGAAAAGTACTTTTTTAAGTAATATTAGAGTGTCATCAATAAACTGAAAACCCTGAGGGGGCCTCACGGGGTCCACGGCTGCCAAACCGGTTCCTCACAAGCCGACACCTCCTGTTTTCTTATTAATGTCTCATAACTGATGTGTGAATGTTTTCTTCATGAGCGCGTCTCTCCTGTCTCTGGTCAGGTGACCTCTTTGGGTGTGGCCACATTCAGCCTCTGTGCTCTGAGTATTGACCGCTTCCACGCCGCCACCGGTCCCAGACCCCTTCACATGCCGAAGGTGGAGTCCTGCCAGTCCATCATATCCAAGCTGTCGGTCATCTGGATGGGCTCAATGGTGCTGGCGGCCCCCGAGCTGCTGCTGTGGCAGCTCCTCCAGGAAACCGTCGGCCAGCCGTCGCTCCCGACCGACCTGCAGCAGAGCCACAGCGGAGGGTCACTCATGGCTGCCTTCAGAGCCAGAACAGACTCGTTTGTGGTTGATATCTGCGTCCGCGAGCCCTCTGTGGAGCTCCCAGAGAGCATCTACTCGCTGGTGCTGACCTACCACGAGGCCCGCATGTGGTGGTTCTTTGGGTGTTACGTCTGTTTGCCGCTGCTCTTCACTCTGGCCTGCGACTTGGTGACCAGGCAAGTGTTAGGTCAGCGTGTGCAGCAGAAGCCCAGCAGCGAGAAGGTGACCAGCAAAGCTTCCTCCTCCTCCTCCTCCTCCTCCTCTGCGTCTTCCTCATCTTCCAAGAAAAAGCAGCATGTTCGGGAGCAGAGGCTACGCTCTACTGTGATGGCGCTCACCATCTTGTACATCTCGTGCAACCTGCCAGAGAGCATCTGCAACATCACGCTGGCCTACATCTCAGCCTCGGTGTCCGCCGCGCTCCCGGCTCTGGCTCTGTCAGCGCTGGCTCTGACTGGACAGCTTCTGCTGTTCGTGCGTTGCTCCGCCACGCCGGTGCTGCTGCTGTGCCTGTGTCGCTCGCTGGGCCAGGCCTTCATGGACTGCTGCTGCTGCTGCTGTGACGAATGTCTACCCGACGGCAATTCCTCTTCATCCTCCTCGGGCTCCACCGCCGCCACCTCCACCGTCTCCTCTCCCACATCTCTCTCTCCACCCTCGCTGTCTCCCTCCAGCAAGGAAGAGACCACAAAGAGTGTGTTGGTCATAGAACCAGCCGTCTGCTACGACCGGGCCAAGGACTCTTCGGTGGCTATCGGGACGCCCTGCTGAGGGCCAGAACTGCATCTTTCACTCATGATAAACCTGGAATAGTCATGGAATTAGAAAATAGCAACTTCCAGGCCTGGGATTTTTTTTTTCTTTTTTCGGAAAAGTAAATAAAGCCAGAAAATTTTGGAAAATTGATTCACAAGTACCGTACATGGAAGTGATTTCACTAAAGCTCAACAGAGAAAAAATCTCCTTGGTTACTGGTATACACGTTTGTGTCGCATCAGACCACTGGGCTTGGCAGTGATTTTAGTTCAATACGCGCTGGTAAATTTTGACATGAATTTCTCTGTTTGGGTCTCAAGTGTAAACAGATGTTTCCGAGAGTGTTTGCGTGGAAAAGCCACGTAACCGAATCAGAGCAATTGCGTAGCAAGGCTTGTCATCAGATGTCACTTCGTTTAGATCATTACAAATTACTTTTAGTCCTGACAGCTTCGTATCCAGCGAGTTGGAGGCTGAGACTTTGCAACACGGTGACGCGGACAGTGTTCATTGAGCTGTCGACATTATTTTTAGCGTTGATGTCAAATGATGAAAGTATAATGTTAGAGGATTTTCTCATTTTTTCTTCAGTTTGTGAAAACTATAATTGTGACTCTACGCACAAAGCCCATTATTTTCCCAGTTTGGCGCTGACTATGTTCACAGGCCTGCACAGAGCCCCGACCTCAGCTCCGTCCAACACCTCTGAGAGCAACTGGAGCACCAACTGCGGGCCAGAACTTCTTTATCCGTCAAAGCATCGGCGGCCAAACTCACCAGTCTTCTTGTGGCCAAATGGGAGCAAAACACTGCAGCCAGGTTCCAAACTCTGGTGGAAAATCTTCCCAGAAGCCTGGAGGCTGTCAGAGCTGCAGAATAATGGCCGTGCTTTTGTTCATGCTATGTGGTGTATGAGAATAGCGCTCAGGTGTCATGTCGTTAAAACCACTTTTTAATGCAGTAAAAGTAGTTTTGATGCAGGTAAAACTCCCAACTACTGTGGTGAAGCAGGAAGTGGGTCAGTAATCTGTGACGTGTGTTTGTAAAGGACTTGTTCTCCTTCACCCCGCCCCCCTGTTAACTGTGTGTAACCTGTTCCCATCCCGCCTGCTCGTGTTTCCTCACACGTCCACGCACAGATCTCAACTCATACTAATCACTGATAGAAACGATGGACAGAAGAATCAAGGTGAAACCCACATTGTAATCAGTCAAATAACCCTTAACTGTAGTTTGAGCGATCCGAGAAAGTGAAGTCACCGTAGGCGTAGAGATTTGTGTGACGGCATTTAGACACAATACAGAGTCTGTGGATTAATCCCTTTATCGTAGGACTTGTTGCCGTTACAGTTTCTGTGACGCGCAGGGTTTGTTGTAGTTAATAATGTCTAATGCTCATTCAGGGCACTAATGTTGGTACTCGTTACGTACTGTATAGGATAGGAAACTGGAACTCTGGATGGAAGACGCTTCAACTGAAAAATCTGAGACTTAAGACGTTTGAGCTGGGTTTTCTTTTCTTTTTTTTTTACTTTGCTGTTGCTGTTCATGTGTCTCACTGTCTCTGTGTCCACAGGATGCACCTGGGTCGTCCGTGTCTGCGCGCGCGCGCGCGTGTGTGTGTGTGAGTGAGAAACTGGCAGCTGAGGTGCATCCTGTGCTGACTGCAGGTCCAAGACAGTTGAGAGATCGTCAGAGAAATCAGCGCTGCAATTACTGTAATCAAGCAATGGAGTGTAAAGTTTTGTACTTGTTTTATAACTTTTGGTTTAGTAAAGTTCCAATTTCCTACATGAGGCGTTTGCTTCAGCTGTCGTTCCTCACCAGGTGTCATGTTTTCAAGTGGTGCATCTGATATCCCAGGAAAATCTTGATGTCCACTGGGATTCAAGGGTGAATCCAGAAGATTCACTCTGGTGGTCACAGTTCCCATCCATCCTTTTTCTAGACCCCGTGCTTGTACCAGGGCTTGAACCCAGAACCCTCTTGCTGTGAGGCAACAGTGCTAACCACTGCACCCGCGCGCTGCCCGGTCACTGTGTTTTAAATTTAATTATTTTCCTTAAAGCATCTTTAGAACCTGGAGGTAATGTTAGCCAATGTGTCAACTGAGAGAGGCCTAATTCCCAACTCACACCAGATGTGCTGAAGTTCACTATAAAATACTTTCTGCTATTTTTCTTTGAGTTCATCAAGTGGCCACCCACTGCATGAAAACTTTAAATTGATTTTACAAAAAATGCCAGAGCAAAATAAAGAATTCTCTGTTAGACATGGCTGCGATGTAAGTTCACTTGTCGGCTGGCGTTCTGGTCAGGTTCAATCAAGTCTGCCAATCATGAGCAGACAGAGAAGAAAAGGATCAACAACAATGGAATGAGGTATTTTTTGACGTAGGTAATAAAAAGAAAGTCACTGAGAGTGACTTCATGAAGTCTTAAAAGCTTCACGTGTGGATTTGTGCGATCCGGCACTGCAGAGATGCCTCATGTCAACGCGGCTCTCCTCTGGGGGGGAATGCTATGCAGCCAGCCGTGTTCCCAACACCCACTCAAGGAGAAAGCTGTTCATGCTTGACTGTGACTCTCCTTTCTGTTATTATTCAATTATTGAAGGTCACAGCTTCACAATAAGTGTTGGCCTTTGAGTTTCTGCAGACATAATGAGCACAGTTGCTCTGTGACCAGTTGCTGGGGAGCGCAGACAAGAATTCCTTGTTCAACCGAGAATTTCCAGAGCTTTCCGGGATTTTATTTTTGTTTTAATACTGTTGATGTACTCAGTGTCTCGGGCCTTCCCCCTGACAGAAGATTGTAGGGTGTAGACACTTATCCTGTCCACTTGGAGATAAAAAAAAAAGAAATACGCAGGTGAAAAGAGCATGTTTCAAACTAGCTGAAACTGTCATTTATGAGTTAATCCTGGCTGGTGATGTTCTTTTGAAAACAGGTACTGATGCAGTCAACCCAGGGACATAGATGGATGTTGTCGTCTTTTATTTTGGACATAAAAAGACAAGGGCGTGATACTTCCCGTTCAAGCCATAAATTGTGAAAAATGCTGCCGCGGTGTTCAAGGAAAATCTTCGATTATTCCAGGTTGACATTTTGTTGTATATCCAGAGGAACCACGGCCAAAACAATAAATACCAATATAGAATAAAACATTAAATCTGAAGGCATCGTTTAGAAGCACGAAGGGATTCCTGAGTCTGTTGGTCCTCCATGTAGGGAGACATCAACTCAGCATCAACTCCCTGGACAGAGGAGTCAATCATAGATGAAGCAGGTCGAGAACCTCATTCTTCAGATTCATTTAAGTTTAAAGAGGCACAACAACTCCTCCACGACAGCAGCGATAAAAAAAAAGGCAGCGCGGACCCTGACCGGATGGGGTGAAAGAGAGGGACAGAGAGAAGAGGAGAGAGACTGACAGGCGGCAAGGCGACGGCAGAGAAAGAGACCGACAGACGCGGACAAAGAGGGACGAGGAGACGTAGACGCACAACAGCAAACGACAACGATTTAAATTCCTACATCTACCACCACCACCGCAGCAACCATCTCGCGCATAATGCGAGCATGAGAGTATCAGTTTTCATCAAGTACCATCTTCACCAGCTCCAAGCGCATACTCGTGAGTACCTCAAAGACAAAACACACTTTTGGCGAAGTATCCATTTTAAGGTGAGCACCCCAACTACGCTATACCACCTGTTGTAGGCTAACTTTTAAGGTAGGGGAGTCCCAGACTGACCTGAGCTCAGTCCCCGCATCCAAGAGGAAGCAAACCTCTCCTATGGTCTGACCCACAAAGAAGAGACGGACACCCGTCTACTCGACACAAAACGCCTCGTTATGACCCGAAACCCACAATTAATCAGATAAAGATGGGGGATGATTTAGGGATCTTTTTCCAGCTTACATCATTAAATCTTAATGTGTTATGTTTATGGGGGGCCACCTGGAGCCCCTCACAGATGTGAGCGGGCCCCTCACTCTCACGCCTGCTGCTGCCGCTGCCGCTGTAAGTTGAGTCTTGGTTCCTTTGAGCTGAAATATTTGTGCTCCCACATCAATGTGCCTGGGCAAAGAGAAGGAGGAGGGGAAGCTTCAATAAGGCCTGCTTTGTTCAGGCGTCCCCCTCTCTGGCTCAGAGAGAGAGAGACGCTTGAACAAAGCTGCATATCAATCGCCATCCACCAAGGGAGTTGCTAAGCTACACAACACCCACCTCCTCCCACCAGCTGCCCCAGTCTCTGAAGACAGAGAAGAAAGAGGGCTGAGATGCAGGGGAGGAAAAAAACTGCTGCGGCCCACCCAGATAAGCCAAAACTCACACTCCTCTCTTCTCGGTTGCCTTGGTGACCGGCTCAGACAGCACGGTGACCCGAGTTGGCAATATGGCCCTGACAAAACCAACATGATCCCAGGTTTGAACCCGCCTGAGGCCCCTGCGTGTTCTCTGCCTGTTCCTGCTGCGTTTATGTGGACTCCCTTGGGGACCTGGACGAGGGAACGGGCAGCAACATGAAAACCTTATCATGTCACTCTTCCTGTTCAAGCTAGAACTGGAGACTGTCGAGGGTCTCGTCCACAAACACCTCTCCTAAGAAGCAGAGACTGAAGTGGGTTTTGCATGAAATATTTGTATGTGAAGGAAAAAGTCTGTTTTGGAGCATCTAGTGGGCCGAACTTTTACTTTTGTTTCATTCACTGTGGCGGCAAGTTATTGATCTTTAACTGAAATCGTCCTCATCCAGTTTTTAATGTTTAAAAATCAAGCGTTGTGTGAAAATACGAACAAAAGTTTAAACAATGAATCGATTAGAAGTCCAAAAAATACCAAATTCAGTGTCAGTCGTCATCATTAAGTAATACACAAATTGTACTTCTACATAAGTTTTGGAAAAACTTCTTTAGATTATATTTTGCTGTACTTTGTACTTCAGTGACACTGAGAGTGCTTCTTGCTTCCGCATCATGCAGGAAGTGCTGGGCTCGGTTGCTGAGTGATGCTGGCGTCCTGCAGCAATGTGTCTCCCTTCAGAACCAGAGGTTCCGGATGCTTCCACATCTTCTGTCATTGAAAACACAGAAACGGTCCAGTTTGTTCCCCCCGGTCCCGTCACTGTGGGCCGGCAGGTGGTGGAAGCTGACCGGAGCCCCGCCAGCAGACGGGGGGCGAGCGACCCGGGCCACTTCCTCATTGAGCTCTTTAAGAGGACTTGGGAAACATCAGTGAGGCCTACAAATAAACCCCGGGGGTCCCTTTCAGTCCTGAGCAAACAGAGCTTTCATTAACTTGGCAACACTCAGGGAAAAAAACCAAACAACAACTGAATGTGGTCTTTCAGGATGAAGGGAGGGCAGAAATACAGCAGCTAACTATGAAGCACAGAAGGGTCCAGATTATGCGACAACATAATTATTCAGATCGGTCAATGCATTTTTATTTCCAGCCAGATGAATGCGAGGCACATCGCCTCAATGTCCTTTAGTAGAACGCTGAGCCTTTTTACTGTGACACTGACAGCAGAGAGAAGAGCAGCAAACCTTGACCTGGTTTTGATGATGTCACAACCGCAAATAAATAAAGAGGTGGGTGATAAAAGGAGGACGAAGTACCCAGAGACAGCGGGCGCATTCGGGCCTAATCTGGGACTTTTTTTTTTCTTTTTTTTTTGGGGCACTCACGCCTCAGCAAGTGTCGCGTGGATCGGACGAGGCCCAAATATAACGAGCCAAGCTTGACTTGGACCGGATTCGGGCCGTATCAGGTGGACCTGTGGCTCAGGTGAGGCACTGGCCCTGTCTGAGCCATAGCAGAGCTGGAGCGAGGACACCGCCGTCCAAAATACGCATGAAATGAAGAATCCTGAGCTCTGACTGGATGCTCAAGGTCAATTTGAGGATTAAAAGTGTTTTATTTCTTCGACCGCATGGGGGCAGCGTTGCTCCGTGTCCTGATGGCTTCAGTCAGGCTGAGCACCAGGAGTCCTCCCCTGCCACTGTGCTCAGAAATTAAAACCTCCCTACAAGATACAAGACACTTCATCGTCATGATACACACGTGTACAACGAAATTAAGGCGCGCAGTCAGGGCACGGCCTCACTGAGAGAGGAGAATGAACGAGGCCGGATGGAAAAAAATGGCTAAAACAACAAACGTCGCTCGCATCCAATCACTGATTCACACAGCCTCACACATTCACAACAATACCAAACAGGCATCAGGCAGTCAGAAACTGCACATTTCAAAAATACTGCACTTTTATCATTCAGTGTTAGACGTGGTTCAGCGTGATCATGGCTCAGGCTGAGGTGAAACACCAGAACTTGATGAGGAAGCAGAGAGAGAGAGAGAGAGAGAGAGGAAATTTACCTCCGTATCTCTTTATGAAGAAGACATTTTGTGTGTATTTTGTGGGTGCTACACACACGTGTTATGGGGACGCAGAGAAGCAGTGATTCTTCAAATTACGAGCTTTAAATCTTCCTGTTCCGGGGCTTTGCTCCCTCGATTGTTCGGTAATCTACTGACTCTCGTTTCATTTCAGTTTCCAAACTAGTTTTAGTGTTGGAGGATGAAAATGGAAAATCTGTGTATTAAATACTTCGATAATTATTGAGACCTTCACTCAGACCAGTGCAGCTATTAATTCTGACCTTTTGAAAATGTTTTTTATTACTCACTTTTCCTCCATCGGAAGCATTCTAAATCACCTGCAGTTTGCTGACGGAGAGTTGAGAAGATAAAAACACATTTTTATTGTACAGTATTACTCTGGCAAAGTTTCCATAAGGAAGGTCTAAACAGTGCAGCATTTGTGTGTGTGTGTGTGTGTGTGTGTGTGTGTGTGTGTGTGTGTGTGTGTGTGTGTGTGTGTGTGTGTGTGTGTGTGTGTGTGTGTGTGTGTGCATGTTTATACAGGAGGCCTGCAGCCTCCTAACAGAGACCAGACACAACGGCCATATTTAGACTGTTAGCACATCCAGCACCCCTGCTTGTTTATGACAACGACACACAAGACACTTTTTATTTCCTCTTATGGTGAATGTGTGTGTGTGTGTGTGTGTGGGGGGGGGGGGGGGTCATAACTTAAGCCACCGTAAAGGATACAAACCAGACTTAAGAAGTGAAGCAGGCTTTCCTGGGACAGTCAGGAGCTCCATTTGACTAAATTGCCCTTCAAATGTCCCTCAGCGGGATGACAGCAAAACTCCAGTCACTGTTTTATGATTTTTTAGGTCAAGGAAGAAGGGCGTCAACAGCCTGTCGCTGCTAAGATGAGATCAAGCCCAGCAACCTGCAGGTATGGATCCAGAACCCAACCTGGAGCACCACCAGGATCAGAGGCCTGATGCCACAACAGCATCCACAGAACCTTGTTAAGGCTTTTATCTGAGGCCGGCTGGATTACCGCGGCGGGCTGCTCTCAGGTCTGTCAAAGACATCGACCAGACAGCATCAGCTGATCCGCAACGCCGCCGCCGCCGCCTGCCACAGTTCTAACAAGCACAACAAAATCTCAGCGGATCACTACAGCGGCTACCAGCAGTCGCCGAGAGGATTAACTTCTCGTCCATTAACGACTGAACAGCTCAGGTCCAGAAGACCCCTCGGGCCTCCTGGTCGGGTCAGAACCTGGGTACTGGAGGCAGGTGAGGCTGGCAGGAGCAAACGTCAGGCTTATTCAAATACTCTACTCTCGTACTATGTTGAGGTAGCTGTACTTTACTGAAGTACTTCCATTTTGGGAGACTTTGTACTTCGTCTCTATTACATTTGAAGGGAAATATTGTAATTTTTTTTTTTTTTTTACTGTGATACATTTTTCTGAATCCGGCCTTCCTTCTGGAGGAAAATTACTTTCACAACAAGACTTATCTTTTCATACTGGCTTTTGACTGATTTTCTTTTAGCGCTTGCAGATTACTCGCCTGTGTTTTACTTATTCTTAACTTCATAATTTATTTTAATCTTTCAACCCCCCCCCCAAAAAAATAGTAAAGAACTAAAGTGCCGTATAAATAAATGTGCCTAAAGTTTGGTTAATTAGAGAAGTACAAAGAACTCATCTTTTATCAAGAGAAATAATTTTTTAAAAAAACAGAAAAGGAAAGTAAATGAATGAACTGTGTCGTGCATCGGCTGAACCGGTGGCGTTTAGCGGTTTAGGTCCTCGTTGCCTTGTGAGCCACTGTCACGTCAGCCAGAACACAGTGAATCTCCTCCATGTCAGGGGACGTAAATGTGGGTGAAAAACTGCAGACGGAGCAACGATCGAGTGAATCTGTTGTAAATAAAAGGCTGCCGAACGACGACCAATACAAGTCCTCCTTTGGACCGACATGAAATATGAGGTTTGTGACGTGTTAAAGACTGTTTTGGTGTCGGATCGGCACTTTGTTCAAAGTCACGGAGCAATCGTGGTTTTTAACCATCAGAAAAGCGTTTCTCACTCATAATGGGGCATCCACCAGACCTGCCTTTCACAGGTTTTCCCATCCATCCATCCATTTTCTACCGCTTATCCTGTTAAGGGTTGTGGAGGGTGGAGGGGTGGAGCCTATCCCAGCGGCCTTCAGGTGAGAGGCGGGGTTCACCGTGGATGGGTCACCAGTCCATCAGGGCCAACACATATAGACAGACAACCATTGGCTCTCCCAGCCACGCCTACGGTCAATTTAGAGTCTGGATTAACCTCGTCCCCTCTTGATGTCTTTGGACTGTGGAGGAAGCTGGAGTACCGGAGAGAACCCACGCAGGAACAGGGAGAACATGGAGACTCCACAGAGAGACCCCGTGCTGCAGCCGGGGCTCCACCCACAACCTTCTTGCTGTGAGGCCACAGCGCTGACCACTGCTCCACCGTGCCGCCACCTTTTACAGATTTTCTCCTTTTATATTGATGCCATCTGATTTCCTACTTTCCTGTGGTCATGATTACTGTGGCCACTAGATGGCGTTTGTCACCTACTCTCCCATGGAGGCAGTTCTCTCCACTTGTGCTCATGAGCTAAAGACTCAGGTGCTCTTGTTATGGGAGAGTCTTCAACCCTTTGACACGCAGAAGTGAACAAACTGCGCAATCAAATCGCTGAACTTTAGTGAACAAAGTGATCGGGATGAGAAGAGTCGAGTCCGGCAGATGTTTGTGCCGGAGCGCCAGGACACGTCAGCGCATGCGAACCCTGATCTTATCACATTTCCTCCATGATGGACACGTCCCGACATCTGTGGCCTCTCTGTCTGCTGTGCTTTTAATGCATTAGTGCTCTCCGTCAAGGAAAGACGTGTGTGTGTGTGTGTGTGTGTGTGTGTGTGTGTGTGTGTGTGTGTGTGTGTGTGTGTGTGTGTGTGTGTGTGTGTGGAGAATAATGGCTCATGTTCTTGATTTGCTGGAATCAAACTGAGCAGCTGCTGTAAATCAGTGTCCAAACCTCCACACAGCAGAGACAACAGCCTCTCCCTCTCTCTCTCCTTCCCCCTCTCTCTCTCTCCTTCCCTCTCTCTCTCCTTCCCTCTCTCTCTCTCTCTCTCTCTCTCCCTCTGTCCGTCGCTCATTCACTCTGTCCGTCTCTCTACCTTTCTGTTTGAAGCCAAGCTGTATTTAATTCCCAGTTTCCCTCCCCCTCAGAGACGCAAGACTCCATCCCATCCTGTCCTCTCCTTTGTTTCTCTCTTCCTCCTACACATTCTACCCCTCTTTCATTCCATCTCTCATCATCCGCCGCCTTCAGCTAACCAGCCTCCCAGCAGAGAATTATGAATAGAATTCAAATCAGTTGAGCTTTACTGTCTCCCACCCCCTCGCTACCTGCCCCCTCCACGTCTCCGTCTCTACTTTCTGACTCCGTCAGATGGTTGGGTATTGATTATCGCTGTGACCGCACACCCACACCTCTCAGCCTCCTGAACGCCAACCCTCTCCTCCTCTCTCTCTCTCTGTCCTGTCTGCCGTTCCACTGGCTGAACCCGTCGCTCAAGTGTCTCTCTGTCAAACGCAGAAGTTTTTCAGTCAGAAATGTTCTCTGTCTCGTCCATCTGTAGCAGCAAAGGAAGAATGCAACTTTCCATCCAATCATTTTTGGAAAAAAAAGAAAAAAAAGAAAAAAAAAGAGCATAAGCAGAGATTTACAACGCAATTTCTAAATAATGAAATACATTTTAACTATTGTGACCGTCGCTGCTGCTATTCTGATGGACCAAGTAGAACCTTATGTTGAGCAACCCTGATCTAAGATGAAAGCTGACCACGCTTGAGGACCTTGAAGGTAAAACCTCTCATTTCTCAAGAATCTCATTCCTTCTCAGATTTATACGCGTGAAAAGTTAAGGGGAGAATAACTTGAGATTTGTGTGTGTGTGTGTGTGTGTGTGTGTGTGTGATTGCAGTTTCTTCTTTTTTTCCTTGTAAATCTTACATTATTTTTATGTCTTCACATTTAAGAGGACGTCCTGCATCAGGCTGCAGGAGCTGATGGAGCGTACAAACCTCCAGCAGGGAGAGACTTGCATTATTCAGATTTGGGGCCTGGCACAACGCTCAACATCCCGTAGGTCACGTGTTTTGCCGTTGTGTTTACGCCTCTTTTTCCGAGGTTCGTTCTGAGTGGTTTGACCTGCGCCCGAACTGCAACACCCGTCCACCTGTGGGCGCCTGATAGAGGTGAAAAATAAAGACGTGAATCTAGAGGTGGTATAGAAGACGTCATGAATACTTCATCGGTAAATACTGGGACATCCCATCTCTCAGATGCATTTACGGATATAAAAATAACTTCGACAAGCGTCCAACTGAAGCTGCGTCCAGGATGGCGGTCGATCTGGTGTTTCGTCGACCCGGCTGATGCAACGGAGTTATCAGCTTTTAAACAATGCAGTTCAGTCCGCCTCCGCCTGCAACAATAATTACAACATTTTTAGTTCCATTCTCAGTGACAACCTCCCAAGCCGTCTCCTGCTGATCCGTTCCTTTCATGTGTCCCTGGTGCGTCTTGATTCCCCTCAGCCAGCTTTTGTAATATTTCATGTATTTTTCTTTCTTTTTTTTCTTTTTTTTTTTTTTAAATTTCAACCTATTTTTGAAAATAGCAAACTGAACACAACCTGGATGCCAGGATGCTTCCTATATAAGAGAATTTCTTTTCTTTTCTTTCCATTTTTTTCACTGCAAAGTTTTGTGATAAATCTTGACAGGACACACAATCAACCTTCCACGTGCATTCAGTTCAAAATGCATTTTGCAATAAAGAGGAAAAACCTCATGATCTCTCGTTGGTAGGACAGTCCCACTGCGCGTCCGTGCGGAGAGCAGAAAAGTTTATCCTTATTCAAGCAGAAACACTAAATTCAGGGACGGAATTCAACCCGGAATTATTTATACTTGCGGTGATCAAGCATCACACACACACATCAGATACTTATCCAGAAAAGCAAATATCCTCAGAACAATTTTAATTTAATTCAATTTGGTTTTATTCGTATTTTTTTAAATCTATATTCCATTCTATAGTCATCATTATTTCTCTCTTTATTTGGTATCTAGTTTTTACATTTTACCTACATTGCATTACTTTTTGTAAACTTAAACACATCAAGACGCAGCAGAATTTTTGAAACTTTGCCTAAAATATCAGATATACAGAACAGAAAGGCCGTGGCCTCAATAATCAGGTACTCATCAGGTGATGTCGTCTCTCTGCTGATGAGACGGATGCAGGGGGATCAGGTGTTCACTGCTGTTGTGGGTCCCACGTCGTTAAAAATGCGTTGACCTTGAATTTTACAGATGCGCAGCATTACCAGGCAGAAAAGTAGGAAGCCCCGCCCACACTGTAGAAGAGACCAAGCACAGAGGCCACGTGTTGTCGATAACGCTGGAGTGTAAAAAAATGGAATAAACAGCGTGTGTTCTCTGCATCATGGCTGCACACCAGCAAGAAGTTCGTGTTTATGTTGCTTGTCTACTGCGCAATTTAAGTTCCACATGGAAAATAAAGTAAATTGAGTTGCCTGCGTGTTGCCAGACAGCAGGGTCAGACGCTGTCTGGGTACCAGTTTTCCTCACATCCTCCTACATGAAGCTGAATCAGACCGAAGTTCACGGGCTGATTTATAACAAACAGACCGAGCAGTGTTTCAACGCAACCGTGACATCATCAGAACCCAAAGATAGAGGAGAAATCGTGGCCAACACAGAACATCAGCTTAGAACGGCAAGATCCTGCCGATACGAGTCTGGAAGAATGTGTCTCAGCCCTCCGCGGTTTCAGAGAGCTGCCCCCCCCCCCCCCCCCCCGCTCTCAGGCAGAGTGATCGTTCCTGGAGAGAATTGTTGTGGTTCAATTTCTTCCATCTCCTCAGTGTATGTGTGTATGTGTGCGTGTGCGTGTGCGTGCGTGTGAGTGTGTTGAGGACGTGAGGATGTGACCTGCATCCAGCGAGCTCGCTGCCTGCTGCGGCTGCAGAGGGATCGGCTGTTCAGATGCTGCCTGTAATTATCAGATTATTGAAGAGTGGAGGTGCTGGTGGCCAACCTGAGCCCTTCACACTCATGATCACAATCACAAACATCAATACCCTCCTCCCTCAGCTGCCATCCATTATGCAGCCCCCTCCTCCTCTCCTCAAACTGCTGAGTGGAGGAGGCAGAGCTGCTGGGAACCTCACAGTCATACATTATATAACCAGCGCGCTGCTGCAGTCATGGTGCTCAAGCTCTGACACTGATTAACTGGTGGCTGTTCCTCTAAATCTAGCACATCAACCCCCACATGGAAAAATTGATCATTTTTTTCCATCTGCTTAAAAGGTGCACTCACTGGTTCTGGTTTAGAATCCAGCGTTGCTAAAATGTCCTGTCAGCTCAGAGTGGAACATGAGTCAGTTCCAGAGGTGACAACATGACAGTCCGAGCCACTTCCAGCAGACTCAGAACAAAGTGGTTCTCGGTTTGATCATCCAGACTTGAGCTTCTGGGATGTTTTGACAGTCGGGCGCCATTTCCTTCATGTCTCACCACCTGTTTTGTTTCAGTCCTTCGTTTTCTGCTGTTTCAGCCGCATTCACACCGCAGGTCGTGATGATCAGGAGCATCAATCATGAAAGGTTCTTATGGAGGGGGGGGGTTCAGACACATCCATCCATCCATTTTCTACCTCTTATACTGTTAAGGGTCATGGGGGGTGGAGCCTCTCCCAGCAGCCTTTGAGCCAAAGGCGGGGTTCACCCTGGATGGGTCACCAGTCCATCAGGGCCAGCACATAGAGACAGACAACCATTGGCTCTCCCAGCCACGCCTACGGTCAATTTAGAGTCTGGATTAACCTGGTCCCCTCTTGATGTCTTTGGACTGTGGGAGGAAGCTGGAGTACCAGAGAGAACCCAGCAGGAACAGGGAGAACATGGAGACTCACACAGAGAGAGACCCGGTGCTCCAGCTGGGGCTCGAACCCGGAACCTTCTTGCTGGGGGGGGGGGGGGCGACAGTGCTGACCACTGCACCACCGTGCACATTTTCGGTCAATACATTTCCATAACTTTTATAAATCTGTGAGGAACATTTTCACTTCTACACACTCCAAAGACACAACACACTCCAAGATACCTGACCGTTATAAGACGAGATTGTGTCCTGTCTTTAAGACCAAATCAAGGCTTAAACAAGTCCTAAGGTGCCTGAGCACAAATCTGAGTAAGACTATTTCACTCTTAATTAATCTTATTGGGGATAAGTGGAAGTGAGGGTGAAGACACGGACTACATCTCGTGTGTGTTGCTTGTTTGTATCATAACTCGTTGATCCTGATTTTGAGTCCAGTCCGTAAGCCTCAGCGAGGAGGACGGTGCTGCGTTTCTTTGACGTCTACAAGTGCCGGCGTGTTGAGCAAGACCTGCTTGATGTGCATGTATGTCATCTTAATCTGCACACTGCCTCTGAATGGTTCCCGGTCTCCTTCTCCCACTCCTTGTTGCATTTTTTATGTATTTCACCCACTGAAACCCAGTGGCTGTTTCTGAAGTAGCTGGAGCGTCTCGGTGAGCCGAGCGTTTCGCTCTCTGACCGTCACCCGTCTGAAAGGGGGGGCAGGTTGTGAACAGAACCAGCAAAGTGGCTTTGTGAGCTCATTTTTAAGGCATTTTAACCTCATTGGGGTTCGGAGAGACGTTAGATATTAGGAGCAACAATGAAAATGTGACTACGGAGGCATTTTCTTTGGAGGATTGAGAAGTCAAAGACTATCAAGACACTGCTGCCCACCATCGTCTACCGGATTAGTTTAAATTAAGCAGATCAGCAAGCTGATGGAGAAGCTGAGGCAAGCCGCAAAAGAGCGAAAAATTCTTTTCCATGGAGAAAAAAAAAACTTTCAGTGGTGTTCTTTACTCTTCCCTCAGAGAGGAAATACTCCCCACACCTGATGCGACTGCAGCATCCACGCTAACAGGAGCTGTGTAACTCGAGGCCTGACTAGAAGGGTTCTCCTCTGAGCTCCTGAATCCGGCTGCCTCTCACGCTCGTCTAAGCAGTTCCGCCATCAGACCCCTGACTTCTCATCCCACATCACCCAGTCTCTCACCAAGGGACAATGAGGTGTTCCCCTGCCAGTGTGGAGATGTGTAGTCCCTCTGCCAGGTCCTGGGTCCGCCCCGTGCCCCCTCCAACCCCTCAGTTCAGTTGGAACACTGAACGTCACAGAAAATCTAGACCCGTGTTGTGCAATGGATGCTAACCAACAAGCACTGGCTTTCTCCTCTTTATTGCACATCTGCCTCCACCCCCATGCTGTGGTCGTGGGTTCGAGTCCAGCGTTGGGGTGAAATGTCCGTCTCCCGCTGACAGGCGTCTGGTCACATTCTTATTGAAATTCAACAAGGCACAGAAGACAAATTCATACAAAGCCCCAGAGAGGTCACAGAGACAAACAACGCCATGCATCTTGAGGTCAAAAGTTATCTAAAAGAAAAACCTTACACCCCCTGGCAACAAATTAAATACATTAAAGGAGCAAGTTATATCACATGGCCTCAAATTATCACACGCCTCTCTCTCGGGGCTACAGAGACGTTCTCTTCAGCAAACATGCGCCACAGGCCCGAGACATATGAATGTGCAATGTTATTGACAATAATAAAACCACGAACGATGTATTACGCAACAGAATAAGCAGAATATAAAAAGGAAAAACGTCAATACACACAGACCCAGCGCGCTGAAAGGAGAAGGCTAGAGGCTGTGTTTAACCTCGCTGTGGGTCCTTCAAGGCCTCAGCGGCACCACGCCAGACATTCAATGCGTCCTCATTTGCCCCTTTACATGGAGCTGCTGAGGACCTCCAGCGTGTAGACAAGATCTCAAAGGAAGAAGATGTAGTGGAACGACGTCGAGGTGGCGGGATACGGTCGCGTCCTCGGCTGCTATCAATCCACCAATAATTACGCGCGTCATGAGTTTAGAAGGATTAAGTTTCAGGATTAGAGCAGTTATAGGTAAGTTAGCTCGGATGTCACGTTGAGCCAAAACATACAGAACCGCCCGCCTGCTCCGCTTCCCCGGGACGATTGTCACGGTAGAAACTGGAGGTGGGTGATTGCAACTTTAGCAAAAAAAAAAAAAAAAAAATCACCACAATGGCTCATAAATATTTCATCTTGCTGAAGACAACATATATTTGATGCATACTTGCAAGTACGATCAACAACTTTTTTCGTTTCGGAGGCTAGCAAAAATGTATGTTGTGTGAGTTGTTGTTCTGGTTTGTTGCGTTTCAGTTTAAAACATAAATGTGTGTATGTATGTGCAGATAAACATACATACTGCATGATGAGTGCTGCGTGCCTCCTGCACCTCTGAGAAACAGCAGGTTTACTCAAATATGCATGGCCATAAGAGCAAAACCTTATATGACTCATACATTATTCACACGATGACATCGGGTTCTCTCAGAAGCTCCGAGGACTTTCAAGATGTCCGTCCTTCCTCTGGAGTTTTCAGCTTCCCTGTGAACGGCAGAACAACCACATCACAAAGCTGGGCAGCGTTTTCCTCTTTATTTACTCCTCCAACTCCATCCTTTATTCCTCAGTTAGTAAACATATCCTGACAACCCACAGCAGAACTTATAGAATGGAGTATTTT
This sequence comes from Aulostomus chinensis, assembly GCF_037954235.1. NCBI lineage: Eukaryota > Metazoa > Chordata > Actinopteri > Syngnathiformes > Aulostomidae > Aulostomus > Aulostomus chinensis. The sequence continues at coordinate 28,769,617 of NC_141322.1, read as the reverse complement.
TCTGCTGCTACTTTGCAACTCTCAGCAAAAAAAAAAAAAAAAAAAAAGATCTGGATGTGTCTTCTACCGTAATGCCTGTAATACTTCATTGTATAGCACTGCGGGTTTATCACCCCTCGCCGAGGAGCTGGTGTTTTTCAGAGTCTGTCAGCAGGATCACACGAAAACTATGAGGCTGATTTTCCCCAAACATGGTGGAGAAGTGGAGAACAGGCCAAAGAAGAATCCATTAAATCTCGGGGCAGATTAGTCATAACCTGGTGGCAACAGGAAGTTACATATGTATGTTCATTTTTTTGTTTTTTTTTACACTTGTCAATGTAAATGTGGGTAGATCAGATCCTTCTCCAATATGAGGATTCCCTGAGGGTTCTTTTTAACAGCGTTACCACGGTGAGGCATCAAATTTCAGGACAGAACTGGACTCCACATGGTCAGGGCTTCCTTTTAAACTTCACACGTTTGAAGAAAGTCCTGGTCTAAAAACATCGAAGTGCTGAGTTTAACTCATAGCGCCTCCTAGTGGAAAAAGGAAGCAAGCCTGATGTCTCAAAAAAAATCGTTTGATTTACGTCAAAACGACACCGCTCAGTCTCGTGATGCACGGCCACACATCTGTTTTTCAGCACCACCTAGTGGATGCAGGGAGTGATGTTGGGAATTCCGAATAATATGTGGGGTTGGCACCATTTCACTCTCGAGGTCGGGGGGGGGGGGGTTGCAGCAGGAGATGGGTGTGTGTGTAATTGCTGCCATTTTGTGACGTTATTGTTGAGCCATACAAAAGGACCTTTTTTTAAAAAAAAATTCTGTTGGTACAGTTTCCAAGTCATTTTAACCCATTAAGTCGCCGCTCAGGCGCTTTCATGATGTCACAGGAGCCCTCAGGATCCGGTACTGCTGCCATGCTTTTCTGATGGATGTAGAAGTTCAAAACGAAATCCCAAGTTTAAACTCAGAAACAGCAGCAGCGAAACGTAAATCTGTCGCTGCGGCACGGCTGGGAATCTCAACATCACGTGATACATTAAGAAGCTCAATAAACGCTGCTTGTGGCGAGATGCCACGTTCAAGGTCAAGAACACAAACATTCACAGAGCTCACATGGTACAAGGAGCTGCTCCGAGTGATGAAATTCTTTGAAAATTCTCAGATATGATTTTTCTAAGAATCCCCGCCCCCACCACCACCACCACCACCACCACCACCTTACAGTTAAGACTAGATCTCAGAAAAGATAAAAGTTTTCACAGAGCCTCTCGGCCCTGCAGAGGCCTCCTGGAAAGCTGTTAGGAGCAGGGAGGAGGACTCTTAAGAGCCTTGAGCAGAGAAGAAAATGGCAGCACATCAAACAGGCGAGAGATGGATTCTCCAAACGCCGAATGACACTGAGCTATTGAGACTCTACAGATACGATCATGAAGGGTCAATGTTGGAGGTCGATCGCGTTAGAGATGCACTCACATCTCCCGATCAGTGCAGCGATGAAGCGACGCCAGAAATCCCAGCTACGTGGAAGTCCATTGGAATAATGCAACAGCGCAACGGAGATCAGGTCAGCTGTCACAACCTTCCATTAGCAGAGACATCACACAGCCCCGGCCGGCGTTCCGCTGTGATACAGTTCATTACATCACAGCGCACTGGACACCCTCCTCATATCACACGTTAAACACTGGAATGGTGAATTGGCATAGAAACGCACTGCTTATCAGCGCCCAAGTGCGTCGCTGTGCAGCCCCAGACCTCACAATTTTCTGCATGTTAAAATTAGTGTACATTCATCATAATAACGTCTTAACAAAGACTAAATTCTGTCCTTCGGTAAACACCGTGCTGCTCTTGTCGCTGTGGCTGGCCTTCACCAGGTCTGAGCTACGTGAGCACAAACGTTGCGATCAATAATCAATCTTCTGCAATCAAGCGGTGCAGCTAAGCTGACTAAATATCTGGCGGATTGCTATTTTTAATTCAAGTTCTTCATATAACGACTGAAACTGCGTCCCAAAAAAAAAAAAATCCAGTTTATTGTAGGGGGAGGCAACGTGATGCAGCAGTGTTTTTCCACATTAAACTGGAGCAGCCACATCGACGTCTACACGCGGTTCTGCGGGGAAAACGATCAATAAAGGACATGCAGAAGAGCGGATCACGCCTGTGAGAAATATTGGTGATGCAAACAGCAGGAGAACACTCGGTATCCTGTTGAGTGTCTCATCAGGAACCAGCAGAACACTGGGCCGGGAACAGCTGACGGCCCCAGTGGAAAGCATGGTTTTCTTTTTCCCTCTTCTTTTTTCTTTTTCTATCAATCAATCAGAGAGTAGATCAAACTAAAAGGGTCCAGCAGGCCTCCACACGACGGAGGAGAATAACAACATGTCTTTACTGACACTGCATAGATCACAATCAAGTTTGCTCTCTAAAACCCTCTTTTTATTCATTCCAAACATAAAAATGATCAAAACAAAACAAAACAGAAAATCCTACAAAAAACGATGGGACATGTAAAATAATGATAAAGGTAATGATCGTCCATTTTGAGTGTCTGAAGAAGCAACAGCCTTTCAGGTCCCAGCGTTCCTAAACATCTTAACCCACTGGATGCTGGAACTGATCCACTCCAAGCGTACACCATCTAGTTACAGCCGCTTTGTCTGCGATCAATCCACCCCTCCATCAATCCATCGATCTCCTTCCTCAGGTCTGCTCTTCATCATAACGATCATCACTCAAACTGTTCCGCAAAGTCCCCCTACAACTGAAGAACACAAACTTTTAAGAGCACTGCCAAAGCAAGGCTGATGTAGATTAAATGTCAATAATTGCAATCGTTTATTGTTTTGTTTTTTTATTTGTTTGGTTTGGTTTGGTTTGGTTTGGTTTGTTTTAGGCTGGTTGGGTTTGGTTTGGTTTGGTTTGTTTTAGGCTGGTTGGGTTGGGTTTGGTTTGTTTTAGGCTGGTTTGGTATGCTTTGGTTTGGTTTGGGCCGAACAGGACTAAGGACTGTCCACAAATTGCAAAACTTTCCTCTCTCCTGAGATCTGTAACTCAAAGTGCTTCTCATAAACAAAGATGGATGGTCAGTGACACACGGGGAAAAGACGGGGATGTTATGACACATCGCCTCCTCCACCTCCTCTCCACCAGATTGACCTCCACCCCATTTTTCATCCCTGTCTCACTCTCCCTCTTTCCCTGATCACCATTTTCTTCTTCTTCTTCTCCCAGTCTAACCAGTCGCCCAGATTTTACTGGTCCATGGACAGATCATAAACTCAGAATTTACAGCTCCCCCCCCCCCCACACACACACACACACACATACATAGCCTCCTCCTTTGTCTCTGCATGGACTGATCCACTTGAAGAGTTGAGGGGGGTTGATGATGGTTATTACCACTGCACCTGTGGACATTTAAACCCCCGTTCAGGTGGGCTGTTCCGACCTTTCGTGGGCTTCTGCTGCTGCTGCAGCAGGTCAGCTCCCCCCACTTTGGCGATGGCGGCGGCCTCGTGGCCCACCAGCAGTCTGAACCCTGAGAACATTTATGTTTTTGATTTCATTATCAATTTAACATCCATCTACCCATTCAGCTGGAGGCGGTCCCAAGGACACCAGGGCCAGGCAGTCACAGGGAGGACAGAGAAAGCGTCACACTCACACCATCTCCTTCAAGACAGGAAGTAGGTGGCGGTACTCTGTATTCATCGTCCAAGACAGGAGAAGAGAATCGTATAGATGCATACATGCAAATGCACTGTGCTGTGAGATCAGATGAAGTGAAGATGTTGGAAAATAAGTTTAGTTTAGTTTTTTTTCTGAGGGTTTTTTTCGTCTCTTGCACTGAAGGTGTCCGACAAGGTCCCCGTCCACGAATCTGCAAAAGAAAAAAAAAAACAAAACACACAGACGAGAGCTGAAGTCAAGGGTTCCTTCTCAGCCGATACTACGCCAGCAGAAACATGACCTCCTTGGTGGAGGTGATACATGAATACCTGCTACATTTACATAGAAACAATGTTTCGAGGAAAACATTTGAAATATTAGCTTATTATATTTCTTTATTTTATAACCGAAGGTGGATTACTCATTGATAAACACTGAAGTAAAGTTTCAAAGCATCTCCAGGGAACTCGGTAGGAGCAGAACTCCAAACCTCCGCCCGGCACGTGGCTGATGTCTTCAGACTGGATGCACACGGTTTACAGAGAAGGAAGCTGTGCGAAAGACACGGAACTCTGGAACACCAACAGATGATGGACACAGCGGCTGAGTGTCTCTCTCCTGGGAGCCGTTTCCCCTCCACGCCATGAATCAATGTGGATTATCGGAGCTGAGCCCTGACACGGGCAGCAGCATGCAGCGCTTATCGCATGACCGTGTTCTCTAACAAGGGACTGCATGTGTATGTGTGTGTAAGTGTGTGTGTGTGTGTGTAAGAGTGTTTGGGGGAGGGTGGGTTAAAAAGTGACTGCAGCACTAGATGACGCAATGGGCACATAAATAAGCACTGCACCATTCTTCCCGTAGCACCAGTCTTCCCGTTGCACCATTCTTCCTGTAGCACACAGGAAACCGTTACATCCCCCTCCATTCTCAGGGAGAATCTCTTGATGCTGCTTTGCTCAGCATCGCCTCATTGAGACTTTAACTTGCTGCATCTTTGATTCCAAATGTTCCCCGGCAGAACTCCTCAGATGGCGTTGTCTGTTACGCTTCCATCCTCGACGAGCGAGTGGTGACCAGTGCTTGTACGTATGGTAACAGTAGACAGGACGACGCGTGTAGAAGTGAGACGGAGCAGCGGCCCGGATCAGCCAGAACTCTTCCAGTCATGGACCAAAGCTGGTAATCACAGGTGAGAGTTGTGACCCAAAACAGCTGATGAGCTAAAGAAGTTAGCAGCTGAAGCTGAACTAGCTTGTTGAGCTACAACTCGTACCTTTAACAGGGAGGAACGACGAGTTCAGCTGCTAACGACGTCCTGATCATTGCATTTCGGTGATATGGATGAAATCATTTAATCAAATTTTAAATGTTTGCGTAACTTAGATTGTAGGGCAGCAGGGTTCTTCTGTCTCCTGAGCTGTGGGTCTCAGTGGGGAAACAGTCAGGACCAGAACGGCTGGACCCGAACAACCACGATAACTTCTCTCTTCTTGGGGTGGCCTGCTTCTTTTCTCCACGCCTGATGTTACACTCATTTTAGTCCCTGTCAACACAATGGCAGGTAGGAACCAAAAACCCAGACAGAAGGGCGCACACGACTGAGCAAATGAAACGTCAGTCGCAAATAAATGTTATGTCAATAAACATTAAACGATAGCGTAAAATAACATGCCTACGTTCGTGATGCTAATCACAGCTTATGAAGGAAACTCAAGAAACTGGAACAGTTGGAAACAATAATGTGGAATATAATTGAAAGCTACAGTTGGCTAATCAGGGGCTGAATGAGGAATATTTTAGTTGACAATGTTCACACTGGGCTGCACGACAGAGAAACACTGAACTGTAATAAAGAACCTTTCTTATACACTAAATCCTACGAGTGCAGACATGAAGGGAGCTGCATGTTAATGAAACGGGAACAAACGGGGCTCATTATCGATTCTGAACGTGTCTGAAGAACCAGCAGAGCGACGGAGCGTTTTGCTGATGACTGGAAAACATCACACGTGATATGGACTTATAACATCGGAGCAATGACTCGTAGTGAGCTTTTAAAATCTCACACACACACACACACACACACACACACACACACACACACCAGCGACATAAAAAGAGAGAATGAACCCGGGATCAATCTGATCATTAAAACCCTTTCAGTCAGTTTCAGTAACATCATAATACAAACACAAACAGCAGGATGCCAGTCTGTGTCGTTCAATTCTTCCCAATCAGCATCTGCCACCATGCACTTCTTTGTTTTTGCTTTTCAAACGTGTGTCACACTAACGCGCACTGGTGTGCCGTACCCACACGAGTGCAAACACTCAAGAGTGGGAACTCTGGGAAAGCCCTGATCCACCTGACAGCAGAGTCAGCAGTTCTCAGCCCCCCCCCCCCCCCCCCCCCCTGTTTGTCCTGACCTGAGAGCAGTTGAAGAGTTTGTTCTCACGGGCCGGCAGAACCGCCGACGGAGTGGAGGGTAGGAGGCTGACGCTGAGATCCAGCGGAAACGAGGCGAAGTTATGCTTTACTGTTGGCTCCTGATGGACACATGAGCCGTCACTGGGGTTTCTCATGTTTTGTTTTGGGTTTTTTTGAACATTAAATTCTCTCACTGAAGACAAAACTGTTTGTTAAGGTCGCTTATCGAGCAGAAAAGCTAATTAATCTGGTCCCTTTAACGAGGCCGCAAAGACACAAACTAGTTGTTCCACTGCTTGCAGAAAAGTGCCTCCTGGACTTGAATTCCTTGCGTCACATATTTGGTTTTATTGTGGCGGTGTTAGTGCCTGCGTTGGTGCTGTTGAGCAGGGTCAGGATGCGGTTTCTATCAAAGTTTTCACTCCTTTTTCAGAGTTTTTGTTTCGATCCTCTTTTATTTTGAAATGTATGCCCCCTTATATTTTCTCCTTTAACTTCCTGCCAGTTTATTCAGGTAATCAGTCCTAGTCCGCCCGGCCTTGTTCCTTTTGTCTCTCAGCCAATCAGCTCCTTGCCTGCCCTCACGTTTTACTACCTGTTGTTCATCATCACCTGGAGGCAAACAAAAAAAAAAAAAAAATCAAAAACAAGGAAGTCCAGGAATAAAACGTGCAAGGAAACTCTGAGACTTGCGCGTGATAAGCAACTGAAAGAACTCAAGGTGCTGAAATACAAGCAAACTTATCACAAAACGGGCGAGGAGGGCGGAACATGAGGGCGAGAATGAGAGGGAAACAAAAGGCAGACGGACCTGATTTACAGATGAGACACAGCTGAACACAACAAGATAACACGGGGGCACTGAAGCCAGCCACTAAATTTGTACCTCAGTCCATGGCAGAAAACATTAAAGTCCCCCCCCCCCCCCCCCCTCAAAAACCAGAAAAATTGGTTACCCAAACCAGTCTGTGACACCAGGACACCAAAATGCTCCTCACCTGCGACAACTGCCCTCCCAGTAAAGATTCTCTGCATGAACTGGGGGCTCGCCGTGCTCCCAGGGGTCAAACGCTCACTTTCCGCGGTGAGCCAAGGCGCTCTCTACCCTGACGAACCCTGGTTTACCCAGCAGATGGAAGACAGCTTGTGTGTCCCTATGTGGGCGAGTGGTTAAGAGGAGTTTGTGTCATGGTGGCGGCGGGGTTACAGTCTGGGCAGCCATAAGCTACGGACAACATAAACAAGTGCATTACAAGGACATTTGAATGCGGGGCACCGCGATGAGATCCTGAGGCCCACTGGCATGGGGTTCACCCACCAAAGTGATGATCTCACTGGCTGATGATGCGACTTCCTGGTTATCTGTGAACTACGTCACCGCTCCAGCAGGATTTTCTGCTCCCTTAGCAACGTTAATGTGCTACTTTCAGGACAGAGAGGAGGAGAGACAGAGGTGATGAAGAGAGGTGGCGCGAGGGTGGAGGGGCGGATGAAAGGCGTCCAGAGTTATGGCTGCCACTCAGTGTTCCACTGCTGGTTAACGAGCGCAGAGGGAACAACACCTCAGCGCAGGCAAACTGATTTTTTCACATAAATTCCGATGGACTAAAAGGCTAAAGCCTCTCTGTGAGCTGATTTCCTTTGTGTCTGGAGATCCTCATTCTTTAAGACACCCTCTTCATCAGCAAGTGCTGCTCCCGTGGAAATGTTGGAGCAGAATTATGCTCCGTTTGCAACATTGCTCCCCGGTGGTTTCTCACAGCACCAATATCATCACGGCTACCGAAGCGTTACCAATTTAGCTGGTGACCTTACCGCCGTTCCATAAGACTCCTCCCCCGGTGGTCGTTAAGACCATCCTCAGCTCACTCGTCTCGCTCTGGTCAAAGTGAAGTTAGCGACTCCTTCACTGGGTTCGCTCGTCTCTCGTGTCCGTCCAGCGCGTCGCTTTTTAACACGGAGCCTAAATTAAAAAGCGTTTTTTGGTTTTAGTTTGTTCTCATGTTACCCCCAGGAACGTGAAGCTGTTGGGAGGGACTGGCGTGTGTTGCGGGACCGCATGTGTGGTCAAAACCTGTTTTGGTTGCTCATTTTGGAACCTCTTAAGTCGGAGGTCCTGCTTCTCCCTCCTCGCTCCCCACGATCACCCGTGTCTTGTGTATTAATTAGTCCTCGTCAGCCTCGGCTCCGTTATCGGCGTTTCTTTCCTTGAGTTTGGTTCTCTTGTTTCATCTTTGTCGGATCATCTGCTCACTTTTCTTTGCACGATTTTCCAGAGCAGTTGTGGTTCCCCCAGTAAGCACAAGTGAATCGCCGGTGCTTCACTTCCTGCCCCCCCTCCACCGTACGGTACGGCACAGGCGGTTACCCAGCCGGGAAATGTTCTTAAACATCTTTGCTAGCAGCTGAAGACGATCCACAGGGACAAGAAAACCTGATTAGATTTTGATAAAACAAATAGAAACTTCTTTTTTTTTTTTTTTTTTTGCATCTGTAGTTGCAAACTGAAATGTCAGCCCAAGTTGTAAATCTGTTGTACTTCTGAGATTTATTTCCTTTTATATGAAATAAATATAACATTGGTGGCTTGTAAATGTTTATGACTGGAAGCGTAATGAGAAATTGTTCTTTAAAAAAAAAACAACAACTAAATCTTCCTCGACAAACCGGCGCCAAAACTGTAGGCAGGGTCGGCGGCAGAGGGAGAAGAAGGAGAGTGACGACGCGGGATTAAGACGTCGGTTTAATGCGGCGTGTCCGCGATGATCTCTTTATTGGGCAAGAGAGGTGTGAGACACAGTCACTGGCTAAAGAGTTCGTCTGTCCATCTCCAGCGTTGGTGATACACCGGCTATTTACGGGCGTGTGGTTTGCTCACGCGTGTTGTGGCGGTCGTAGTCGTCGGCCCTAATTAGCCTCAGCCGCGGTTTAACGATTCACGTCGGTCTTCTTCTCCCTCGGCTTCCTTCTCTGTTTCGTCTCGAGCGCCGTGACTCTGTAAAATATTCGTTGCTGGTTATTTATTATTGAACAGCCTCGGCATTTAATTATAAATGACTGTGCCCCTTTGAGGGTGCTAATGAATCTTACCTCACGCGGCATTTTCCCGCTGGCTTTGTTACCACGTCAGTCAGACTGATTGCCCACCCACCCACAGAGGGACGGCGAGTCAGACGGTCTGCTTTGACGGTCAAAGCAGACGCGCGCCATCGGTGGAATGTTTCACACACAGAAATGAGAGTGCGGGTACGGATGCAGGTGGCCTGTTTGGGTGACGAGGTCAACAGGCACGTTTCTGCCCTGAAAAAGAGGAAATGAACAAGCTTTGATCGTAACAGTATTTCAAGTCAGGATGAGGAACTGGTAATTATGGCTCATCTGATGATTTGGGCTCTTTTTTTTTATCTCAAAATTTCTGCCTTTAATCTCTCAAATATGCCTTTTTATTTCATAATTGTGTCTCTTAATCTGAAAATTATGTTGATTCATGGGAGAAAAAAACAAAAATACAAGTTTTGATCTCGTAACTGTGACCTACCATGGCAGTGTATTCATGATCAGCACAGCGTTTTTGTATCTTATTTGTTTGCATGTATTTGTGGAACTTGGTTTTCATATTGAAGTCAATTCTTATTGCAGTTGGGACTGGTGTATTGCAAGTCGACCACTGCGGGTGAGAGGACACGCCGCGCTCGGTTCCGGCCACGGCTTTCCTGTGCCGTATAACCTGCAGCTTAAAGTTGTACTTGCGACCTACAACGTCGACAATCCATGAACCAGGTTCTGTCCCAGAGACTCAAAAAGAAAACAACACGAAGGAGTTCTGCTTCCAGAGAAGCGTCACCAATAAACTCCTGTAATGATTCATTCATGTGTGTGTGTTTGAAATTCCCCTATTATTACCTAAATTAATCATTGTCCTTCATGTTTATTTCATCTGGCATTTATTAATAATTGAAAGAAGGGAGGGGAGAGAAAAAAAAAGAGCAAGAGGTACCGCACAGTAAATTTCATCACTTTAATCTCATTTAATTAAAAATAAACTTTGATTGAAATGCTGCTGTTCAGGAAAAGGCCGATGGTTGCTGGTGATGAAGTCCGGCGCTGTGACAGCTGATCGTTATTAACAACGGCGGCCGGCTGCTGTTCTTATCTCCTCGCTGACAAACAGGTTCAGGTAAACTCCCGGCGCAGCTCCCTTACATCTAAACTCATCCCCACTGTTGATGGTTCAGTTGCTTTCAAACAAAAGTCCTGCCACTCCCTGCCACTCTACATCCTCACTTGAGCTCTGAATGAGTCCGGCGAGCGTTGATTCACTCTGTCAGGTGAAATGATTTGTTGCCATATAAATAAGGCTGGCTTGAATCGATACCTGAAGAACTTGTTTCATCTGCAAGGGTCAGTTTCAGGCCCTGTTTTCGATCAATATCTCAATAAAGTGACATTCAGGGGCTGTGATGGGATTCCATAATTCAGGGTCGTTTCACATTAAAAAAAAAAAAAAGTGAACTTTCACGCATCTGCAGACGTAAGAGAATCAGAATAAATCTGGAGGGCTTCTCTTTTTACTTATGCTCTTTTACTGCTTTTTCCTTCCTTTCACCCTCCTCTTCTCCCCCCCCCCCCCCCTCCCGGCCCACGGCTCCCTTGATCTCCCTTTAGTCTCTTTCCTTCATCCAGAGAGAAACATTAAAGCTCAGATATGAGGTTGGGGTGCATCAGAGGGAGGATGAGCCCCCCATGTTCTGCTGCTTCACCTGGTCTTTCCAGCTCTTCCTCTGCCTTTTCTACTTTCATTAACACCTGACATTTACATTCCCCCTTCATCCTCTCACTATCCCACATTCTCAAGATGTTGGGTCCAACAATATATATATATATATATATATATATATATATATATATATATATATATATATATATATATATATATATGGGAAGAAAAAGGCACTTTTAGTGAGTGTAATTTGACAGTCGCCAGTTGCTCCATTGGATTATATTGCAGTTGCTGTGGGGCTGCTGGCAGCTCTGCCTTTGCTCCTTACTGGAAGGGTTATTTCAACCACGGAGACATAAAAAGTGAAGAAAACAGGGTCCGGGTTTTGAAAGAAAAAAACAAAACAACCCCGCACACAAAAACTGAAGTTCTCTTTTAATCTGTTGCGCTGTCGTTGGGGGGTTTTCACATCAGCGTTTCTGTTGCTGGCTGCAGCCAACGGGGCCACCGTGTTCCAATTAAATGTTATAAAAATGATTCATCACTGACAGCCTGGTTACTATGGCACAGATGTTGCTGATGGAGGACTCTGAATGATGAGTGGAGGTTAAATAAACGGAGAGAGACCCTCTGAGGACGTGCACGAGCTCCGCTCCTGGTTCTCCGAGCGATGAGTCTGGGTGTAACCAATTAACAGATAACAGTTAAAAAAAAAAAAAAAACTGCTCGCTGTATTTAATTTTAAACACATTTGAAAACGCGAGAAGGGAAGGTGAGAAAAGTTGCAGGAGCGAGAAAGAAAGACAGGCAAAGGCCAGGGAGGGGAGAGAGAGAGGGTTCAGGTTCCTCCTCCTCTCACCTCTCTTCACTCCTTCTCTTCTTCTCTCCATCTTCACATGTTTACTCCCCCTCTGCAGAACACTTCTGTCTCATTCTCATTCTGCCTTACTCCCCCACCCCACCCCCCACCTCATCCCCTCTTCGCTCAGACAGTTAATCAATGAGAAGGCAGCCGTGGGGGAGAAGCTTGAGCTTCAGCTGTATAGACTTCCAGTGGGGCTGTGCTGTCAGGGTGGGGATGGCTGCACCCCAGCACGCCACAGCTCGTACAAAATGTACCCCTTTGTGTGTAGCGATTGCTGTGGTGTCCGTCGCTTTTGAAAACTCCAGACATGAAAGATCCGAGACAACAGTGGCCGTTCGCGGTGCCATATTTTAAGGGCGCCAAACCAAAAATTCCCGCTCCGTGGCTAAATAATTCCACTGTATTCAAGGTGCGGCAAGTGAGGCAGTGACCTTTGACCCCTCCTGATTCAATTTTCTGCGCAGCCTTCATTTGCTGCGATGGGAGTTGCCAGTCCCGGGATACCCTGCGTGTGTGGAGTTTCGACCTTTTCTTCACCGACTCATTCTTCAGCAAATGAAACCTCATGGCTGAGGAATTTAAGCGAGGTTCTGAATAATTAAAATTTCTTGATATTGATATCCGGGTCCTCCTCCCGGGGCTCGTCGGAAACTGCCTGCAGGTTGTAGCGGTACGAGTCAAGCGAAGACAAATGGATGTGTGGTAGTTATTTATTTACGGGCCTCGCAGATCTCGCCAAGGAAATCCCAGTTGTTTGGAGGTGTTCAGGGCAAACCAAAAGGCACCACTTGAAGCAGTTTGAACAAGACAAGTCGAATGATAAAGGCAGTTCTTCTCTTGCTTTCACCCACCAGCACCTACCAGAGGATCCAGCAGTGACCCACATGTCTTGGATATTGAGTGTCCAGCCTCCTACCTCATGGTATCACGCCTTGGGTTTGTTCTTTTCAGGTACCGACTGGTGTGGCAGAGAGCGACGCCGAAGCGGCAATAATTCCATCTCCCAGCATTTCTTCACTGTTTCTCTTTGTTTCCTGGAGTTGTTTCAGGGGAGCAGAGGTATAGTTTCTGTCCGACTGGCATGTTGGCCAAGTGGAAATGTTGTGTGACGTGACAAGACCAACAGATGTCAGTCGTAGTTGATTACACAATCGTTCCTTGCCAGCATGCGTTCACGGAACCAGACGAGACGAGAACTTGTTTAACATCATGGCAGGGAGGGCAGCGGAGTGGAAGACAACCTGAGGTTGTAGGGGAATCCTCCCTGATTCTGCTGCTTGTTTCTTTATGAAAGAGTAGTAGCAGAAGCAGTAGTAGCAGAAGCAGTAGTAGCAGAAACAGTAGTAGCAGAAGCAGTAGTAGCAGAAACAGTAGTAGCAGAAACAGTAGTAACAGAAGCAGTAGTAGCAGAAACAGTAGTAGCAGAAATAGTAGTAGCAGAAGCAGTAGTAGCAGAAACAGTAGTAACAGAAATAGTAGTAGCAGAAGCAGTAGTAGCAGAAACAGTAGTAGCAGAAGCAGTAGTAGCAGAAGCAGTAGTAGCAGAAACAGTAGTAGCAGAAATAGTAGCAGAAACAGTAGTAGCAGAAGCTGTAGTAGCAGAAACAGTAGTAGCAGAAATAGTAGCAGAAACAGTAGTAGCAGAAGCTGTAGTAGCAGAAACAGTAGTAGCAGAAACAGTAGTAGCAGAAATAGTAGCAGAAACAGTAGTAGCAGAAACAGTAGTAGCAGTACTATTTTCTGACACATCCAGCTGTGGCCAAGGAAGACAACACCAGGAAGAAGCAGTATGGAACCCCTGCAGGTACAATTACAGATTGTTGATGAATGTGGGATCCCCATGGGCCTCCATCACAGCAGCCATTTTGACATGAACCAGTAGGAAGTACCGTTAATTAAGAATCTACCCAAACACAGGAGAACCTTGGTTGATGCCCCTGCTGGTACCTGAGTCTAAAGAGGTCTGTTGATCACGGTGCCGGGGGAGCCAGTGTCCACTGAGCCAACAGTGGCAGGGACCTCTGGTTGCTGGGGAAAGATGCTGGTGGTCTTGAGGGGACGGAAGAGTTCTCTGAAGCCCCTTTCACACTGCACCAAAAACGCGGGTCAACACGGGTTTTTCTTCACTCTGAAAGGGTCGACTCCGCATTTCGACCCCCGTCGACTGACTCCCCAAGCGACCCGGGTGTTTAGCGGCTCGGCTCGGCTCGCCTGCAGTGTGAAAAAGGCAACCCCCTTCGTCTCAGGTTTCATGCGACCTTCCTGTTGCATCCTGATTTTGTCACTGCGCCGCCTGTCAGGCTTCACCTGTAGCTTCTTCGACTCCCTTCCAGATGAGCCAAAAACTCCATCCTCCGGCGCTGGGACATTTTCCAATCTATGCCGCGTTTGTATGCTTTGCAAAAGAGACAACATTGCAATGCACACAACGACAACAGATGACGTCCATGTTGTCGTTTGTTTACCTCTGTGTTCCGGCGCCCGCTTATGTGTCATGATGACGTCAGCGCGATGACATATGAGAGAGAAAAACACAGGCACGCCGTCCTCACAGCGGGAGTTTTGCGGTCTTCTGGAAGCTTGAATTCGCCCTAATGCCGAGCAAACGCGGGTCCAAAAACCCGTGTCGACACGCGTTTTTTTCAGTGTGAAAAGGGTATGAGTGAGTTTGGACATTCCTCTGGCTGTCAGTTCTTTCAGCACCGATAGTTTTTAAAGGACTTGGAAAAACTATCATTCGTCTGGCTCCTTCACAGTAGTGGAGAACATGACAAGCTGCAACATTCAAGGTGATACGGAATTGGAGTTGAACCGGAAGGGCTCTCGTGACTCTGTTTTTTTTTTGCTCAAGTCAAAGAGTCTATGTATCCCTGAGCACAGGGCAGCGTTAAGAAGACGTGAATGATACCAGAGGATGTTTTTAAACAAATGTTTTTAGGTGGTTTTGCTGACGTTAGCCGCCGGTAACCATTAGCCTCAAGCAGAATACGCGTGGCTGGCTCCTCCGACATGCTGGAGTCATAGAGAAATGATGCAGGAGGGAAACACGTCCTCATGGTGTCAAGGCACAAATTTATTTGAAAAGTAAAATGCCTGTTTAGGTTTGAAGTATCGCTTTAATCCAGCGAAGATCCTTCCTCGTTCCAAAGTTGGGGGAAAGCATGTAAACAAGTTTTTACAAGTTACCTAATAAGAACGCACTTCCTGTGTAACCTAATATCAGAGTAACTTGTTTTTTTTCCTGCGTGCTTGTCTGTGAATGTTGTAATTCGACTAGACTGACCTTTAATACAGTAATAAACCAAACCATCCCGGCGTTCCAGGAAATCCCATTAATATGTGAGAGATGAAGAAGAAACATGCGAATCAGTGCATTTTTCCTTTATTGAACATTGTTAAAGGCCTGCAAAGAATTAGTTTGGCTGTTTCTGTTTTACTTGTTGGGCCTTTCAACAGTCGGAGCTGCAGCAGCTGCAGTCGATTTAGGCTAATTAGTGAGCGGAGCGAGGACAGTGATGCTGTTCCTGCGGGTCTTTTCTTAATTGTTTTACGAACGCCGAATGTTCCAAGTGTTTGTTTGCAGGCGTTTAGATTCTTTCCCAGGGTGCTCAACCGACAAAGAAGGTCTTTTGTGCATCTGCTGACAAAAGTAGCTCCAGCTCTGTTGTGAGTATCGTCGAGGAACTTTCATCAGATGAGCAGCTTTTCTTCTGGAGCGCTCAAACAGACAAAATTGAATGCAACCCCCACCGAGAGCGGCGATTCTGACGTGGGTTGTCGTCGTGTGATGCGATATTTACCCGTCGGTCTTGCTGCTTCGGGTCTGGAAGACACGGAAGCACGCCGGTCTTTGCTGCAAGCAGCCACGGCGTGATCATGATGCGTCGTGGCACATAGATTTAAAGGTGTGTTACCGGGCAGATGTGGCAGGATGTGGATCAGCTGCCACTGGGACCTGAGCAGGACAAGGTGGACGTGAGGTCACCCCTCGTTGTCAGTAAGTCGTCTACGTGACGTGTCGCTGTTTTAGCTTGTCGAAGCTAAGAAGATGCTGAGTCGGCTCCTGTTAGTTCTTCAGTGTGATGTTCAGGCCTGCGGGGCCTGATAGAGGTCGAAGGCTGTCCGACGTGCAACATGTCAACACCTTCATCATATTTTTGTAAGTGTGATGACGCAGCTCAGAGCTTGGCCACGTCGCTGAGGGTTTCTCTGCTTCAAAATACATGCACGGAGTCACGCAGTCAAAGTCAAAGAGGATTTTCAAGCAGCGGTTGCGAGCGGTTGAGGAGATCAAAACGGCCGCGTGAGGAAATCCTCTTGTAAACAAGTCTTAAAAGATGAGCCCAAGTTAAAGTTACACCAAATGTCACAGCTTACAGGCAGTGTTGTGTACTCATTAACGCCACGCTCCCTCACATGGACGCCGCGACCAGTGGGGACACTGAGGTCTTGTCCTCTGCAGTTGAGGTCGGGAAGGCGTTGAGGGTAAATGATTAGCTTTTAATTCGGCCGTAAATCTGGTGTGAAACATGTCTGCCAGGGAATGTAACAGAGAATAATATTGGTGCTGAATGCTTTGCATCTTTTTGGGGGTCATTGAGTCCGTGAAACCTTGATTTACTTTCCTGTCTTGGTTTCTAAAACCAGTTTGAGAAGCGGTGGTTGGAAGTTTAAATACTTCATTGACTGAGGTATTGTTCTTGATCAACTGTACTTGAACTACTCAGCAGCGGGGTTTTGGTTTTGGTTTTGTTTGTTTTTTTTTGTCGTCCAGTTAAACAACTCACCACGCTCACACACTTTGTAGAAGTTCCACGCGACTGATGTTGTTACTGTTTACATTTGTTAGCCTGTTGTTTGGCTCCTGTGTGTTTGGGTGATTGGAAGCATTAATGCTGACCTACTGATCACTTAATTTGTATTTTTTTTTTCAACTGCTAATTGATTGTGCATCCTTGGTTTGGAAGAATCAGATTTCAGGTGTTTTGATCTTGCTTTGGTCTGAACAAGGATCTACCCTGGTCGGTTTTCCCTTTGACGATGAAAATTAAAATTCCTGAGCGCCAGAAACTGCTGATGTGACTTGTGGTCCTCTCTTCTTCGACCCGTCACAGGACCAGAAGAGCGTCGATTCATCTCTGTCAAAACGTGGTTTTCAAATGTCCCAACAAAGCAAAAATATCTCACTCGTCTCCAGTGTCTTCGTTGTTCGGGATGTCTCCGGTGTCAAAAGGCTGCTTGATCACGGCCTCTTGACTCGTTTACTAGAAGCTCCATGTCACTGCCATCCGTCACACCCGCTGATATGATGAGACAGTGAATCTGTTCTATTTACAAGAACAGCAGAAGCACCGCCCCGCTTTGTCTGATTCATATCAAGTGCAGACAAATAAGATGTGATATCACGTTGTTTTCCTTCACGCATAATAATAACAATAATAATAATTTAAAAAAATCTGAAGTAAGTCAAAACCTGTCCCTCGGCTCATGAGTCCCTCAGGATCTCGAGTTCCCACCAGTCCTCCTCTGCTGTTTCTACCCGACAGCACCCGCAGATGCACAGCTAGAGACGGAGAAGCAGATGTAGTCAATAAGTTTTCTGAATTTAAAACAAGTCTTTGATTAAGAAGTAAAAACTAGAAATCCCCACAGCAGACGATGTGAGTAAGATGAGTAGGAGCCTGAGGTGGGACCCTGGGCATGAAAATGTTGTTTAGATATAATATAAATAGTAATGGACCAAAAATAGACCCCGGTATCATCTATCATTGATGGGATGAGGGTTTGGTTCAGCACCATCTGTCACAGTAGCTTTCTCCCTGCAACATCTCTTAATACTCCAGAACCATGAGGCTCTCAACCTGTTTGTTCTGCCCCTCCAGAAGCTGCAGTGATCCCAGCCGCCTGTAGGGGGCAGTAGTAGGGCTTCAGACTGATGCTGGTGTTGCTTCACCTGAGTCACAGCCTGGAGACGATTGTGTGAATGAGAATGCTGTTCAGTCTGGAAAGCTTAGATCCCCCCCGCCCCCCTTCTCTCTCTCTATCCCTCGTTGCTACGGAGTGCAGATATTTCTCTGGCTCTGCTGTCAGCTCCTCAGGCTGAAGATGGGACGGGTGGGCGTTATTGATCGGCAGTATCATCACCCACACTCGGCAACGTGTTCACCGAAGGTCAGCGAAGGTCACAGAGTCAGCTGCAAACCCTGAATACTTTCTCTTTTTATTGACTACAGCTTTTCCCTCACTGTTTCCATCGGTCAGTTCACGTTGGGGTTAAGAAAAGGCTTCGCTGGAGTATCGATTCCTGCCGGAGAGGAAACGCTTCCGGCTATATGGAGAACAGTTTAAAGGTGGAGTCAGAGAATCAAATCTCGTTTCCCTCTTGTGGCTCTTTAAACAGGGAGCAAACAAAATGAGCCAAACATCAGGTCGGCTTCCAGTGTTCCACATCTAAAACATCAGAGGCGGCTGAATTCCTCCTGGTGTGGCGTGAACAGACGCCGTGGCTCACTGCGGCCCTCGGTGTTATTGCGCGTCTGTTGATTTGCTTGTTGTGGAGTGACATGTCGGCTTCTGTGACCCTCTCAGACCGCAGCTGACACACAGTCTGTATTATTTTTCATTACCAGACACGCATGCATCAGTGTTGAGCAGCAGAGGCGGAGACCGAGACCCACCCAGTTCCACCAGTTCAGAGTTTCCCAGCACCAAGCGCGTCAGTATTGCTGCTCAGAGCCAAGTTTTCTCTTTGAGAAAAGGGAGCGGAGCGAGCAAGAGGGAGACAAAGCAGGAGAAAAGCGAAATGAAGGAGAATGAACCTAGCGACTGGGGAACAAAGTGCACCAAAGTCACAAATTTACAATTAAAGTTTTGCAAAAAGATGGGAAGTAATTCTGTTAGCATGTCAGTGTCAGACTCTGGAGCCCATAGCTCGGACCCCACTGCTCGGATCGAAGCCTGTCCTGGGCTTCAGTCCGGAGACGGGCGAGGCCATTCTCCTATGATGTGGCAACAGAGAGGATGGGCAATGAGGAGAGGTTTTTTTTTCCCCCTCAAAATGAGCTTTGACGAAACAACAACACTGAAACGTTTCTGCTTTCATTTTGGAGAAAACATCACTTTGAAGCCAGCAAAGGCTGCTGTTGCTCTCATTCCTGAGATTCTACTCGGGGGACGGACCGCCGCGTGTGCCTCGTTGCATCATTTGATCAAGTCGCGAGCGTCGATGGCTGAATATGCAAAGCTGCAAAAGCTTTGGCTTCGTTTCGGGAGAGTCAAAGAAAAGAGGGAAGCCAAATACATTTGATGGTCAGAGTGAAGGTGGGGGCCGCGTGACGACTTCTCTGGGACGACTTTGAACGCGTGTTCTTGTCATTCGGGAGCAACCTTCCTGTCTGCTCTTTAGCAACGCTCACAACGATGTTTGGAAAATTAAAACAGTCTTTAGGATTGGAGGAGATTTCTTTATATTCGTAGCCCAATAAATAGCTGTGGCTGACTCCCAGGAGCAAAACTATGATTTTTATTTATTCTGTTTTTGTTTTTTTAATCGAGTCGTGTATGAAACAGCAGAGCTTTGATAATTTCTCCCTTGCCCACAGTGAACTCTGCTGGAGAACGGGAGGCTGGTTCAGCTACAGGGGAAGAAGAAGCCGTATCATCCTGCTATGGACTCCAGAGACGGCGGAAAAGCGAGCGGCTGCAGAGACTGCCGGGCAAAATGTTGTTCGTAAACAGGAAAACAGCATAATCAGGCCAGCTCCCAGGGTCTGTACACAGCAAAAGCGTTCGGAAAATGTAGAATAGTTATTCATGAGTGCAGGTGAGTGTGTTTGGATGGATGATGAATAACGAGATTCATGACATAAAAACGTACTGCCATTAACGTCTTAATCATCCCAGATGAGGAAAGCAGTTAGTTTGATCAAATTTACATTGAGACAATGCTATGCAGGCGCCGTCTCTCTTCCAGGACGTTTTTACCAACTCTTTATTATTATTATTATTTTTAATTTAAGGAGTGTTTTATCTGATTAGTTCTGGTGGGAATGTTAAGGTTGTACGTTTGAACGGTTCCCTCTTGCTTTTGGTGTCACGGAGCCCTGACATGCTGTAACCCTCTGAGTCACACTGGGGCTTGTTTCCTAACATTTAATTAAACTTTCAGCAGGGATTGAGTCCCACCGCTGTTTATGTGTACGCCCCATTACACCAAAGAGGCACCTTTAATCTGTGAATGAGAGGCTGGTCTAAATATAGAGAGGAATTTGGGAGATTGAAGGACATTTGGACCAAAAAAACAAATCACCCCTTGGGTAGAAACGTTTGTCAAGATATCCTCCGATCGTTATCGGCGATGTGATGGCATCGTTGCATCTGCAGGCTGCCCTGCTGCAATGCAGCATGAGAGGCTCCGGTCCTGCGTCTGGCTTCAAATGCAGTATTGCAGTGAACCACCAGTTTTACGATTTAGACGACCCAAACGCACCAAACCGAACTCAAGATGCAAAAAAAAACCCTTATTCTTGGCTTTTCTCAGTTTCCCGCGGAACTGGTCGAATGTAGTCGAGAGGAGGAAAGACGCTCCTGAGCGCTGCACCTTATTTATATCAGTGGGCCAGCCTGCTCACCAAAAAACAGAAGGTAATTACTGCTGTAATTATTAAAGGAGCGAGGGAGAAAATTATCCACATCTGCTCTCCTGGCCAGATGCATAAAACTCAAGATTCACGATTAAAACTGTGTGTGTGTGTGTGTGTGTGTGTGTGTGTGTGTGTGTGTGTGTGTGTAAAAACTAAAGTATGTGCATGCGGTCCTTTTGTCTTTGGTTCCATTTTACTGATCCCAGTCAGAGGAACCACTCCCTCAAGCAACCATACATGGAGGTTCACACACCTCCAGTTCATAGAAGAATCGCTGCTGCTGTCCGGTTGTTTGATGGATCTGGCGACAAAAAAAAGGCAGCGAAGAGTTTCAGTGAACATGAAAACGAAAAGAGGGTTTGAGAGGCGGGAGAGGAGAGTTTTTTTGGGGGGGGGTTTGGTGTCTCAGCTGTGGTTCCGAAGATAAAATGAAAGATGACTTAAAGTCAGCGGAATCACTCCTTCTCTCGCAGGTATGAGGTTGTTCCTGGACCATTCCTAACTTCAGAGTGTAAATATGTCAAAAGGTTTTGTCCTGCACAGATGGGATTAAGATCGATGGATCGATGAGTTGAAATGACTTCCATTGACCGCCGACTGACACGGTCACACCTCTTGGATTAGAAATTAGAAAAACAAGACTTCAGTATCTGTCGATATCCATTCCTGACTCATGTGAGGCCTGATTGACATCCGAAGATGTCAGAGATGTGGGAAGCACATGGTTGTACGTGGGGTCTCAGATCAGATCACAACAGATCACATCAGATCAGTCTTCCTCTGTTTGTGACCAGTTTGTCTTTCTACTTCTAATCGTCTTTATGTAACCACACAGCTTTGTGTTGTTGCCATGGCATCGATAGCTGACACTCTGCTGCAGCGCCTACATGATTTAGGTGGCACAGTCACATCTGATTCAAGCCTTCATACACACACACACACACACACACACACACACTGAGGTGTATGTGTCACAGCGAGGGAAGAATGACAGAAAACAGGATTCAGTATCCGCCACGTTTGTAATCTGGCTGTACGTTAAATGGTTCCTCCTCTTTTAGATATTAATGCATAGAAATCATACATATATGCATACAAATACATACACAGCTGCACACACAAACACACACATACACACGTCAGAGCTGCACAACTGATCAAAACACTATCACCAGTTCATAAAGCGGTCTCATTTTCACGCGCAGCGATTCTGCCATGTTTGCATTAGCAGGAAGATTCATCGCGTCCCAACAAACGCCCCTGATTTCTTCCTAAGCTGCATCAACAAAATGACAAGTGTGTGTTGCCGTGTTTGACAAACTGTGCAGGGGCCGGGCAACAGTGGCAGCGCAGTAAATCTCATGAGTGTCAGAGACTGAGGGGTAGAATAAGGTAAAGAAAAGAGTTACGGGAACCCCCTCGAAGAGTTGTAGCGAAGAACTGAAGACGTGTGTGTAGTTAAAAAGGTGTAGGACAAGACATGTTTGTTTGTTTGTTTGTTTTTTAACTTCATCCTACATCCTTTGAAACATGAGGTCACAGCGCTCCACAACTAAGCTTCTCAAGATCTTTTAAATCGCAGCGCAAGAGCCCGTCTCCATGTTATGGAGTTCATGCATCCGAGCGCTGCTGTGCCGGTAATTTTTTTGGTTAGCAGACAAACAAGGAACTGCAGTGACTATCTTCGTGATGTTAGCGACATTGTTGAGCATGTTTGCGGTCATTATGCAGGAGGGGAAGACACAAAGATGCGGGAGGACTCAACAACACCATGTTTTCCGTCCTCCGTCTTATCTGTCGTTCTGGATTCTGTTTCACTAAAAGAGCAGCTGCCATCTAAGCATGCCTGCGCTGATGCACTCTGCTCCTGCTCCATCCAGCCCCCCAAATGTTGGAAGTGTGTAATTAGAGACCACCAGCTGTGCTGAGGCGGAGATCGGTCCTGAGGCCGCTCACACATGAATCCACGGATTTCGCATGACGGTCAACGAAAACGCCAGCAGCTTCAACTTGTCTTCTCACTGCTGGCTCGCTTGCTGCTGTTCATCATAACCCGCCTCTCTCCGTCCCCGTTAAGAGTCGCAGGGTTGATGGGTAGCCAAGCAAGGACTGGCAGTCTGCCCCTCCCCCCCGGTTCTTTCAACGTCAACACCTAATGTTCTGATCCGGGGGAGAATTAATCTGCCTGTTTGATGGAGTGGAGGAAGTGTGCACGGCTACATGTCCCACTAGTTTGGTGAGGAGGGAAACCTCGGGTTGATTGCATTTGTTCCTCTCGTGGGAAACAGCCCGACGGGACTGACGCGATGTCCTGATAGCGGTGCTGCTGGTTGTGGATGCACCATCTGAATCAGCTGATGAGTTGCTCAAGTATTCGGCAGTTTGTTTTCGCACAGAAAAATCCAAGCAAACCAAAATATACAAACCTTGTGGGAACGATCGCTCAGTTTATTGGACGGACGTGTCGGAGCAGCAGCGAGACAGGAAGAAGCTTCCCAGTCTTGTGTGTGTTGCTGCTACAAATAGCTTCTTCTTTTGTCTTCAACACAAAGTGTGATAGTTTGAGCGCTCTGACAAATCCAAACAATCCCAATCACATGAGCTGCTTTATCACATTCTCACAATAAACACACCATAATTGAGTTGGCACCAAGGACTGGACTGGGACCAGCTCTTCAGCAGGTCTTGGTCTGGGTGTTTTGGTGTGCATTAACGTGTGTTGAGGGTCAGAAACTTGCCTGTTTCCTGGAAGGAGTGCAGACCAGCTCTGTGCCGGGGTTGGAAGAAGAGGACAAGATTTTCATTTTCGTGTTGTTGTTTTCTCTCCCCATTTTCAGTCCAGTGTTTTAGTTTGGATCTTGGTGCTCTTGAAGTTTTAATGCAAAAAAAAAAAAAAAAAAAAAAGTTTGTCAATTTATATAGAACTGGTTTTCCTTTACTGCACGCTTTACAGTATTACCTCAATCACCTGTTCACACACACACACACACACACACTGATGGTGGAGCTGCCAGTTATCAGAAGCCCTTAAGGGTTCAGTGTCTTGCTCTGACCTTGGGATCGGGGGTCAAACTAGTCCCCGTTGACCAGACCCCCCCACCCCCACCCCCCCAAGCCCTCCCACTCCTTACCTGTGGAGGCAACCAGCATCCTGAGCATCCAAGTTGGTTCTGCAGGGAACCAGACTGACTGAAGACAAGTAGCAAATGTGTGTGTGCTCAGGTGTGTGTGAATCTGTGTGTGAAACACTGATACTGTGTGGGTTGTCTACTCTGTGTGTGTGTGTGTGTTTGTGTGTCACTTGCTGTGTGGGTTGAATGTCAAATGAATACATCTCATTGACATATACAAAGTGTTATTTCTTCTGCTGTGGGGGTATATGAACTGTACCATACGGTCATAGTGTAGTGGTGTGTGTGTGTGTGTGTGTGTGTGTGTGTGTGTGTGTGTGTGTGTGTAGGGGGGTGTCGAAGAGTGATGGGGTGCAGCTGCTGGGTGCGCTGCTGTTTGCATGCTAATGCCGCAGCAGAGCTGGAGGACGTGGGAGAGGAGGGGAAAAGGCCAGAGCCCGCCCACACATGAAATTGCAACCTGCTATTTCACATTTCTCCTGGTGGAGAGTCAGCGAACAGGCTGGACGTGTTGATGTGCTGCTGCCTCACTGCAGAGCACGAGGAGCAGTCGGCCCACAAGCACACACCCCGACACACACTGAAACCTCCATCAGGGGCCAGGTACATAAAACTCTGTGGATTCAAGCAGCGAGTTCACTCAGAGATGTAACTGCACATCCATGGTTTATTACTCAAACTTTTAGAGAGAAGCTCTGTGCACACTACATACATGTCCTAACATCCCACAATCCACCAAAAATGAAGGCTGACGCTCCCCGAATGAGGTCATTTCCATGTAAACCACTGTTGCTGTTCAATATGGCAGAAAAAAAAAAAAAAAAAATTGCGAATTCCCTGAGAGTGAATTTGAAATGATGGTTGGGGGAGTTCAGAGGGAGGGAGTTGTTGGGTTTGGTCGTCAGAGCGTCCTGTTACACCAACAAAATTAAACATGTGGAGCAGCAAAAAGTGACTTTAGGCCTTGTTACTGTAGTTCTGAGCCACTGGGGCTGTGCAGCCAAATCAGTGCTGCAAAATATTGCAGTATTTCTTCATGATACTTCATAAATATTCCAGCCTCTAGAAGTGATGAGAGAATCCTCGGCTGATGTAAAAGCTGCTGCACGTGTGGTGGCCTCCCGTCACCTCCATGTCACTCTCAGTCAGAGGATCGACTGCCATGGTGGACAACATCAGAGCCGCAGCTGCAGCTTTGAGAGCTCACGTGTGGGTGAACTTTGGTTTTAAAGGAAAACCAGGGAATAACAAAACAAGTTAGATAAAACCACTGTGAGGGATCAGGCTTTTCATCCCGGTACATCTCCCTCGACGCCAAACAAAGCAGCGAAATCTCTCCTGCATAAATAATCAGGCCAGCTCCTCGCCAAACTCTGTCTGAACTGCACAAATGTGCCACCATCAGGAAAACCACCCAACCCCTCCACCGCTCCTTCCTGTTCCTGCCCGGAAAAACAATTGTAACAAATCCTTCATTCCCTCTGCAAGAACTTCCTGGAACAATCTGAGACAGACGCTGGACGCTAAACTGTTTGTATCAGCTGCTGTTAACGATGAACTTTTTACCGTGCGTTTTGAATGTGAATCATGCGTATTGTGTCACCTCTGTAAGTAAGTAAATTATGCATCAGAAGATGTATCGTATCCACTTCTCTCCCAGACAGATGCTGAGGTCCACTCACAGCGCCAGAGTTGCTCTATTTATAGCAGCCATTGATCACATCATTGAGGCCGAGATGGATTCCAGAGCAACAGGGGTGCAGCATATTTGTGCTGGAAGAGAGGACGCCCGCTCGTCCTAAATGATCCCTTTAATGATGCAAGTGCGCCAGTGATAAAGTTCACCGGCTCACATTCGTACCGTCGTGCATGCATGATTTGTCACCGAGTTTCCTTCCCAGCTTTGGTGGAAGAATTTACGTTTACGTTGCCTTTATGTTGGAAGTGCATCCACTGAAGTTTACGGTTTGTACTTCCTGAGTGAATTTATCAAGACATCTTCCTGGATGGGGTGGGGGTCATCAGAGGTCAACGCCACCCCTTTTACCTGAAAGTGCTTGTTGGGAAACGTGGGTTAAATTGCGATGGTTAGCATGCTAACAGGCTTTCATCGCTGAGGGTACCCACGCATGTTTGTGTTGGCGATGGAGCACCGACTGTTCCCTGAGATCAACTATTAATAAATAAGGCAGGTGAGAGGGGGTTCATGAAACCCTGAAGGCTTCATGGTGGAGGGTGCCAGAGGAAATGTTATCCTCATTAGCTCATTAGCTTCTGCTTTCATCTTAAATATACACGTCACGCAGTGAAATGTCATTTATAATGTCAGTCTGAACACAGAAATATCAGATTAAACCACCGGAGTGACTTTGTGCAGTGCTACTAAAATATTAAAACACTGTTAACTAAAACACCACAATCTACACGCCATCTTTAATATGAATTTATTAATTTCATCAGTTTCATTTTCCCTCAGCTGGCAGTGTAGCGGCAATGATATTTTGGTTTTTATGAGGCGATGGCGAGTTATGATGACAGGCAGCGCGTTTTAAAGTCCCTCTCCAGTCAGAAACGAGCTTTTTCTTCCTCTTCCCACCGTCGAACGTTTGGACGCCACAGTGCAGAATCGCGCATGTGCAGAAGTTGATGATGGAAGGTTGTTTTCACCTAAACATGAGAGGTCAGAATGGAAAAAAAGACTGAATAATCAAATAATCTGGATTTTTTTGGGTTTTTTTTTTGAGTGTGTGTTTTAATCGTTTAATTGTAGTAGTATTTTTTTGTTTCTGCACAAATAAGCCTAGGGTTCGGTCTGTGCTGCTGTGTTTGGGTTCTGTTCCGTTTGTTTTGTACATGAAGAACAAGTAAACATCACTTTTTCTAGCAATGCAACCCCCCCCCCCCCCCATGCTAGTAGTGCAGCTAAATGGACAAGCAGAGAAGAAGAGGGCGACTTCTTATCTGACAGTGAAAACGATGGAAAATAGTTGTATTCATATGTAGTTATGCTGTATCGCTCTTTTGGGCTCAGGTTGGGTTCGGACTGTAGAACACAACCAAGACAACGAGGAAGAAAAATTCCAGCTCAACGACACCAACCAACAAGAAGGAAGACCTGGAGATGCTGATGAATTCTGTTTTCAAATCTGAGTGAGAGAGCGTGAATTAAAAAATCCCCCCTTCAAGAAGCCAGCTCTCCGATTTTGGAGCTATGAAAACAAAATAATGAGGGTTCTGTTCGGATGAATAATTCAACCGCAGTAAGACAGATTATTTTTTCCTGTAGATGCATCTCTGTACGGTATCTCTGAGTTCACGGCGGCCTTTTAAAAGCAGTTCCTCTGAGTTGAAAGCTGGAGCTGCTGATGAAAAGTTAATAGTGTCACTGAGCAGCGCCCCCCCCCCCCCCCACACACACACACACACACACCCTCTCCCCCCCTCTCCCCCTTTCCCCTTCTACCCTATGCAGCAGTAATGACAGGCTTGGACTTCATGTCAGGGACCACCAGCAGAGCTCCAAGCCAGCAGGGAAGTCTCACCCTGGGCGGGGACTCCTCTGCCTGGGTATCCATCAGCTGACAGCTGGCTTGCTGAGGACGATGGGGACCCTCCCTCAGCAAGAGACAGGAATTGATGTTCGATCTGGAGCGTGTTGCCTTGTATGGGTCCTCTCCTGACCTTTCACCTTGGCTGCCGAGGGCCGCATTTCTCCTCAGCCAACAGCGGACACAGCGAAGTTCTGACTGCCTTCATAATAACATGACGTTGATCAAAACTGTGGAACAGGGTTCAGGATTTGGGTTTGCAGCATCGATATTGGAGACTCGATCTTCAAATAGAGGAGCCTCCAGCTGAGGTCAGACACACACAGGCATTAAAGGGATAGTTCTCTCAAACATGATAAAGCGCCTAAGTTCTGCTTGTCTGAAGTCATCCACGTGTCCTGAAGCCTCGACATGCCAAGTTCTTTATGAGGAACATCGGTTACTCCATGTTTTCAGCCTCGCTGTGGCCGGCAGCTCCCAGCCAGGCTGTCGCAACTTGTCCAGGCTTCAGGATACTTGGATGACTTCAGACAGGCAGTATAAAGGCATTTTATCGTGTAATTTTTTTTTCTTTTTCAAACTTACTTGAAAATTGGTCCCCGTTAACTTCAGCCGTGACTGCATTACTGCAGTACCTTCACCTGTGAAATTCCGGCAGTGTTTTGTGTACTCGAGAACTTCCCCCGACCTTCCATCGCCCTTTATCATGGAGCAACGTGTAACGGTTAGCAAGATAACGTCAGGTTTAACTCAGGTTTTTTTTTTTTTTTTTAGTGTGACAAAGGTATTGCACGTACCAGCAGGCTATATCACCATGGTAACTTGTGCTAACTTGCTTCAGATCAGGTTAAGATCGGGTTAAGAGATCAGGATATTTAAAAATACCACCTACTGACCAATCAATTCTCTTGGAAGAGGCCTCTTCCTCCTCCTCTGGTCTTCCTGAATTTGTTGTTTTATTTCTCTGTTGGCTGCTGCAGTTCCTCTTATTGAAGCTGTTTAGTTGCTCTGTACCTCTGTGTATTTCTGCTTAAACCAAACACTGAGACTGATCAAAGCGCTTAAGCCTTGTGCTCATTGATCTTTACAGTGATTTACAAGCGCCGATTTAAATTTTAAGTTTTTATTATTCACTTGCCCTGGAGTCTGTCTAACACCGGCAGGGTTGCCGCTGAAGGGTTATTGATTTACAGCCCATAATAGTAGATCTAAATAAGCCATTCACTTAATGGAATGTACAATTATGATTGCGATCAGATCCATTAATCCATGCACTCACTCACACGGTGAACTTGCTTGTCAGCTCTCATTCCCGTCTTTGGCTGCTAACCTGGATTATGCATTTATGTCCCTCTCATCGGTGAAGAATGAGGGTTTGTTCTTCAGGGGTGTTTCAAGGTGCTCTGGGGTGGAATCACGCTGAAAGGGATCGGGGGGGGGGGGGGCACCACAACCCCCAACCTGAGCAGACACAAGCCAAACTCCTAGTTAGTTGCATAGGCCATTGCAAGCTAACCAGCAATGATGGGAGTTGTTGAAGTTGGCTAGGTATAATTGCGGCGCATTGGTTAACCAAAAGAATGCTAACGGGGACTTTTAAGGGCCTGGTGAGTCTTTGGCAGGTGGTTCTTGTGGTGTTTCCGTTGTATTTATCATTTTAAACTACACAAAGACTTTTAAGCAGCTCCGTTAAAGAAGGCAGCAGCGAGACCATCGCCGTCTTTGAGGCGTCGTGGGTCGGAGAGCCAAGTTAGAACACAAGATGAGGTCATGCTGATAATCTCAGTGGCTTTACTACTTCAATAGAGACACTCAAAACTCACGTTTTTGTTGATATGAAGAAGGAATCAGTGCAGAAGGTGAGAGCTGATGAGTCACTGAGTGATTTTTTTTTTTTTTTTTTAAATGTTCATTACTGTATGTTCACATAAACACTGGAATGTAGAAGGGAAAAGCCCTGATTAGGAACTGGTTGAAAGTCATTCATGAAATCTATGAAATGGAGATGGTTTTATATAAAACGGCGAGCAGGCATATCGGGGGGGGGGGGGGGGGGGACTGTGGTCAAAGTGGGCCGAGAACAGCCAGACCAGACCTGCTGTGGATGAGACCGCCATCTTTGCTGCGCTATGAAGGAAACCGCATTCCAAGGGGATTGTCATGGATAAATGACGTGACATCGTTTGTTCAAGAGTTGCTTGGAATAAAAAGAAAGGCAGAGCAACGGATGAAAAACACTTAATATGTCGTGGCTTAATGGGATTATTTGTTATGTTTATATTATGCTGTATTTATGTAAATGTGCGTCATGCGCTCTGTCTTTCACAAACGTGATCCATTTGATCATTTTATCCATAATGAGAGCTCATTTTTTTGAGGAGCCTTTTGTCACAATGTTTGTTTTTAATTACGCAGCTAACGGTGCACACTCTCTCTCTCTCTCTCTCTCTCTCGATCTCTTGTATCAGTTTTTCTACCTTTGTGCTTTGTTTGAGTTGTAAATCTTCAGTTTGAGGCGCCGTCATCGTCGCGTTCCAGCTTACAACAGCATCCAGCGTGCCGAAGCACTTGCTTCTGCATCGCGCTCATTAATGATTCTCGCATCCACTTTGATCATTATAATGTTTCCTGATGTGTGTGGTATGGCTTCTGGTTGTCCTGCTGCTCCCTCAGAGTTTGTAAAATAAGTAAAAAAAAATTGGGTCTCCAGCACGATGCAGAACAACAGCACCAAAACCCTGGAAATCCCTGAGACTTGCATCCGTACCACCTCCTGAGCGGTGCCCAAATTTAGTTCCGGGAGGTCTTTCCAGTCCTGACAGAGAGCAGTGTAAACACAAGTCATGTCACATGGAAAAGTGCTGCAGGCACGTATTATAATCATATCTTCAACCGCAAACAGATACAGGAGCACATGGAAACCAGCATCAGTTCAAGTGGCTTGCAGTCTGCGCTGCTGCTCTTATTATCCAGCCTGTTTGGCTCTGGTTCCTTCACGTACAGAACTGAATCTGTGTACATCATGTTAGCGGGAAGCTCGGGAGCAAAACAGAAAAGCCTTTGTGATAAAAATAATACAGATTACGTGAGAAGGTAGCCATGGATACAACATCCAGTTACCCTTGTCAGTGCATATATGGAGAGATTTATGTGTTTCCACCTCAAGTAGTTGTCTAAATGCTGCGTGTTGTCAGATAGCTGCAGTGTAGGTGGATTCTGACCCCAGGAAGTCACTTTGTTACATAAGCCTGATGGATTTGAATCACAGCCTCCATTTCATAATTAACATTAATGCTAAAAAGTTTTTTTTTTCTTTTTTTTTCTTCTGGAACACGGCACTGGATTCCAGCAGGAGCACTGATTGATGTTTGGAAATGTTGGCATCTAAAAAGCTTTTACAGGTTTTCTACCTCTGATTGCGGAGACCGTTATTGTCGGTGTGCTGGTTGGAGGGTGAAGCCCAGGAAAGTGAGGCGCAGAAGCTAGAGGCTGAGGTAGAGGTCGCCGGGGTGACAAACCAAAGCGGAACGTACCGGAAAACGACGCTTGAGTTCAATGAGAGCAGTGAGAAAAAAAACTTGCTTGGATGAATGCTCGTCTGTTCCTCTTAAATGTATTGAATAAAACAACAGTGAACATTTATTTCGCAAAAAAGTTAAGAAGGTTTTGATGGAAAAAAAAACAAAACAAAACCCCAGCAGGTCAGCTCTTCTTCAGTTAGATTCACATAATGGACGACTCCCACATCTTTCACCTGGATCCTACTTTAACTTTTTTCAGGTTTTTTTGTTTTTTTTTAATTATTTTGACGGGAACAATAAATGTCGGAATCATTTTATTATTGATTGTGAAGGTGCATAAAAGCTGCGAAAACAGCTGCTCAGGGCGCTCATCAGATTCCATCCACTGGTTTAGAATGTTATTTTAAACCTTTGTCTTCCTTACCGTGAGGGTCCGTGCCACTCGTCCGTCCAATCTCTGTGTATTAGCTCCCTTCTTAGGAGTGGGTGGGTTGTTTTTTTTCAACCGTACAACCGACTGGACGTATTTTTGCTATGGGCGGCATGGCTCAGGGGTAGAGTGGCCGTCTAGCAACCAAAGGGTCGCTGGTTTGATCCTCGACCCCGGTGACCATGTCGAAGTGTCCTTGAGCAAGATACCGGATGAGTAGGTTGGCGCCTTGCATGGCAGCCTCCACCATCAGTGTGTGAATGACACTTTGCTAAGGCAGAAAAGCGCTCTATAAAATTTGAGCCCATCTGCTTTTCTCCTGCTGTGCATTTGTGTGACGCCGGGTCAGCACAGTGGCTTTAGCACTCACGTGGCCTCCTCGTGACACTGCTTGATAGTAAGAAAAGGAAAAGTTCTCAGGTAAACAACAGGGATTAATGGCCGGAACGTAACAAAGCACACACAACTTATTCGTCCTCGGCTGCCAATGATTGGTCGATTTAACAGCTGCGGATCTGTGCACTCATTTAACTGTCAGCCTGCACACGTTTGCAGCAGGAGGGAAAGAAACTGACTGTCTTTGATGAGCAGGAGCTAATGTCTGTCCAAATTGGCTCACAAAAGGGCCTTTTTATAAAGTTTTTCACAAATTTGTTTACGTTCCAACGTTCCTGCCTTCTCTACAGTTCTTTCCACACAAAGAGGATGGGATAGGACAACTTGTGGGCCCAATGCCAGCCCTGCAGGGAGGCGGAGGTAATTCATAATGTGCCAAGAAAGTTTTGGCCAGTGTCTTGGGTGGCCAGGTTGGGAGATAGTGCTCCCCTTGGCCTCCTGCCCACACGGAACGGCAGGTTAAGGTTGAACTTAAATGCAATTTTAAGCAAATCTCATGCACATCTGTGCCGCAACCTAACAGGCTGGGGTGAAGTGTCATCCGAGGAGATTGTGAAGCCAGTTGTACAATCGTCAGTCCGTTATTTACATCTTAAACTCTGGATCAAAGTGTTGGACTCGGAGGCACGCCACTAAATTAATAAACAGGAAACATGAAGTCATGTTTCCATGAAATTCGGCCTCAGCTGCTCAGCGCTGCAATAACTCTGAGCTGCAGGTGGAATCAGTCTTTTTTATCTGTGAAACTGCAGGGCAGAAACACCGAGAGCACATCACAGTGATGTATGACGCTATTAAACTGCAGACAACAAGATCAGTCAGCAGCCGGCTTCGCTCTGCTCTGCGCCAAGCTTTTATCAAATTCTTCTTATCATGATTCCCACCTTTAACACATTTCTGTTTGTTCATATTTAGTAATATTGGTGGTGGTTTTGGAGGATGAGCCGAAGCTGTGAAGTTTTGTTGTTGTTGTTGGGGTTTTTTTTTGTCTGAAAAATGTAAATGAGCCGGAGGTGTGAAGAGACTTAGAGGAGACTGTTCCTCTGCTGGTGGGACAGGAAACAGTTGATGAGTGCTTGGGTGAACACAGTCCCCACTGATGTTGGGTTTTTCCTTTCCTGCACAAATGAGAATGGCGTGCGAGCACTGAACAGATCAGATTCCAATTCAAAACGTGTCGCGTCAATTTGTGGGGACAGAAATTGTTTTAAACACTTCCAAACAACACAAATTTGATTTTAGGGCGATGACTTGGTTCAAGGTTCAAGAGATACTCTGCCCAAAAAAACCAAAACGTGTATTTTACCTCTCAAGGTCTCACAAATCGTCTTGAGCTTAGAAAGACTCTTTTTCATCCCTGCATCCCTTGTTTTTGTCTGCAGACTGCAGGGAGAGAGACAGACGTGTATAAAGGAGGCACTGACAGTCCCTACAGGCCAGAATGAGGAAACTGAGATGCAGCTGACTTCAACCACCGATGAAACAACGTGTTGAGCCCAACGCTATCCCAGTGGCCCTGACAGAAATCAGGGTTGGAGGCAAGTAGTCGTAGTGACCAGGATACGTCTCCAGGAAGTGATGTAGGTCAATATAATGTCCTCTTAATTCTCCTTTCTAGAGCGTGGGGGTGTGTGGGGGTGTGTGTATGCGCGTGTGCGTGCATAAGCTCCTGCTGCCTATGCAGTCATGAACAGATGGAGAGGTGCCCTGAACTGAATCTCGCAGGATGCTCCCCTCAGGCTCTGGACTACCTCCAACACCCGATCAGCTGCTTTTGATGGTTGAGGTCATTGACCGGGGGGGCCGATTCACCAAACACCTGAAGGCTAAAAGTAGCTGCAAACTGGCTAAGTTGGGAGGAACTCCGAAACACAGCGAATTCCAGTATTCTATGATTGCTGTCGTACGTGCGGTCGAGCTGAATGCCAGTCAAGCAATCATTTGAGGAAAAGCCAGGAAAACCGTGTTCCCCCTCACGTCTACAATATACGACTGAGAGTCTGCACAGGCTGTTTTAAAACGGATCAAACGCGAAGCTGTTTTGTGTCTGACTTCCTTCCTCCTGGATCGACTTGTAAATATTCTTACAGAAGGAGGGCAGGCAGATTCCGGAATGATCTGCAGCGTGTGTAACAAGCTCAGAATTCTTTGACAGAGCTCAAGACGGGGCGTCTCAGCCTAATCCTCGTGTCCCTCAGGAGGGTCTAAGATGTTAGCGTCACCATGGCAACAGCAAACTGCAGTAGAGCCCTTCAGACCAGGCGACCAGACTGCATGTGAGGTCATGCCAACCGTGGGTCACAGTTTTTAAATCTTAAACATGAAGTCGGCGGTGAAGTTTCCCTCTGAGCTTTTTCATTTGTTGTTCAGAAAGTATTCCATGGAGTTTGGCAGAGGTCTGTTCTCTGGGAGTGCACTGCTAGTTTATAACTGAATTACTTGCAAATGTTGGAAGCTAAACTAAATTAGATTTAATAAGATGATTCAGAAATGGATTTGCATTTGATAAAACACTACTGTACCACATCTGTTCTTCAATGGCTGAGTGAAGTTGGAGGCAGCCCAGAAAACTCCTCGCCCGCGAGGCCGGCTCTCAGTCGGTCTGCTGCTGCGCCGCGTCGGTATTTCTTAAAGTGATAAAGAGCTTTCAAAGAAAGCCATCGCCTTGCTTGTGTGGGTACGTTGAAGGTGCTGGAGTTGAAAGGGATCGGCAAATGGAAACAGTCCAGAGATGGTTTCCTCTCCTCTCCGCCGCTGTGATGCAGCAGAATGTTGCACAGACGAACTCGGGAGAATTATTTATCAAGCTGCCGCTGTTTGACAGATGATTCAGGTTCCATCAAACAATCCCCAGCTATGCATAAATAAAGCCAGTTTGTTGATATTTGAAATCAATAGCTTAAAAATGACCTGAGTTCAGGCTCTTTCATGACACACACACACACACACACACACACACACACACACACACACACACACACACAAGGGTGAGCATAAAAGTAGCACAAACGTGTCGGACCTTTTTTTTTTTAACCTTTGCATTCATCTGAAGCTGCACTTCAGTGCCAGTGGAGACCAAAGTTGTGCTTTTGATGTAACAACTGCGTGATATTTTACTGAAGAAGAAAAAAAAGGCTCTTGCAACATCGACGTTTGTTTATTGTGGACTCACTTGTGTTTGTATTAGCACATAAAAATTCCTCATTACATTTTGGGTCATGGGGGGATTTTTTTTTTTTTTTAAAGTTCTACATTTTATTTGATAAACTGCTACATTTGCGTGGTACAATTTATGTTGTAACTGCAAAATTACAGATGAAAATTGTGACATAAAAGGAGTAAATTCTAAGGCAACAAGGACAAAAATGATATATCAGGGTCGTAGCTCTCATATTATTTGGATGCTGCATGGTCCTCAGCTTAGCTTAGAGCCCCCCTTTTATTCCTTGGGCTCTCTCTCCTCTACCAGCGCGTCTCTCCTGGGATTGTAATTCAAACTCCTCCCGGTGATGTAACTCTGCTGGTATCTGCTCGCAGTCAAACAGGAGGTGATTGCTAAGTACGCCTCAACTTTACAACGGTCTAAAAAAACCCACTAACTGTTCAATCCAAGCGCGAGCTGACTTCTTAAGCGCGGACCAAGGAGTGTTGTTCCAAACGCAGAACGTGAGGTCCGCCGTTAGAAAGTGGGGGGATTTCTAAACGGAGGCGATGTTTCTGGCGCTCATTCAGTTTCATTTGTACGCGCCGCAGACACAGCAAGCAAAGATGAGCATGAGCACTCACTGCTGCTGATTGGTTGGAACAGTGTTATGCGGCTCGGTCCGAGATCCTTTGTCTGCCATTTACAGAACCAGGGCGGCAACAGCTCCTGGAGGACTATGAGGAGAAGACCTGGGATTCTCTGCCTGAACCCTGATCAAGCAACACCCAAACCACCTGGTTCTGGCCCAAAACTGCAGCCTAGTTTGGGCGGAATGAGTTTCCATCCATCCATCCTGTTAAGGGTCACGGGGTGGGGTGTGTGTGTGGGGGGGGTGGAGCCTATCCCAGCAGCCTTCAACACATAGAGACAGACAACCATTGGCTCTCCCAGCCACGCCTACGGTCAATTTAGAGTCTGGATTAACCTGGTCCCCTCTTGATGTCTTTGGACTGTGGGAGGAAGCTGGAGTACCAGAGAGAACCCACGCAGGAACAGGGAGAACATGCAGACTCACCCAGAAAGACCCCGTGCTCCAGCCGGGACTCAAACCCGGAACCTCCTTGCTGTGAGGCCACAGTGCTGACCACTGCTCCACCGTTCATTCAAATCATTGACATTGTTGCAGCCCATCCAGGTCAGCATTCACACCTGGTAGAGGTGAGGCTGTTACCTATTTGTTTTGTCAATAATCTTCAAGACGTTAGCAGTTTACTTTCACTCCTAGTAAACGATTTGAATTGGGTTCAGGTTGGGCTTGGACCTAAAACTGTTGTCATGGTTTAGACTCGGACAGATTTGAGTTTGATTTTTGGGCTTTTAATAAAAGCTCTTGTGACTAATATTTTTTGAATGTCACAGTGAATACTTTAAAGTTAGATGAGTGACACCGCCTTTTACGTACTGGGTGACCCTGGTGCTCTGGATGGAATGCCCTCATCACCTTTTTGGTGCTTTACCTCTGTTTATTTTGACTTTAGGTGAATGTCTTTAAAGTCTTAGATCCTGATCTCCGTGGTCAATTTCTCTTTACATTAAAGGCCCGGGCTGCCCGTCGTTGCCTCTGACAGACTCCGCAGGATGTATTGACATTAGATACAAAGGTGTGTTGTGACAACAGCCTGTTCTGGAGGGGAGGTGAAGGACTGCAGCGCATCGGGCAGGTGAGTCCTGACACGGCACATTCCTCGGATCTGATTCACAGCAGAAGTGGAGTTGAACACCGACGCCGTGATGCGACTGGAACGCAGCGAATCCAAACGCTGGACCAAACCGCAAACCGACAGGTCACCAACATGTAAACCAACTAATGCCGCAAAGTTTGTCACCGGTATCACCTGTTTGTGATATTCTGTATTCTGGTCCGGTCGTGTGGTTTGGTAAAAACATGTTCACACTGGCCCAACCCTTTAACCTGGACCTGTAAAAGAAAACACAAACTTTTGGGGAAATTCGGCAGTTGTCCACACAACTGGACAGATGCGTGTCTTTACGGAGCGCCAGAATCTCACCTGACCGCGACTTAGCTTCGTTTCAAGGAGTGCTAGTGGTGGGGCACGGTCGCGTATCATCTCACTCACACTTTTCTCCAAAAAAAGTCTGGCAAATGCATACAAGAAGGGTTGCGCTTCGGGCGGCACGGTGGAGCAGTGGTCAGCACTGTCGCCTCACAGCAAGAAGGTTCTGGGTTCGAGTCCCGGCTCGAACATGGGATCTTTCTGGGTGGAGTCTCCATGTTCTCCCTGTTCCTGCGTGGGTTCTCTCTGGTACTCCAGCTTCCTCCCACAGTCCAAAGACATCAAGAGGGGACCAGGTTAATCCAGACTCTAAATTGACCGTAGGCGTGGCTGGGAGAGCCAATGGTGGTCTGTCTCTATGTGTTGAAGGCTGTTGGGATAGCCCCTCCCCCACCACCACCACCACCACCACCCTTAACAGGATAAGCATTAGAAAATGGATGGGTTCTGCTTCACATTCTCCGCAGGAAAAAAAACAAAACAAACAAACAAACCTGCTAAAAAATTAGGAGATGTTGTCAGAGCTGGAACTCAAACGGACGGACGCGCTCGTCATCTCAAAAGCTGTAACCCTGCATCTATCGACTCAAGCGTTGTGGTGACGTGTGAGATTACTCTCCAGCCACTTCAACACATCGGGTGGAAATCTGGAGCTCTGTCATCAATGCAGCCAGGAGAGACGGGGCGTCTATCGGCTTGTCTGGCACTAAAACTGGTGGACGGTGAGCATGTATCTCCCAAAAGTTGGTGCAACTACAGACGACGGGAAGTACATCAGCAGTGATTAGTCAATATGAACTCGTGCTCCCTTCCGAATGTGTGATGAAAAAGGAGGCAATGATTTGAGGAGCGGTAATGAGAACCCGTAGCCCTCCTTCATCTGCAGTCAGATTTCACCCAGAGTGTAGCGCGTGCTGCTAAATGGCAGCTTTAACAACCTCTCTGTCATTAGCATAGCGTAGGAGGCAGAGCTGATTGAGTGGCCAGTTGGCAGTCAGAGAGATTTTTCTTTTTTCTTTTTTTTTTTTCATTTCAGAATTCTTTGTCCGTGTTCTGTGTTTGGACCAAAAAAATAAAAAATAAAAAAATCATATCGAAGAGTCTCGTCCGTGCAGGTCTCCGACCGTCCGATGGTGACAGGGATCTGTCTTTTCTCCT
Organism: Aulostomus chinensis; assembly: GCF_037954235.1. Taxonomy (NCBI): domain Eukaryota; kingdom Metazoa; phylum Chordata; class Actinopteri; order Syngnathiformes; family Aulostomidae; genus Aulostomus; species Aulostomus chinensis. Next base: position 28,731,887 of record NC_141322.1, on the reverse strand, counting down.
GTGATTGACAGATGAGATCAGATCCGAAAAATGTGACTGCAGTAAACAGCATCCCCGGCTGAAAATGATAACTGTAGGAGTACAAGTACTTGTTGCTGTCTGTAATCACCTCAGTCCTCTGCTAATCACGACAGACTCTGTGCTGTTTGATTCAGACGAGGGTTCATTTCAAAGTCATTCGGTCTAAATTTGATTTTTTTTAACCCCCCCCCCCCCCCCGTATGCATATTAAAGCGGCCGGTGCCAAAATCTGAGGGTTGCAACTCCTTCAGTGTCACGGAAAATTAATTTGAAGTGATTATAATTTACAAAGTCAAAAAAAAAAAAGAGTTTCAGTATGACTTCCTTTTCATGCCTCTGAAGTCATTCATGAACCATCCATCCATCGTCATCTTCCGCTCATTCCTTACTAGTAAGGGTCGTGGGGGGTGGAGCCTATCCCAGCATCTACGGGCGAGAGGCGGGGTTCACCCTGGACAGGTCGCCAGTCCATCACAGGACCAACACATAGAGACCAACCATTCACACTCACAGCCATGCCTACGGTCAATTTAGAGTATCAGTCAGCCTCGTCCTCTCTTGATGTCTTTGGACTGTGGGAGGAAGCTGGAGTACCCGAGAGAACCCACGCAGGAACAGGGAGAACATGGAGACTCCACACAGAAAGATCCCGCGCCCGAGCCGGGACTTGAACCCGGAACCTTCTTGCCGTGAGGCCACAGTGCTGACCGCTGCACCACCGTGCCGCCCTCATTCATGAACCATTTAGAGAAAATAAAATCCTTCTCCTTCATCTTCTTTTGATTTTCCTCGTGACGTTTGTGTGACGAATAAAACAAATTTGCCATTTTTTCCACCCCCCCTCAACCTCCATGACATGAACATGACATTTCATTCAACAACAAGAACCTTGACGTTTTATGACAATTCTTGATAATTATTATTATTACCACCCCCCCTTTTTTTTCTTGAAGTATTGCTTTTTTTTTTTTTTCTTTCTTGAAATGACAGTTTGCAGCACGTCCAGTGGGTCTGTGTGCGCCGCCGCACTGGCGCTGCTCGGTTTAGCCGTTTGAATTAGCCCGCTGTCGTTGTCCCGTACACGACAGAATATTTGTTGGCGGGATGTCAGTTTCCTTCTAGGTCACCCTTTGCTTCACCTACCGAAACAAGTGATTTAAATAAAAAAAACAAAAAACAACAACAACAAAAAACAACACGGAGGTACTTGGTCAAAAAATACTTGAATTTATCTTAAATTCCCAAACCCCAACTATAAAAGAAAACAAACTTTTTGCAGTATTCACAGATTTAAGTGAGTTTTTAGTGTTATTATGCATGACTTTAGTTTTTTTTTTTTTTCCTAGCACAGGGCGTGACTGAGCTTCTGTACATTGAGCCAGAATTAATCCAGATGTTGAGTAGCCCACCCCCCCTCCAATGAGTCTTCCTCTCAAGTTTCCAGGGCTGCATGTTGGATTTCCACCCCTGGGCTGTTGTTCTCCGTAGCAGGGCTTCTTTGTTCGATTACCTAATTATTTCAGATCCACCTTAAAAAAAACAGGGCAATCCCGGGCTGGTCCCTCCCCCTTCTTTCTCGGTCTCTAGCACCAGTTCGCCTCTCTCCCTCCCTCAGTTTCCCAGCCAGCCAGAGGGGGGGAGAAAAAGGAGCCGGATCCGGACGTAGGGTCTTCTTCTCTCCGGGGATCGTTTGAATGTGTCGGACTCCCCAGACCCACCCACCCACCACTGGCAACACCGACGCGCCACATCCAGCCCTCGGCTTACTGGATCTTGTGTTTCCGTCCTCTGCATTGCATCCAGGAGAGAGAGAGAGAGAGAGAGGAAGAGAGAGTGAGAGAGGAAGGAGGGAAGTTTTGTTTTTTTTCTCCCCCTTCCCTTTCTTAACGGAGTGATTTGTGACTGATTCAGGATCCGGGTTGTTTTTTCCCTTCCCGGGTGGTGGTGGGGGGGGTGTGTGTGTGTGTGCGCTGCCGCTTTGCACGCGCGAGAGAGCCGATGCTCGTGCGAGTGGGTTTTTTTTGTTTTGTTTTGTTTTTACGGTCAAAGCAACTGGTTTAACACCACCGGAAGAAAAGGACGATTTCTTCTTCTTCTTCTTCTTCTTCATCTTCATCTTCCCAGTCCCGGTCCGTCGATAATTTCCTCACCACTGCAGTTGTCAAGTTGGAGCCGTGCTGGGATATGGACGGACCCGTCTGAGCTAGACCTGCTTCACCCGACACAACCACAGGACCTGAGTTTTGACCCCCCCCCCCCCCCCCCCCAAGAGTGGAGGTAACGTCCTTTTTTTTTTTTTTTGAAAAACTTTACACGCCACATGCGCCGCTTCCACTCACACACTCACACACACACTTGTAGCTTAGAGATGTAAAACACGCCGTCGTGGTGTTCTTCCTGGAGGTTTAGGTTAATTTTTAACGTGTTTTTAAGGAGTCTAGCGTAACCCCCCCCTGCCCTCCCCTCCACTCCACTCCACTCCACCCCAGCACCACCACGGGTTGTCCGCACTGCTCAGCATCCGGGTAACGACCAGAACTGCTGTTTCTTTACCTTCATACCTCACTTGTTAGCAACTACACCATATTTTGTTTCCATCCCCGTCCCACAGGTGTGAGAGCACAACTTGTGTCATTCAGCTGAACTATAACGTCGGTTTAGGCGTATTTATGTTTATTCCCCGTCTTGCCCTGCGGGATTGACCGTGACAGGTCCTCAACAGGGGCACGTTTCACGCCGCTTCTCCTCGTCAGGCGTCCCGGCAGTTAGCTAGGTTCCAGCCCCGATACGTGCCTCCCTCTCCCCCTCCCTTCCTCCCCTTTGGTCTTGCAGTCGCTGTTGTCAAGTCTCCATTCATAAAGAAAACAAAACCTTGTTGTTATGTGCTGGTTTAACTTGTGGGTTTCACACCTAATTCCAACCAACTTTTCGACGTGGTGCGCAATGCCGACCAGTTGCTGCCGCCCACTGCTGCATGGTCTCCGGGCATGAAACGGCATCATTCGGTAAGGGGAGGGGAGTAAAAAGGGGTCGGTTTATTTTAGTAAAATAATAGATTTGCTTGTCGAGTTAGATGAGAGCCGAATTAAAGAACGCGTTCCGTTTGTTCCGAGGCTTTGTTCTTAGACGGGGAAAGTCTTCATGCCTACTGACCTACAAGGGAATGTAATCTAAACGGCCAGTTTCCAAATGGCGGTGTTGTGCCAGGTCTCCCCGGGCGACCGAGCGGCATGTATCCACTGTTGCTCTGACTGCGAGCAATCAGACCGCCCGCGGATGTCTCCAAGTGTCTGGAAACAGTTTGCTCATTTGGCTCTGCCTACAATATTTGGTTTTCCGACGGGTATTTCCCTTGGTTCCCCCTCAAAAAAAAAAAAAAGACAAAACCTTTTGGTCATCAGTAAGTCATGCAGTCTCTGGTAACTTGCATAAAAAACCCTGCAATAACCGGTTGCTTTGGTTTTTGTCTCCTTTTGTGTGTGCGTGTGTGTGTGTCTTTTTTTCTTTTTCTTTTTTTTTTTTTCTTAATTAAAATCCGTGTTTTTTCGGTGTCACCGGTTGGGTCCCAGCTCAGCGGTGTCGTGAATGCGGCGGATACAGGACGAGCTTGTTGAGCTTGTTGGAGTGGTTACCCGCGCTATTGTAAATAGTAGTTGTGCTTTTCATGATGTCATATTGAGGCAGTGAACAAGGGTGCTGGTGTGTGTGTGTGTGTGTGTGTGTGGGGGGGTCATTTAATTTCAATCAAAAATGCATTCAGGTTCTTGAAGAATCATCCTTACGTCATCTGCTAGGATGGGCGGATGAGCAACAGCAGCAGCTCTGTTTCTTTTTCTTCCTTTCCTGTCATTTTATCCCTCTCCTCCTCCTCCTCCCCCCCTCTTTCTCCTCCCCCCCTCCCATCTCCATCTGGGTGTGTCCTGACTTATTGCGTTAGGAAGGAGGGGGATCCCGCATCTTGGCTCGTGGTGACTCCTCCTCAGCGTGTGACCTCCAAACGAGGGCATTGCTCCTTCTGCTTTATTTTTTTAAGCTAATTCACCAAAAGGAAAAACAAGACATTTGCATAGGAAAATGATCTGCAGGGGAAACTTGGAAAGCTCTTTAATCAATGCGTGTTGAATTTCAGCCGTTTGCCAGGGAAGTAGCGGCAGACGACTCTGTTGTTTACTGCATTCAGGACAATGGCTAGTCCCCCCCCCCCCCTTGCTTGTGTTTTTCTCACATACATTTGTTGTTTTTCACACAAAATCCTCAACACCTTGTTACATGGCATGTAATAGAAGAGCAGGGATGCGTCAGTCGGTGCAGGTGCTGAGACCTGGGGACTATAGACCATGGATGTCGGTGTTAGTTGTCACGCCTTCTTGTACTAAATATACCGGCACAACCATGTTCCAGCCCTCAGACTTGCATCAGTTAAAATGGATTTTTATCAGGTCGGTACGAGGAACCAGGATCTCTTTTGTTTTCTCCCAGGATGACATGTTTCCTGATTCTGTGAGGCCCGCGCAGAGCCCCCGCCCCCCCCCCCCCCCCCCCCCCAGGCCCGGTTCAGCTGAGGTGGTCTGCCGCGCGTCTTGTCAGGTGTTCTAATTAGTTAATAGATGTCAGCTTTAACAAAAGCCGCTTTATTTGCTTTTATTGGCTTTTATTAAATGGAACATCTGGCCTTTCCCCCCTGAAGGCTAACGTTGTAATTTAAGGTTGTGAGATTGACAACATTGTGATGTATTTTAGATGTTTTTTAAAAAAAATTAAAAAAAAATTATCTGCGTTAATTGAATCTCAGCTTTTACGATAGAAATCTGACCAGTTTAACTCCATCGTTTGCTCTGATCGGCCGCATCAAAGTGGCTTGCACATTTCTTTACAGGTAACAAATCATTGGGCAGCGATGTTTTGAAAAGTGGCATCGTGTCGGCGCGTTCTGCTCCTTTTTAAACGTAATAACGTGATCCTTTTCCGGGGTTTCACTCGTGGGTTTCGAAGCTCGTTGACTTTCATTAAAACCTATTTTGTGGAAAGGTTCTTTACATTCCTGTAAGGTTTCCAGGATGTGAAAATGTGTTGATGCGCTGACCAGCTTTTTGACTTGTGGTGAAGAACTCATTTTCAGGTTTTATCAACTTAGTGATATTTATTCATTGGTTCAGGTAACACGGCTACACCTTTTTTTTTTCTTTTTTTCTTTTTTATTAAAGTAGCCCAACATCCTCCTCCTTAATTTTGATTAGTTGAAAGCAAAAACTAACTCAGAGGAAAAAAAGAAAACGAACAAAATTCAAGTAGCGGCTTTTATGGATGCATTCATACGTTCAGGAACAAAGAAAACTCAAATTTATGAAAGAGTTTAATCAGCTGCTAACGCCGTACACCCCAGCAAATTTGAGGGAGAAAGACAGGAAGGACATGGCGTTTGCGGCGTTTAGTCTGATGAATGACACCTCTGTATAACCTGGCGTTGAACCCTGCTCCCCGAGGACACCCAGCCGGCTCCACCTGCAGACAGATGAGCGCTCCGGTTGTGTCCGCTGATGATCTGATGGCTACAGGAAGTGACTGATGCTGACTCAGTGTGTCTGCTCGGTTAATGTCAGGCAGAAGGTTCGCTCCCCTTCAGCGGCCACAAGCGGAGCAGACTTCACGTTTGGCTCGTGAGTTATTCACAGGGACCCGTCAGATTTCTGTTTGTGAACCCAGGTGTCGCTTTCACTCCTGTTGTCCGTCGGCACAGGCGTGTTGAGCCTTGAGGTGGCTGCTGGCTCTGTAACATGCCGATGTCTACTATCGCCACTCCAGTGAATAAATTAGAAGAAGTGATCGGAACGAGCCCTTGGATACGATACAGGCCTTGGTTTCCAGGAGTGACTGACCAGCACGTTCGCTGGCGCTGCGTCATGTTACTGTCGTTCCAGTTTGACTACCACCGTGGCACATGTGTCTCACGCAGCCTCACTGTTCTGGTGGCGTCTCTTGGTGCTGAACAGCCTCTCCGTCAGACACAATGGGCTGGGAACTGCAAGCGACACGTTTAGTAAACAGATGATCAGTTTTGTTTTTTGTTTTTTTTTCCTGATCCAGCTCCCATCGCATCGGGGTATTGGATGGGCGTGTCAAATTCTTTAATTTCTTCCACTCTTATCATGCGTCCCTAATTTATCAGGCGACTTGAATAATCAGCTGAAATTCCAGGTTTCCTGCAGTGTATGATGATGGAGACAAGCTAGCGAGGCTGAAATAAGGAGCAGCTCTGTTCATGTCGGATGAAACGATTACCCTCTCATTAAAGAAGCTGCAGGAGCAGGCAGAGGTGCCACATCGCAAAGCAAAGGAACATGTAGTTAGAGAACTGTTCAAAGCGTCATCAGGTAACTGGACTTTAAGATTTGAAATGCTTCATTCGGCTCAGCGGATGAACGATCGAACAGTCACGATGTACGCGGGCTTCGCAGTGATTAATCAAATCACATGTCGCCGTGTCAGGAAGAAAGAAAGCCTGAGAATTGATGACCTGGGAAAAGTCAAGACGAATGGCTCAGACAGTCAAATCAGGTGGGGTGTGTGGGGGACGATGCTGCTGCGCTACAACTGAGACTGAAGCTGGTTTGATGAATCACAACTGGAAACGCCAGGCTGCACTGAGCTGAAGTTCATTTAAATTTAGACTCTGACCAGCTGGACATTCATCGGCGGCTCCTCTCTGTTGGCGTGAGCGACTGTGGTCAGGCGGCGGGTGAGTTAAAAGAGCTCTGCATCATGTTGTGACCAAAATCTGCTGCAGCCCGTGAGCTCCTGATGTCCTCTGGCAAATCCTTTTTATTTTGATTTTCAAATTGATCCGTCTGTTCCATGCTGATGAACAAACCGCTGTGCATTAACGACATTTATTCCACTGTTGAGATGCAGCAGCGTTTTCCTGTTTTGTTTTTTTTCTCCTGCTGGCCGTTGGATTTCTTCCTGTGCATTTGTTGAATGTTTTCAAATGGCAGCGCTCCTAAAAAAGCTCTCGCTCTGTGAATCTACACGGACCGTTTGTAGTTTATAAGTACAACCTCTTTATTGAGTCATGGCTCAGTTCAGGTCCTGGTCTGTAGTGGTTGCCGCAGTCCGTCTGTTGTTGTTGCTGTTTTTGTTTTTTGTTGTTTTTCAGAGAAAATCCATACATTTTGTCCCGTTAGACTAAAACAATACCTGCCAATCCAATTATTTCATTCCCTGCCTTTCAAAGTACAAGGCAAGATGGTGTGAATGGAACGTTTACCTCAGCCTGTGTCATTAAAACCAGCTAGAAATGTGACAACGGTTCCAGGAATTCCGGGGGACTGATGTCCACCGCCACGTCGGACCAACCTGCCTCGTAAGGCTCAAACAAGTGGGGTTCATTCCAAAGATCAGGACTGGCCAGCCGGGAAAAATAACCCTTTTTTTTTTGTATTTTTTATTTTTTAGATAAAGATATTTTTGACAGTATCTGCTTACTTTTTTTTTTTTTAAAAAACACTGACTTACGCAACAAAACTGTATCATGATTCTTGATAGAAAACAAAAATCCAAAACATGTTGACATTGAATGTAGGATGTAGCGATACACTGCCCAGCTCCACCCAAGATGGAGGCTGAACACACGTACAGACTGAAGAGCTCCGACTCACTCTGACGCCAGTTTCCTCCCTCGCTGGCGAACTTTGAACGGTCAACAGTTGGGATTCTCAGTTTATCGCTTGTTAACTGTTTATTAACAATGATGTACGCTCGTGTGTGTGTGTGTGTGTGTGTGTGTGTGTGTGTGTGTGTGCGTGTGTGTGTGTGTGTGTGTGTGCCTTCAGGCTGATAAACGTGATGCAGTAATATTTACACAAAGTAAACCAACATCTTAACAAACCTGTCCCTGGGCAAAAAGGGCCAAGAACCTTCTAAAGGACAGTTGCAATCTTTTTTTTCTTTTTTTTTAAATCTTTTTCTTGCCTCGAAGGATTTTGTTCGCCGCTGTTGCAGTTGATTGTTTTGCAGGTAGGCGGTGGAATATTACAGTGAGGATGAGTGTGCTACATTTGGTTGGATACACTCTGTTTTGGGCAACTTTGACATTGAAACTTTCGACTTTAACTTTAAGATGCAAATTAGCTCTCCATTTGTTAATTTTTGCAGTGCGGTTTTAGTCCCTGACTCTGACTAAGCACTGAATTTCAGCTTTATTTTTCAACCCATCCATCCAACTTCAACTGCTTATACGGTATGGGGTAGCAACTCCAGCAGGGAACCCCAAACGTCCGTCTCCCTGGCCACATAGACCAGCTCTGACAGAGGCGTTCCCAGGCCAGCATGGAGATGTAGTCCCTCTACCCAGGCCTTGGTCTGCTCTGTGGCCTCCTCCCAGCTGGACGCGCCTGCACCTCCCCGGGGAGGCGTCCAGGTGGCATCCTGACCAGTTGCCTGAACCCCCTCAACTGGCTCCTTCCACAGCAAAGGAGCAGCCACTCGACTCCGAGTTCCTCAGGGATGATGGAACCTCTCACCTTATCCCTGAGGGAGACGCCAGCCGCCCTTCTCAGGAAACCCATTTCTGCTGCTTGCATTCGTGATCTCCTTCTTTCGGTCGCGACGCGTCTTTCACGAGCTGTGTTTTTACAGCTGAAATCACACACTTGGTCGAACATCATCTCTGATCGATGCTGTTTGATGAAGGAAACTTACAAATCACTTCCCTGGTTATAGATGCAATTTGACTCTGAGGACGTCATGCAATAGGGGCAGCATGGCTCGGCGGTAGAGCGGCCGTCTAACAACCGAAGGGTCGCTGGTTCGATCCTCTCTTCTCCCAGTGACCGCGTCGAAGTATCTCTGAGCAAGGTACTGAACCCCTAATTGCTCCTGATGGCCCTGCCATGGACTGGCAACCTGTCCAGGGTGAACCCCGCCTCTCGCCCAATGTCAGCTGGGATAGGCTCCACCCCCCACGACCCTGAACAGGTAAGAGGTACAGAAAATGGATGGATGGACGTCTTGCAGTGTTGCAGCCTTTAATCATATGTCTCCGTTACAGCGAGCAGTGTTTCCACAAGTATTTTGATTGGCAGAAAATGAACAAGATACTCAGTGTTTCTGCTGATTTCCGGTCCAATCAATGGGCTTTTTCCAGCACGTTTAGGACCCGCCCTTCACACCAGTGTGGAGATATTTAGGATTCGGTGAAATGCGGGAACCCCTCTGCAGACGGAATCCCTGCCTATGAAGCAGATCCTACTGTGCACAGTTTGTCTCTTATGTAAGTCGACATCAATTATTAATGGACGCAGTGCAGCAGTGGGAAGCTCAGGCCTGTATTTAAGATATAGATGCTCAACAGAGCCTCAGTGTTTGTGACTATAATAGAGCTGTTGGCCTTTATCATTATTTTATATCCCTGCTGGCAGGAGAGCCTTCACCCAACTGTAATGGAGAGCTTATGGGAATGATTGTAACATTTTATGTATGTTTAACATTTAATTAAGCAGGAAAGCCTCATTGATATTCCACATCTCTGCAGCTAAACAGGCACCGATCACCCGACGCATCTCGGCACAGCTCGGTAGGAGTAACCTGGACACAAACAAAATTCCGTATGAAAGAGAAGGTTTTCATGTACATAAGAACTAATTAGTGCCAGTCTTACAGCGGATGCAATCATTATAATGTATGTTGATGCATCTTACTTGGACAAGGCAGGATGTGCAGCACAGTTGACTACCAGGACAAAGAATGGCACAAGCATGAATAGATACATGCAAACATGTAGAAATGGCCTCTTTTTTTTTCCATAAACAGAATGTATTTATTTTTAATGTTTATTTATGTAGTTCTTTATTTCTTTATCCGTGTCTGCCTTCGTCGTGATTTGCCCTCCATACCCGACACAACCTTTAAAACGTGTTGGTGGTGGTAGAGGAGGAATCCCCAGGTCTTCATGGGAGCAGGTTCGCCGCGGTTGGTTCCTTCTGCACCTGCTGTTAGGAAATGTCCCCACACACACACACACACACACACACACACACACACAGAGGACATGGAGGTGTCAGGAGCAGGATAGATGGGTCTAACTAGACCGCCTTAGAGCCTTCCTGACACACACTTACGTAACACCTGTGTGGGTGTTTGTACATGCGCTGCTTTGCTGGTGTGAATGTGGAGTTAGTGTGTGTGTGTGTGTGTGTGTGTGTGTGTGTGTGTGTGTGTGTGTGTGTGTGTGTGTGTGTGTGTGTGTGTGTGACAACGAGCGAGAGAAAGACCAAGGTTTAAGCAGTATTGCTTGTAAGGGAGTCGAGATCTGTATGTGTGAGTTGTCTTGTAACCGCCGTGCAGCTGTTTGGAGCTTATCGAAGCTTAGTCAATCTAATTCTGTGCAGCTTTCATCATTTGAACGTAACTTGACTTATAAATAACTAAAACTCAATTTCAGCTCAGATTCAGTTAAACTCTGTAATCACCTTTTCTTGGCTGAGAAGGCAGAAACACAAAAGATTTTATTGCTGGCCTGTAGCTCCAATCTGAAAACAACAGAAGCGTCGATATGAAAAGTTGATTAAATATGTATCTGAAACAGTGAAATAATAACAGCTGCTGTCTGCCGATTTATTTTTTTTCTTTCTTTTCTTGTATTTTCACCAGCCTCTTGAACTGTACTGGAAGTTCTGATTCACAACTATGAAGCTGTCAGGATCTTCATCCCATGCATAAAAACCCACTGAGTGAGAGTCTACTCGTGGCCATAGAGGGCTATTAGAGTGTGATGGGTCTTGTCGAGTGCTGGCAGCGACTGCAGAGAGCATGTTAGCTGGACCACAGCCAAAAAATTTCATTGAAACGGTCACGGAATTAACTTTAATTAGCTCCGTTGGATCTTATCTCCTACTGATATTTGTCGTTTTAATCTGGCGTTCAATCCCTTAATGGTCAGTTCATAAGCATGTTTTAGAAAAAGAAAAAAACAAAATGAGAATCCGTATAAACAAAAGATAATCTTAGACAGGCAAACATGAAAAGTGTAAATGTGACGCTTGATATTTGCCTTCACGCATTCCCTTTTCCCGTAAACGCTGAAATGAAAGGGAGTGATGACAAATTAAAGAGGGGAAACGTTCGGTGAAGGAGTAAAGCAGAAAAGCGGGAAATGAGACTAACAGCAGATGAAAAGGAAAATCCAGATTATCATAGCATTTATCATGACATCCACCAAGCATCAGTGTGGGAATTCTTCTAAATTGACAGTTTAAAACCCTGAAGGATGTTTTGTGAGTGTTGTCGCCGATCTGGCTTCTGCTCACCGGTTGTGAACTGTAACGTTTCTCACCGACTGAGTGACGGTGCTGCCGTGATGAGGCGTCCTTGCCGAGAAATTGTGAAGTTTATTGTGTGAGAACATCCATCCATCCATCCATTTTCTGTGCCGCTTACCTGTTAAGGGTCGTGGGGGGTGGAGCCTATCCCAGCTGACATTGGGCGAGAGGCGGGGTTCACCCTGGATCAGCCATGCCCTCCCTGTGTGAGAACAAACAAACAGATGATGGGAACATGTCAACGTTCGTGTAGAAGGTGGGTGGAGATGCCCGCGGAGCTCAAGGAAGTGCGACCACCTCTGTAAATCACACCATCTGAAATACACCCCACGCAGGCCGTGAAGCCACTGCTGCACAAGTGCATGTCAAGGCTGCGGCAGCGAAGAGTGAACACATGGCAACTGGCATCAGAAACACTAGAAAATACAAGCAGTGTCATATATTCCAGAATGAAAACATCCTGCAGCATGTTGTGAGACAGCCGAATGAGCTACTTTTACCGCTCCAGCCACAGAGCCTGCACGACCACTTCAAACCGCCGTCTCATATTGAGCCGTCTGCAGTCTGACAGTCACACAGAAGGGTCTCATCCATTAATGAAACGAGGGCTACGCGAGTCACAAAGTGAACAAAAATAAATAAATAAATAAACGCTGTTGTTGGAAAATAATTCAGACACAATCCAACCAAAGCAGGTATTTATCCCAGGTTTGATGCTGTTGTGATGGGGCAGAGCCTGACGCTGCGCTAGAAATAAAACGTTACGAAAGTTTACCGAGGCCGATTGGTTCCACGTGCATAGATTTAGCTCAGCACCGGAGACTGCCACTCTGCGCTCTACCTGTCCCATACGCAGACTCCTAGTATCCACTGCGTCATTTTTTTTGGGGGGGGGGGGTCATCGTGTTCACAAAAAGTTGAAAACAAGGCAGCCGTTGTCATGTCAGGCCGCTGAAAAGAGAGGGCGGCACCTTGGTGGCATGTTGCTCAGTGAATGCGCTGATAAATGCTGAAAGATGAAGTTGAACAGGGAGGAAGACTGTTATGTAGACTGGGATGTGCTCTGGTTATCTGTGTGTCTATTAAACACTTCCGAAATGGTGGAATTAAAAAAAAAATAAAATAGAATAAAAGGTGTTGCTTTGATTCCAGCATTTCTGAGGGCCTCTGCATGTCTGTCCCAGATTTCTCTGCTCGGTGGTAGTAACAGCTGAGCATTCATCAGCAAACGCTCTGATTGACTAAACACAGATCGAGCCACAAGCCGGTTGGGGAAACGGGTGGGGTTGGAGACTCTGTGGTAAAATTATTATTTGTGTCACTGACTCGGGACAGGTCAAGGCAAGTCTTCAAAAATAAAATCCATCCACTTGTCTGCAACAGTTTCCTCATTTGAAAGGCGGTGCAGTGACTCCTTTGATGCACTGCAGCCAGGAATAGTGCACTTTTCATGCCTGGTTTACTCCCCTGATTGGCACAGAAACAGGCAGCGAGAGCGTAGGGTGGTGCTAATTTTTTTTTTTTTTTACTATTGGTTATCTTTTAATGCAGCAACCCAGATCAAATTCTTACTGGCTTGTGGAGCTGGGGGTTGGGGGGGGGGGGCCTTGTTGTAGGGAGGAGAAATGGCAGTGCGTATTTTCGCAGGTTTTATTTGACGCATCTGAGTTTATAATGGATACATACAAAACAACAATCGAACCCCATTTTCTGGATGTGGAGTTATTCTATACTGCAGTAAATTGACTCCTTTCCAGCACTGAGTAGTTGTGTAATATAGACCAGTGTTTGTGCCGTTTTCATTTCACTGTGTGTCCGCTTGTGTGTGTGTGTGTGTGTGTTTGTCTGTGTTTAGGTTTAATGCTGGCAGCTTATTTGGCATGCCTCTGCAGTATGTTAGCAACTGATAAAGATGAGTGAATAAAGAGAGAGAGAGAGAGAAGAGACGTTGCAGGAGAGAACGGCCAAAGCTGAAACACACGCTGTTGTCTGAGGGAACCAGATCAGTTGGTGGTTTGTGATTTCATCGTTGTGGAAACACTTTCACTTCTAGAGGCACATCATCCTGTATGGTTTATAATCTGGTCTAAGTCTTTGTGTGTGTGTGTGTGTGTGTGTGTGTGTGTGTGTGTGTGTGTGTCTCTCCACACACTGGCAATAAAAAAAAAACTTGTCAGTTTTTCCAAAGTGTGAGATTGAAGTACTACTTTACAGTCAGTCGTCAAAGCTTCACTGCGATGTCCCAACTGTCCGTCCATTTTCTTATACGAGCACGGCGCATGAACCAAAAATAAGGTTCAGACATTGTCCGGGCTTGATCTTTCACACAAGTAGCACACAACGGGAGATTGTGTCCAAAGAATTCTCACCCCCTTGGAAAGACTCTGGATAGGGCAAGGGATGGCGCTTCGGTGTAGCATGCAGGAGGCCAGGAGACCTGTGGCAAAAAAAAAAAAAAAATAGACTTTATTTGGTTTGGATGTCTTTTGTTGTTTCTTTGATTTGTCTGATGACTTCAGCTTCATTCCTCCACTTAGGCGTTCCTGTCGGCATCATAGTGTAAGTAACTGCTTCTTCCCCCTTGGGTGCTTTTATTCTTCAAGTTTTGTGCTTCTTGAGCAACACAAATGACATCAACGCGCCCAGAGTTTTACCTGCGCGCTTCACTCACGGAACCAAAGTCGACATCATTTGACAGAGTAGTCAGGCTCCGACACCGCCGGATATGAAATATTGCGGATTTTTTTTCAGTTCAGGTTTAATTTCTTATCTGTTGACCCGGACACCGATTCGAATACCAGAGCTCTTTTTTTCCCCCTGAATATTAACATCATTGTTACTGGCCTGATGTTTAAGGTTGCATCATGAACCATACAGCAACTCGTACTAAAAGAGCCCCCCCCCCCCCCCCCCCCCCACAAAACAAATGCATTAAATTTCAATGCATTATAAAGCACTTTATTTAAATGGTATTTATGGATGCATGATGTGTCTCCTGTTATGTTGTGGCAAGTTCGTTATGCGTATCCCCGATCGGACATCTGGTCATTAATTAGCAAGCTACGGTCTTTCTGTGAGACCTGTACTGCATGTTCTTTATGTCTGCCAGACTGGGGTGGACTCAAGGACTCGGGGGGGGTGTGCGCGTACTTGTGTGTGTGTGTGTGTGCGCGCACGCGGGCTTGTGTCCTCTGTGGATGAGTGCAGTCAGAGATAGGCGTCGGTCGGAGGAGGAAGTGAGCAGATGGAGGGCGGAGTGAGAGCCAACAGGAAGTGGAGGCTTGATGGTTTCCTCATGTTGTTTTGGCAACATTCAGGATTTCACTTCCTTGTACTCACACAGCCTACCGGTGCCGTGTATGATGCTGTCATGTTTCAGTCCTGCTCTTCCTCTCTTCGAATAGTATCATGAAATAAGCAGAAGTGTTTTCAGAGGACACAACCCACGAACATGACTTTTCTGGCTCTGAAGCTTGGGAAGCCTTCTGGTGAAAACTGTTACTAATGATTTTATTTTTTACTGTGACTTCAAACGTAGGCATCACCTGGAGAAGAGGCTATGTTCCCAGCCTCATCTGACATTTTTATGAAAAATGTAGGATTTAAGAAGTGGTGCTCGGACAAAAAGGCAAAGGCGAAGCAGTTGCTTTAACCATCATCTTGTCACCACGTGGTTTGTTGCCGGAACGAGATGTGTCAGGATCCGTCTGATTACATCCCAACAAGACCAGTATTGGTTATCATGTTGCACATTAACAGGAATGGAATCAAACCGCAGCAAGCAAGTCCAGCGTTAGCAGCAAACGCTACTTGGAAATATAACTTCCTCTGTTTGAAGGTAGAACTGAAGATACGAGCTGCCGTGTGTATGTTTCCACGCGTGTGTATTGTGGTGAACAACAATGAAATGGATCTGATATCTGCTGATACAGAGGACATGTCTAATTCAGGGGATAGAACATTCAAGGTCTTGTTTAAAGCTTTATCAAGGAGTGAAATTAAGGTTGTTCAGCATCAATAATGTGTGTCATATTGTTACTACTGGGTCTATATTGTTACATGCAGTCATAAACAATCTGTAAGGGTTCATATGTGAGTTCAAGCCTGTATTCCTAGTGGATGTTTGTTCCAAATTTGAAGAAATTCCCTGCAGGCGTTCTAGCGAGCACAGGAATGCGATCCAGAAATGTAATTCCTCACAGCCTCCACCGGCGTGGAGGCATAATAAGCTTAAGTTTAATGACTATTGTTGAGGTTATTTCAACAAAACTGATGGCAAGATGAGATGTGGGAGGATCTGGGAGACTGGAGCATTTCTTGGGGAAACCCTGCTGACGGTGCGTCCAGGTTCCTGTTCAGACTGCAGACGCTGCAGAGAGTTCCCGCTGCGGTTGGATTTTGTCCTCCGGTCAGTGTGGTACAGATCTGACTGGGAGCTGCGCCAAGAGGGAACTCTACAACAGACCCATACCTCTGTCCAGCAGGTCTGCATCTTGATCCCTGGTCTGTATGCAGGGTAAAACGTGGGTGGAATGCAGTGTTTGTGTAGGAGGGCTGGGCGTGGCTCCGTCTGGCCAGTGTGCCTGAACACAATCAGCGCACAGTCATTTGACACGGCATGTACTCACATACGCACACAACTCAGGACTGAACACACACTCTGCTGTCACAGCGAGCATACGCCAAACTAGGACAAGATGTTTTAACATAAAAACACCCAGGAGGAGCAAGAATCTGCTTGCTCCTTTGGAAGAAGTGTCAAATTTTGTACAAGGGGATGAATTTATTCCTCACGTTTTACTAGAGTTTTCTGAACTCGATACAATGTTTCAACTTTGTGGCTCCCACTGCAGCTCGGAGGTGCAGATTCAGATATGGGAGTTAATTCCTCAGTGAATCAGTTTTTCACAGTTTGATTCTTATTTCACTCAGTGAGACTTAAGCTGCAGCTCTGTGAGATCATGTGCTCAATGAAACTGAAGTGGCTTTTCATCTCAAAGTTCACTCGGAAAAAAAAAGAACTGAGCGGTTGGGGGGGAGGCACATGAGAGGGGTGTGTGTGTGTGTGTGTGTGTGTGTGTGTGTGTGTGTGTGTGTGTGTGTGTGTGTGTGTGTGTGTGTGTGTTTCCATACAGCCCGGTCAACTTTTTTGTGTTCATGTGACTTACAATGTGTCATACTTTAAGTGTTCTGTTTTCAACAGCTTTGGGGGGAAGTTAATAAGGTCAAAATTAATGCTGTAATGTAAGAAATCGTCAGCTTTAGCTCAGGCGGTTGATGGTTTGAGCCCCAGTTCCACTTTTCTTTATGTTACAGTGCCTCTTACCCGGACAAAAACTTTGCGTAAGATTAAAGTCATAAGCTTGGCAAATGTGCTTTGATGGTAACAGATGCCATTTAATGAGTAGCACTTTTTACACAAGTCTGTTGAAGGTGGACTTAATAGTAAAACATATCCACCATTCCCAGAAGAGTGAGTGGAGGTTGAGTCTGTGCCGCCATTTCACCAGCCGAAGAGATAGACGCGGTCGTCTGGACATCCAGAATGACGGACATCGTCATTCCAGACACAAGCGCCGCTGTGTGACACATCACGTCTCTGATTAAGGAGCGTCAGCATGCTATCTAAAATCACATGCTGTGGCAGCATCGTGCCTGCGTTGTTTGCTCCTGTGTAAATAAGTAAACTGGCAGGGTACTTTTTAACTGCTGTGTTATGGAATCTCTGGCTAAATGTGGCAATTAAGGGAAGCTGAAGTAGCAGCTCATAGGAAATTCCTGAAACAGTCATTATGGTGCCATTCATCTGCAGCTGTCACATCCGAAACTCTCACATTCTACAAGAAGCGCTCGATCAGTTGCTTTACATGCTACAGTGGAGCTATTGTTACAGCTCCACTGGTCCATACAATTGAACAACTGTTGTCCCAGTATACATGAACGGGAAGAATCAATTTATACACTAAAGTATGTCCACCTCCAGAGCAGTAGGTGGCAGAGTAGCTTGTTGCCGTCAGACTTTCTCTTGGTTGACTTTTTTTTGCATCGCATTTGTAGAAAAAGCAGAAAACAAGCCAGGCACCTGTGTAACGGCTGAGTAAACCCCGACATCCCCTGAAACCGAGGCTGCATCAAATCCTCGTTTGTCCAGAAATGCATGGTTTTCACTGTAGTTTGGGCTGTCATGATAGTTCACTGGTCAGGGTCAGACACCGCAGTGGGACGTACAGAACACATACAGAGCCCCTTTGTTAATTTGGAGCATATGGAGGCGCATACAAGCCCGAGTAATGTGATTCTCAGGCACATCACCTCCGCGTGTTGCATCATCACACTACATGGTATAACCATCCTGCACGTGGACCCTAAGACTCAACACTAATGCATGACATACGTCTCCACTGCAAATCACATTCCTCCCCCGAGTCCGACCCTGTCAAACACTGTGCTGCTCTCCGATTGGGCTATTAGATAAACTCCTCCCACCCATTATCGTGAATGGATGCGTGTGTTGGGATCAGAATCCACGCTTTGTCAGACTGAACCGTTGTTGTTGTTTTGTTTTTTTTTCCCCCCTTTGTCTTTATAAAGTGCAGGAATGTTTGGTGTCACATTGTCCAGCTGGTTTGCAGCCAAACGAACGGCAGTGTGAAGCGTTTTGTTTTTTTTGTTTTTTTCCTGCTCTGCTCTCAGTCACAAGATGCTCCACCAACAGTCATCTGAGGCTGAGTAATGTGGTGTCTCACTTGTGGGGACTGGAAGAGGCTGATGGGTGTTTCCATGCACAACAGGAAGAAAAAGATGTCTGAACAAATGCTGTGCAAAACCGCGCTGGTTAGGACACAACAGAGCATGAATGTAACAGACACATGAGGACGAGTGGAACGCAATTGGCGTTTTGTTCCGATATAATGAGCATTTTAAGAATCTTGATAAACTCTATCACCACGTGCTGCCCTGTAGACTCCATGGTCATGCAAGTATTTGGGGCAACTGGCACTCACTGGTGTTATGAATCACCGACCATGCGTTTGAAAGTTACAAATGAGAGTTGTGTCTCTGGGCACATAGGAGCGCAACAGATTACATGACAGTTCGTCCACCTGAATCACATTTTTGAGACGTCACAAAATGATATTGCTGAAAGATCCATGCTGTACGGCACAGTGCCAAAACTTGTGATTTACACAGTGTCAGCAGGTATATGATGGTTTTATGTTTCGTTGAAGAATAGCTGAAAGGCTCGTAGTGATGACGTTTCCCAACGACGACGTTCCCCCTCATACGCACAGAAGATTGAATGCTGTTCGTTTTTGTCGGAGTTTTGAGTCCTGAACTGTAAAGATGTGAACATTAGTTTCTGTCTGGAGGGCGAAGATTCATCCGTGTCAGTCAGTTCGACGTATGGATTCTCTGTCTCCCCCCAGAGCTCTCCCGAGACGGAGCTGGTGGGTGAACAACTGTCATCTTAATGGCGCCCGCTCTCTATTGTTGATGGCCTGATTGTTTTCACCAGCCCTCTCGTGGATTCTTGTGGCTGACAAAAAACAAATCAGAACAAAAAAAAGTAGCTTTGAATATGTGTCTTTCAGCCGTCCTGTGTGTGTTCGGTGTCTCCTCTGTGCTCGGGCTGTTTGTTTTGTGTTGCCCGGCAGCCAGTATCATCATTGTGTAGTTGCACTTGGTTATCAGTAAAAGACATTTTGAGAGGACGGCAGAGGACCTCGCGAGTACACACAGGAGGACTGTCGGGAAGGCTTCATAAAGATGGACTTGGCTCAGAGTCACGCCGGATGAGGAGAAGAAGTACTGCTGAAGTGTCTGCTCAATCCACAGCGACCTCTAAAACCTCCATCGTCAGACATTTACTGGACCAAAGCAGTTTTACACTCAGCAGCGTGAAGAGTTTGAAGGATGAACATGGCCTTGTTTTTATGGCACGAGTAGCTAATTTGAATTTCCTCACGTACTGCAGCTCCAGATGACAACAGCGAAACCAGAAGTCTCACTGTGAGACACGGGTTGACTTTTTCCAACACGAGCACACTGATTGTCCCGTCAGCAGTTAACTCACATCCACGCACCGATGGTAGGAGCTGCTATGGTAGGAGCTGCTATGGTAGGAGCTGCTATGCTAGGAGCTGCTATGGTAGGAGCTGCTATGCTAGGAGCTGCTATGGTAGGAGCTGCTATGCTAGGAGCTGCTATGGTAGGAGCTGCTATGCTAGGTACTAACCGGCTCATCGGCGACCGTTAGGGAGGCCAGTGTGTCGTTCACGGGCACGTGGACGGGATCTTGATGGATTACGACTCAGATTGCTCAACAACCACTCGACCTCCTTATTTTCTTTTTACCAGTCGGGATTGAGGTCTATCTTTGAATCAGTTCCTAGATGACGACGGGGGGAAGTTTTCCTCGTGCAGGATGACAACTTGCGTTCTGACGAGCTCAGAGCTTTGACTCCTGCCTGCGCTGGAACTTTTCATCAGAATGCAGTTCCATTTGTGTTTGCCTCTGGTGCTCCGATGCGTTGCACTGGTAGCCTGCTGCTCCGCTCACTTTGCTACATCAGGGCTGGTATGATACGGCGCAGTCTTGGCGGAAAGCACAAGAGTTTCGATTTTTTGCACAGTTTCTGGTGGACGGAACGTAACGCTTGAATCTAAAATAAAAACAAAGCTTTTTTTTTCTTGTCCATCGCAGGGATCATTTTGTAATTTTTATTAATTTCCGCTTAATTAAGGCCTATTTCAAACTTGCTCAGTGTTCTAAATATTCAAACTGGGAGGTTTCAGCTCTGTGTTTTTTGGGGGTTTTTTTTGATCGGCTCCTTATCAGTGTGGTCACTCCCACTTGTGCCTGAAAATCCCTGATTTGCATTTTATTGCCTCTAATCAACATGCAACTGTTGCTGCTGTTCAGGCAGCGGGGGACAGAAAATGTGCTCTTCATTTATATCCTCCGTCTGATGTGGCATTTTAGTCAATGCATAATGCATGAATGTGACTCTGTTTCATGTCTGCAGAGGTGAGCAACACCTCACTGTGTCTGCCTCAGCCTTGACTTTTTCCAACTTCTTCTTCTGACTTGTAAAAACTTGTGAAAAGGTTTCTCTTTTCTCTACAACCTTGCCACGCTGTTGATTCCCTCCCTTGCTGTAGGCATGGCCTTTACGATGTGATGTGCAGGCTCGATGTCCTTGAATGATAATATTACATTCAAGGCAAGGAGTTTTTCCTTTCTGGCGAAGCATGGCTTTCCTCCTCTGTAAGGTAAGCTTGATGTTAGGATATTGTTGTATAGGTTTGCTCGCTCTTCAGTGAAAGTGCAAACTCAAAAACCTCACATCTGGTGACCAGTAGCGACGGGACTCACGCTCGTGACGTTGTTCTGCTCTGCATCTGAGACGCCGTTGCTGAATGACGGGAAAAGTAATCTTGAATCTTGAAACGTTCACAAACAGCAAGTGTCTGACAACGTTGTGGACATTATATGGTTTGAAAAAGCGTGTTGGTTGTTCTTCTGCAGCAATATGAGATGAGTGTGTGAGGGCAGACTCTTTATTAGTCCAGGACCTGCTTTGTCTCCTGGACTCTCACTGTGTGTATGGTATGTACAGTAGGTTGTGTAATAAGCAGTAAATTATAAGGGAGGGACTATGAGGCGGCTGCTGGCGGGTTGTGGAGCATAAACATAGCAAAGGGGGGGGGGGGGGGGAACTGATTGCAAGTCTGGGACAGATTGCTAGACAACAGGAAGCTGCTGAGTTCTTCGTCCCCAAAGCCAGTGTGGCTGAGCAATGCAGCTAAAATTAGCTTTGTCCCCTCACTGGAAATTAGGTAGGCCGTACCACTGAATTCCCATGAGTCTCGATACCAGAATTGATACCATAATGACAGTCCCGTTAAATTCATACCTTCATCCAAAAGTGTCCTCAGTATTCGTGACTGGACCCCGGATAAGTGGAAGAAGATGGATGGATGGATACTGGCGGTGTAAGTGCAAGGTGGCTCCTTAAAGAGTAGCTCAGTGCGGCGCAGGCAGAGTTCAAGCCAATACTGCTAGCTTCAGGGCTAACTTTTAAATGCTAACATCCTCTTTTTAAACAGTCTGCTAGCAAAGCAAAGGCATCGGCTCGGGTCTCAGAGTTTTGGCATTTACTTAGGAACAGTGCACAACCGGGTCTGAGCGGTCACTTATGATGCAGCGTAATTTGATTTCAGACCACTTTATCCCGACCGCCGTTGAACTCCTGCTTTCTCCAGAATCTCAGAGTGTTTTTCTATCCACACACTCCCAAGTGCACCTGTTATCAGCACCATCGGTGCCACAGAAGAACAACCGTCATGCTTCCAGAATTTTGACATCGAATTGGAACAGAATTATCAGATTTCCACTATCTTCTCCAGTGTGATATTTTCAAGGTTGTTGGGGTTTTTTTTGAATTCATAGTTTTGTCATCAAATTAGCCACAAATAATAAAAAAATGCCTGCTATAAATACCCATAGCCTAAAGTTTTTTGTTGTTTTTTTTTGACTAGAACCAAACCTATTCCATTCACTAAGAAGAAGCGCCAAACCCTCAGATTTGATTAGATGCAACTAATTAAAAATTGCTGCAGACAAAATCTGTGGTTCAACCGATTGACAAATCTTTGGCTTTGGACTTTCGCTTTTTAGAGGCTGTGTTCGATGTGTCGAGTTGAACCTCTGAGATAAACTGCTCTCTACAGCTGCCCATGGATATCTTGACCTGCACTACTTATGTATGTGAAATAGCGTGAGTCAGACAGGTACTCAATCATTCATTCAGGTCTACTATGTCCTTGTGTCCAAGCTGCTTTTATTTTATTCCAGTCCTCACCATTTCAACCGTGTTGACACACTTCTGCTGAAAGTTTTAAGTATTTCATTCTTTAGAGTTCACGGCAGCAGAGCAGTTCAAACAGCACGTTTATTGCTCCTGGCAATTCACACCAGTGTCATGTGAAGAAAAACAGTTGTAGAGTTTGGAGGGAATCTGAATCGGCTCCAAAACAGTCAGCCACGAGCAAATAAAGCTCGTCTGGCAACAACTAATACTAGTTAATATGACAGGCTGCCTCGCAGCGTGGCACGTTATTGACATGTCGGAAAGAATGAGAGGAAGCGTCTAATAGAAATGTATACTTGACTTTATTTAAAGAAGAAATTTAAAAATGTCTTACTTTGGAAATAGTGCATTGCATGCATGCGTTGTTGAAAAAAAAGAAAGAAGCAAAGCCTGGCTAAATGCAGTGGAAACAAATGTCGCAAATAATGACTTACAGAAATGATGTGGTGCAAACATGACTCAAGCTTCCACGCCCCTGAAAAGAATAAGAAAATAATGGCCGACAAAACAAAGTGGGATCCGTTATAAACCGTCCTCAATCCTGAAAGAATCAGAAGCCATCAGCTTTTCCACACGCCGTTCCAGAGGTCCACCTCAGACGTTCTGGAATCTGACGTGTTTTTTTTAGAGTCGTCGGTCATTATCAGAGACCGACCGATGGGTTTCTGCATGCTGGCGTCTGTCCTGGTCTATTTGACAAGCAGGATTACAAGCAAGTTGTTACACCAGTCGGTTTCACCCAATTTCAGACATTGGAAGTGGGATGTACTGCAATTTATTTTCATTTGGATTTTAGTGTCACGAATTCTTGTTTGAATGAAAGCTAGAAAACCTGTGACCTTTTTCGTGAAAGCACAGTTTATGTTGTTAATCAGGATATATTTATAGGTGCAGGCAGTTGCTGCACATTTCTCATTTCTACGGTACCTTGACTTGGAATCCTGACCCCTCTGATGCAGTACAGCGTGAGCAGTAAACTCCCTGATGTCACGAGGAAGGGCCGGGGTCTGAAGTGTAGGTTTTGTTGCTGCATTGTGTTGTCTCATACGGATGTTTGCAGCCTTGTGCTGTCATATATTTAGCTTCATCTTTTTCCTTTACCCTATGAGGAAAATCCTGGTGTGTCCCTCTAGGTGTGGCCTGCTTATCAAGGAGCTGCAAACAGCTGCTGTTATCTCACATGTTGGAGACTCTCTCCATATCTTACTGGCATTCGTTGGCTCTCTGTCTCATACACAGCATGCACACACACACACACACACACACACACAAACACTTCTGTAAATCTGCGCCATAATGTTCTCCAAGGGGAAAATGTTTATTTCTCAGAGATTGTTATGTAAAGTCACTTTAGGCACATTTTCAAAGAGACAACTTTCTTGGTTTTAGTTTTTCTCTTATGTGCTGGAGAAAATAAGCCGTATACTGTCTCAAGTGCATATTTCAACAAGAATGCACCCAGATCCTTGGAAGTGTTCTAGTTCCAACAGTCCTGTTTTATTTGGAGTTACTGGACTCATGCTGAAGTGTGTTGAATTGTACAATTATATGTAATTAATAAACCCCCTTATCAGAATTTCCTGAATTCAGATGCGGTTCTGTTGCCATTACCTTTTCCTTGAAATTTGTTCCTCGGTTGGAATGGGGGAAAACTAAATACTTGAAATTAAATAATCTGTTGGAAATCCTCAATCTGATCGCGGAAGTGTTTTATCTTCCACATTGGGAGCTGCTCCTAAATTGACTGTCCTTTTGTCTTTATTTTGTAAAACACACGCAAAACTCTCGTTAGCTTGTGGCGGTGAAGAAACACCAAATGATGAAATTACAGTCAAACGAGACGTGGCTTTTAAACCTGAAATTTACTCTCAAACTGAGGCGAAAAGCAGGGACAGACTTGAGAACATAAACTGTGTTATGGTAGTTTTGCTTCACCCAATAATTTACTGTCATTAACCATCTTAGCCGAGCGGCCTCCCTCCCCTGCTGCTTCTGTTATTTCCCCTGCAGTTTAATTGATAAGCATTTAAATGGTCAGTACATACTGGGTGAGATGTCAGTCCCACCTACCTTCTCAAACTGGTTTGACTGGCTTGGAGAGTCTGGGGGGTTGTGTATTCAGACAGATTGAATCAAATCCACTGGAACTGCAGCCTCCAAAGCGCTGAATGATGGGCCGCATTGCAGTTCCTCCAAAAAGTTGTATGCAAGTTTGAATTTGTTGTGGTATTGAGAGACACGCCGTGATGAAACATATTGGAATGATGACTTCTTAATTTCCAAACTCAGTTCATCTGTGTTGTGAGTTGCCAACTGCGCACGTAACAGGTAGCGCATATCCACTGGTGTATCGTGATGTATTTGTGGTTCTCCTTATTAGAATTCTGGGGCTGATCTGAGCAGAATTGCCTAACTAATGATACTTACTACCCAGTCCTCATTTACTCGTTTCTGTTAAAGCCATTTGCCAGCCGTAAATGAGGGTTTCACTAGGTTAATCACTGATTATCAGTGTAAACCTCCTGGTCTGGTCTGCCAGAACCGACTTTGACTGAAGCCTCAGGGAGTTGTTAGTTTGGGGCTCCACATGTGGGTGGGCAGCCCAGAGGAGGTCAGCTGCATCTGACCTCAGCTGCAGGTACAGGCACTTGGGCCAAATCAAAGTCAGGTTGCCCCACCCTCGCAGCCCCGTGGAGCTCGTTAGCTGTCTGAGCTAATGGGAAGGGTCTTAACTGCACAGATGTTGACGCACTTCAAAAGAGTTCCCCTTCAAAGAGCACACAGGTCAGATTGGGAATAGGAGGAGGAGCATGAATATATGCATGAACTAGTGATAAATAGTTCTGACTGAGGGTTCCCGTCCTTCTGTGTGCTTTTTGTGTCATACTATTAGTTTGAATTGTAGAGAATTTTTTGAATTGCTCAAATTACCTCATCATGAAGGAGTTTCCAGCACAAGCTACATTCAGTTTCAGGCCTTCCTCTGTATTTCAGAACCTGACTGCAGGGATTTGCTCCCATTCAGTCACAAGAGCATCAGTGAGGTCTACCACAGACACTGGGCGATGAGGCCTGGCTGGCTGTCAGACATCCACTTCACCCCAAAGTAGGAATGATGGTGCACTTTACTCAGCACGACTGTTTTCAGAGTTCAGTATCATCCATTCCATCAGAGCTTGTGAACACAAACACATAGTCACATTGTGTCCTCGTGACGTACTCATTATCTCACTGCGTTTCACAGGCTAATTGTTCACAGTTGGCAGTGTTTCGGTCCGATGTTCAGAAGTATCGCAAACATTTGGAGCCGAGCAGAAACGGGGTCCTCCAGCGATCCTCCACTGGTTCAAGACCAGAAAATGCCTGAGACCGGCTGACTCCGCTGCTCACCAGCCGCAGATATTAAAAACAAACACTCAGACATAGACTGCTGTTGCTGGAGATGTCATTCCCACATTTTTACTCAGTTGCAGTGACTTATTTTTCCTCATTCCTCGCTCTGACACAGGATTCATATTAGCTGGTTTGTTAGTTCCTCTGGAGGGGGAAATTATTTTGCTTCAATTAATTAGCAGTGACTGATGTATCTGTCCGTTCCATGTCAGTTTCAATCCAGTCCACCAAAGGCAGTACAAACGGTCTAGCTCGTATCGCATATGTGGGTCAAAGCGTGGACATTTTGTCCCGTCAAGAGTCTGATAACAGCGAGCAAACCCCAGAAACTTCAACTGACAGCTGCAGTCGGAGGAAGCGAGCAACTCCTTCAGCAAGATGTGGTGACCCTTAGAGAAAATGCACACAAGTTTCACATGACTCCTGCATGATTGGTCATGACCCGGCCTCATGGGCCGCATCATAAAGTGGAGGCTGTCAGCAGAGTTTACTAGAATACGTTTTTATTACCAGGGTAATAAATAACGGTGCACTCCAATCGTAAGGAGGTGGTCAACCTGTAAGTGTCCTCTGGCCTGCACGATGTACCGCTCGAAGACTTGGGGACGCAGAGGGGTGTCGCACCTCCCTCCTCAAAGGGTTCTCTCAGGGGCCGTGACCCCCTTTTCTCTTTCACCTCATCTTTTGATTTTTCAGACCTGAGACGAACTTGGGATGAAGGGGAGAGGAAAACGGGGAGTGCGGCAGCCACTCACACAAAGTGACTCCAATCACCTAATGAAGCATCTGGCTCCCTAACAAGTGGCTGGAGTCACCGCAGACCCCCTCAATCTCACAATGTCCAACATCTTAGCCAAATGAACCAATTGTGATCGATGAATTGCTGCAGTCTCAGTTTGCGATGAGACTCTACATCCGATAGAGCTCCATAGACGCAGAACATATCATGGTTTCATAAATATATGGTATTACACAATTATTGTTATTACTGCTGTGAGTTACAACCGTTGTTTATCAGTCCCACAATTTATAAACCCCATTAATGCGTGTCTATCAAATCTAATATACGCTGAACCAAAGACCAGTGTTTTTAAGCTCTTTTTTCAGGGCCCCTGTTTGGTCTCAGCCACACGGTCACATTTTGCTGCTCTGCAGTAGTAACCACTTAGTATTCACCAGCAGATCTGAGATTTGGCTGAGCACAGATCACAAGCCGGTCTGAAAAATGGGTCGGGTCACGGATCGAGTGGCATCCATGTCACTACAATCCGCAATCATGTATCTACACGAGATTCAGGAACTCTGCTTTGCTCAAAACTTAATTTCTTTTCTGCTTCTTTTTGAATCACAAAATTTGGATCATGATATACATGTGGAGCAGCATGCACGGTTTAAAGGTTCAGCCAGCTCTGCTCTGATCATGCCTGCCCACCCAGCCTCTCCGCCGCTCCATCACTGTTGCTCATCCACTCACTCCCTCCACCAGCTCACTGTTAGCCGTGACACTGTACACCACGGGCACTTAAAACTGTCAAGACCACCTAAATGGAGAAGTATTTTCTCTTCAACACAACGGCTACTTAAACTTTCTGTCCTTTATGCACTTAAGAGGGTGCGCGCGCACACACACACACACACACACACACACACACACACACACAAAACAGAGATGATTCTGCATTCTGCTGCCAGCTGATTCCTTCACACGATATCCAGTCTGCTCGTCCTGAAACAATAACGTTGTGGGTAAATCATCAAAATTGAGCCAGAGTTTCAGTTTCAGCACTTGCTAACTTTAGCAACTCATGTTATAATTTGCATTTAGCTAGCACGCCATCTTCTATCACTTCTTGCTTTGCTAAAATGAAATGATCAGCTCAGTAGTCTGCGCAAATGAGAAGGCTTCGATCAACACGTCAATGTTTGGAGAAGAGTCTGATCTGTTCTTCAGTATCTGTGGGTTACTTCTTTCTATGCGCTCTGGGGTAAAATGTGCTGTACACACCCGAAATGACTGACTCAGGACCGGTCAAGGCAAGAATCCAAAAATAAAATCCATCCACTTGCAACAATTTCCTCATTTGAAATGCTGTGCACTGATTCCTTTGATGTACTGCAGCCAGGAATAATGTACTTTTCATGCCCAGTTTACACTCTTTTGCTTGGCACAGAAAAAGGCAGGGAGGGGGCGGGGCTTTGTCAGTGCAACCCTAGTGCCTGCACGCCTTGCTTGTGTGTTCATATATGTACTCTGCAAGAAATCCGTACCGCAACAAAGTTGCTGCCAAACTAGCTAGCAGCATCTGCAAGTAACTCACAAAAGAGAGCTGACTTCCCCGTAACATTGCCGCCACCATCCCTCTGGGGCCCGCTGTGCCGCCTTCCAGCTGCGTCTCGGTTTGGTTCTGTCCTCTGTGTCGCTTCATATCCCGCTGGGAGTTTTCCGGCAGTGGAGCATTTTAACTGCCCAGACTGACTAATTTGGTCATTTTTTTTCCACTTCAGTTTTGTGCTTCTCCTGTGGATAAGAAGAGTATGTGGTTAAATGGTGTCTTCTTCTCCTTTCCTTTTTTTTTTTTTTTAACCTTGGGGCCAATTGTTGTTAATCCCTACTTTGTTGTGCTGGCCCAACAGACACAAAGCTGATGCAGTCAAGGCCATTTACCTTATGATTCTCAGCTTTTAATGGCATGTCCCATCTGCCAGCCCTCTAGCACCCACAAATATTGATTTTGACTGTAGTGGGAACAGCTTTGATTGCCATTCAAACTGGAGATGTGTTTATGCAGTAAGGAAAAGGATTTATGACGAACCTCAGACCAGGGACCAGTGTATATGTGTCCCGGGTCACATTCATGCGGTGACCTGATGATTCCGAGATTTCTTAGTCTGAAAAAATTGATCGGATGACATGCAGCTTTTGTGGCTGACTTCCTGGGTGTGTATTTTAGGCAGAGCCGGGGTTGAGAGTCTCCTCTGAAACTCCCTGCAGCGTGTCTTGTGGAATCAGAATAATTGTCTGGAGTGGCTGAGATCAGCTAGACCTCGTTCAGGCAGGCCAAGTCAGGCTCGGCGTTCAACCCCTTCTGTGTCAGGTGAGGATCAGCTGAACAGAGCCAGCCCACTTCAGCTGAAGACCCAGTTATCTCCTCCCATGCAGTCAGTTGGCTTGTTTGTATCATTGGAAAATGTAATTCAAGGCTCCTCATTTACGCTGCTTCAGCCTGCGACTCTTCTTGATTCCTCTGCATGCCATCTTGCAATCCAGCTCCACCCAACTCCTCCTGTACTGGCCATATCAGACTCAATCCAAGTCGCTCCTACTGCCATTGCTGTTGACTCTGTTCGGCAGCCTCTGGGGGTCTCTGCTCTCTCTGCCTTTGGCCTTTCATGCGTGCACATGGAAGGTCGGGGGAGGTCCAGGAACAGAGCCACCAAATGCGGCGCCAAATAGGTTCTCATTTTGACGCGCACAGCTCAGGCCGCAGACCCACGCTGGTGTCAGCAAGCCATACAAAAACTCAGTGACTGGTTCTTGGCTCGTCAACTCTCAACCCAACGAACCTCGTCAAATTAACCCCAACAAGTCCTCAGTAATGTCCCAGGAGGCAGCTTTAACATGCAGCAACACGTTTAATACATGTGTTCGTGAGTGTGTATCTGGGAGGTTAATTTCTTTAAGGGCTTCAGTGCGAGGGAAGCGAGTGTATCTTAGCAAGAATGTTTTTGGGTTGTTTTTTTTTTTTTTTTAACCATACATTTTTGAGAAATATCAAAAGGGTGAATACAAATGAACAGCTTCTACTTGTCTTTTTAGAGGGGGTGTTGTACCGAAATGGGCAACATGGTTTCAGTTGTGTGTTGTGAAATTTGCAGCCTCTTCCCCTCAATCCTCTGTGACAATAAAGGCTCTTATCCGACTGGTCCTCGTTCAAACTCACACCAGGGAACAGACCGGTACCACGAGTGGCTGAAGTGTCCTCCTACAAACACACAGGCGGCTCCAGGTCTTATTTGGATTACGATCAGTGTGAATCAGGACACTGCAGTGGTTAACAGAGCTCCAGAGCTTCATGCTGTAAACAGGATTATTGAACCTCTGAATATCCTCCAGATGTGGCTGCTTTGTTTGGCCTTGGGCCATTCTTTGGTCTAAAAAGGACACGAAGCACAAAAGAACACGCTCTGTTCTGTTGTCTCCTGTGTCCTTCATCGTGTGTTCTCAGTGTCTGTCCCCACACTTCTGTCTCTTTCTGCCTGTCCACAGTTCACCAGATAGGGTCCTCATCAACAAACACACACAGCTTGATCATGCATATAATCACACAGGTATGTGCTTCAAAATTGATCAGTGACTAAAGCAGAGAAACGACCTGCTGATTTAAATGATTAGTTGTCTCACCCCCGCTTTACATAATGACTTGTTGTTTTTTTTAAGGTATTGATCGTCCTTTATAACTATTTGATAGGAAATATCAGTTCTGGCGTTTTAAGGAAACCTTGACCATTTTTTCCCCCCTAAACTGGTTGTTTCTCATTATTGATCATTTTCAGACGGAGACACGTTTGATGGAGGTTTTCTGAGAAATGCACGATCAGGTTAGTTGGGTTCAAATGGCTGTGCTGTCTTATTAAAGAGTTTCTTGTTTACACTCAGTGCTACTCAGAAAAACAGGCTATGTGCATCCTTAAGGTGTTGAATATTTCCTTCTCCGTAAAACGTTTTTGAGACGTATCCTAAAAGGTCTTCAACCTGCATTGTTTCCATCCATGATTTCAGTCTTCTCCTCTGCCTTTACTGGCACATTGCTGTGCTTTCTGGCACTTTAGAACCACCTGTCAGGTCAGTGGATCCGTAAATGGGCTTCATTTATTCAGCGCCTTCTCAACCTTAGAGCTACTCAAAGTGCTTAAGAGTTGTACCTCATTCAATCATTCTCACAAACACACACACACACACACACACACACACACACACACACACACACACACACACACACACTAATGGTAGAAACTGCCATACAAGGTGCCAACCAGCTTAACAGTAGCAATTATCATGCAGTCTCTGGGGAGCTGAGGGATCGAACCAGATCGTACCCTACTAGACAGCCTCTGCACTACCTCCTGAGCCAAGCTGCCCCATTTGTGTGAGAGCTTTGTCAGGAATGTGTATTGGTTGCCCGCATGTGTGCATCTGTCGAGGGACCCGCATGTGAAGAGCAGGGCTACACATGGGAGGGTCAAGGGCAGCTAGAATCCCACATCTTCATGAACATGTGTACAAGGCATCTCCTTGTATATGTCCATTTTAGAGTATAACATCCACTTAACTTAAACCCTGGCCACACACACACACATACACACACACACACACACACGCACACACACACAGTGTTAGAGAACAATAGACTGTGGGGCCTCTGTCAGGTAGTCTAAACTGTCCACTCACCCAGCCAGGCAGGAATTACAGGAATGAATGTGTGTTTTCATCCAGCAGTGACACTCTGTGTGTGTGTGTGTGTGTGTGTGTGTGTGTGTGTGTGTGTGTGTGTGTGTGTGTGTGTGTGTGTGTGTGTGTGTGTCACTCACTTACTCACTCACTCACTCACACACAAAACTGAGACAGTCAATGCACGCTGTTTCTGGGATGTTTCAGGTGTGTGTCACTCCGCTGTCTCACTGAACAGATCAGATTTTGGTTTACGGTTACTCATTCACGGTTTGGTCTAACCCTATTCTTCAGCTGTAACTCATTAAAATCTGAAAACTCTTCTGTCCAGTGGAACAGCTGATGGTTAGGGTGATATTTTGGATATCAGCCTGCCTGAAACGTGACTCCATGAGAGAGCTGGATGCGTCAGAGGGAGCTCTACTGTTCCGGGCACATTTATCTGAAAACTCACCTGAAGCAAAAAGCATCACAATCCTGTTACTTCAGTTGGGAATGCCTGCCCCTCTTCTCCTCTGATTGGGCAGCGCAGAGCTGCAGTGGCATTGAGCGTTCATCTGCTTAGAGGTGTTTTTTTTTTCTTTTTCCTGAATGCAAATTACTTCAAACCTGCCGAAATTAGAAGGTTGGCTCTGAATCCTTCTCCTTTTACATGTACATCTTGGTATACGTTACATTTGGGTTTTTTTCATACAAGTCTTGACATTACATGTATGTTTGCAGATATCAGGTGGTTTTATTTTCATACACATCGCAGGTGTGTGATCTCATCTCAGTAATCACGAATGGCAGCTCATCAGTCCTCATTCAGCTACTGGGACTGTTGAGTCAAGGAGGGAGAAGGATGCTGCTGTCGGTTTCTAACAAAACTGTAAAGCACAGAGCTCAACCAAAACTCCCGAACATCCGTAACGCCCAGGATTCGATCACTCGTCTGTCCACGCAAAAAGATGTCTTCATTTTTCCAGAAGTCCTTGCAGCGTCTCAGTCGTTGGATCCAGTTCAGGTGTCTTTGCTTCGGCTCTTCCTTCATTGGATTAAACAAGTAAATTAAACCCTGATTGAGCCTAATTCCGGCTACATAATGTTGAAGAATGCTAAAAAGTCGGCAGGGAGGTAAAGGAGCAGGAAGGTGTGTGTGTGTTTGTGTGTGTGTGTGTGTGTGTGTGTCTGTGAGAGAGAGAGGGGGGGGGGGTTTCAGTGATATGATCTATAGAAGAAATGTGCTGTCCCCACTCACCGTGCAATATATCTCTTTTACGTTCGTCTTTCATATGATAGATGGAGGGATGAAAAGTGCCCAGTGGCTTCATGGGTGCAGTGCCCTGATCTGGCTTCGGCTCAGCCGCTTTCTCCGCCTTTCATGTGAAAAGAGGCT
Source organism: Aulostomus chinensis (assembly GCF_037954235.1). Taxonomy (NCBI): domain Eukaryota; kingdom Metazoa; phylum Chordata; class Actinopteri; order Syngnathiformes; family Aulostomidae; genus Aulostomus; species Aulostomus chinensis. Next base: position 28,699,457 of record NC_141322.1, on the reverse strand, counting down.
GTTGATGTGGTTGCTTCACAGCTGAAAGTGCCCAGCAGCAGAGCAGAATGCAAGTGCGAGGGGGCAGTTTTTGAGTGGTAACATCAGGACATTCTACACCGGCAAATACGGTAGCAGGAACGATCAGATGTCTTCGTGAAGGAGCGCTTGCCAGCTGCAGAGCCAAAAAAGCAGGCACGTGACTACAGTCTGCAGAGTGTGGGGGTGTTTATGCTGGTTTTATTATAGGCGGTGGGGTCAGCTGTTGACTGGTCAACTCGGATGACACCAGATCAGCCAGTAAGATGATTCAATGGCGAGGGTGCTCCTAAGTTGGCGTCGCCATGAGTTCGCTTGCAACACGCTCTGTGGCAGGCAAGTTTCAGCGTGATCATCTTCAGGAATGAACGCCACTTTCATAACTTTTTAAGCATAAATGCAACCTTGAGAAGGACCAGGCCAACTCCATGCTGCAGACACATGACATTGAAATCACCACAAGAAGCTGCACGCATCCTCCGCTGTCAGCCTGATGGCCTTTGTGGTCTTCTTTAGCCACCTGTTGGCAGCCACCATTTTGAGATCTGTAAACACCTCAGGACTCAGAAGTGTATTTTCTGACAAGCTTTATTTTGTAGAACAAAATGAGAAATATCTTACGCTGGCTGTGTTTGAGGCATTAAATTCAAAAGCGGCGACTTTGAGACGAGGGAACCCGATGTTCAACAAGACCAACCTACCTCCGGGTATAAGGACTCACGAGTCCGTACCCGGGGACATGTGTGTCACAGCTGAAGGCAGCGCTGAGGAAATTTGAATTTCCCAATTGGGATCAATAAAATAAATCCATCTATCTATCGAAATGTGCCTGTTGTGACCTTGCAGACCGCTGCCTTATATGAAGGAGTAGAGTAGTATGTAGTCTGCATGATTTTGCAGTGTGAGAGTTAACATGATGCATCCAAACAAAATTAAAGCACAACAGATGTGCAAAGAAGTAAAAGCAACGAGTAATGACATCCAAAGAAATACTTGAGGAAATGACTTGTACCAGAAGGAGTGAATTAATAGACACCAAGAAGATGGAAGTCTGTATCAATCAATTTTCCTTTCGGAAAAATGTGTCTGTACTTTGTCTCCGTGTGACGAGCTTCTGACACATCCACGTTCCATTGTTGTACGTATGAAACTGTTTCTATGGCGTTGTGATTGCTACATGACAACAACGTAGATTGTGTTCCTTCAGCGTATTGTGACATCTGTTTCAAAGAATCGTGAGTGCATGTCTGTTTCTGTCACATAACCCCAAAAAATGTGTTTAGTTGGTTTCAAAACGACAGTCAACCTTCAGGTTTTAAATTTAGCTTTTTGCGTTCTGTTTTTTTTTTTTTTTTTTGACGAACATGAGTGGAAAGTTGAAAACAGCAGGAGTCTGTTTTAAGGGACCGATGACGTCTAAGAGAGGAATGCAGAATGAGATCAGAAAACATCATGGACTGATACAGCTACATGGGCTGAGGACATTTTTAGAAAGTGGAGACATTTCGGTAGTTCCTCATTTTCACTCTCCGCAGGCAGTGTGAGACTTGAGTTTCTGTTCTGGTGAAGAGATTAGAATTAGGTTTAGGCTCCGTCTAGGTTTGGCGTCAGTCACTTAGTTGTGATGGGAGTGAAGGGAGAGGGAGTGCATTATCTCAATGGATGTCTCCAGTAAGGACTGTATAAACAAGTGTGTTTGTGTGTGTTAAAACATCCTGGGGTTGACGAGTGTGTCTGTGTGTGTGATTGTGATGCAGTCCAGACCCCTGCCTCATCTCTCTGCAGTGTGGGGATTTCCTTTTTTCGACTCCAGTCACATGACTGCAGATATGGGTGTGGTCTCCTGCGTTCCTGGCCTATCTCTTTTTCTTTCTTCGCTAATTTCCTCTGGCATCCTGCGGCACTACCCCTCTCTGTCACTCACACACATTGTCTAGACCAAACACACTCTGGCTCAGTATAGGCTGCTGGATGTGCCCTGCATGCGGAAGTTACTGTGACATAATTCAATTGGATATTGTGTGTGTGTGTGTGTGTGTGTGTGTGTGTGTGTGTGTGTGTGTGTGTGTATTGTGCACGTGTGATCTGTTGCTGGGTGCAACAAGAAAAAAGTTCCTCTCCATGGGGAGGGTGTGACCAGAAGGGTCTTTGCGTAGTGTGTGTGTGTGTGTGTGTGTGTGTGTGTGTGTGTGTGTGTCGGGGGGGGAGCAGGCTGCTGGTTTAGTATGCAGAGCAGGTGTGTCTGCAGAGGCAAAGAGCAGAGAGGAAGACGATGAGGCAGGGTAACAGCAGTTGAGCGGAGGGACGGTCTGATGGAAGACGATAGACACAAAGAAAAATCTGAATACTTCTCATGAACTGAAACTGATGGTCCTTTTATGTGTGCAAGAGACAGATTTTGAAATTCTTTGTCATCATTTTTTTCAAAAAATATTTTTTATCCACATTTTCCCGAAACAGAAAGATAAAAGACCACAGACATTCAAAGAACTCAGAAATAAATTCAGAGCAGTAAAATGACTTGAATGTTAACCAGTCTTGTGCACCAGAACTTAGAACGCAACCGCATCCACCAGTAACCACAGACCGATCCCCCTGAGGTGCAGGGGGGAAGACGGTGAAGGTCGTTACCACTGCGCCTACTTCGCAGTAGCTTATCGATAGTTTTGAGAAATCAACAGGGCAGCCCCCCCCCCCCCCCCGCCACAATCTGCTTCCCACATTGTTGGTGGCAGCAGTGTTGCAGGTCAGTCAGTGACTGGGCCAGCCCATGTTGTGCTTGCCATAGTTACAAGGACCCCAGTCTGTGCCTGACAGAGAGGGTGGCCTCACTTGTGACAGGCAACATGGGCTCGGCTGTTTACGTCAACAGATTAGGGTGCCGTGGCGCTGAGATAGTTTCCAAACCTTGTTAGCAGCACGGGGAACTGATGATGTTGAAATATGGACCTTTTAATAAGGCAGTTGTGACGGTGGAGGCGTTGCACTGTGAGGGCTAATGTAATGTCTTGCAGCAGCCTCAAAGTCCATGACATGAACAATGAGTGATAGGCAATATGGAATAAAATTAATTTTAAAACATTGTAAACCCTTTCCTTGAAAAAAAAAAAAAAAAGATTGGCACATAACATTTCGATGTTTTCAGAAATAGAAATGCGGCTGTTTGCTGTTCTCTTCGAGCTGCCTTCAACTGTTATTGCCGTGTTGGTTACCAGCCGATTAACACCACCCTCATTGAGTTTTTAATGATTTTTGGCCCTTTTAAAGTGATTAAATGTTTAACATGTAAAAATTCTACTCAGCCTGCTGTTTACTTAATCAGAATTATTCCTGACAAGTGCACTCTGCCAAAAACACATCGTGTCCTCACTGAGGCAGATTAATCTGAGAACTGCTTACACATGGAAACAAGAGTTAACATCTTTTGTGGTGAAGGTGGAGTTTCAGCAGCTCCCTCGCCCAAGATGAACCAGTTAACTGCTGATCTTGTGGCGTGCGTAGCAGGAAGCCACATCCGCTTTCAGGGGAGATCCCAGCTAGTCTGCCCTCCAGTACCAGGCAACAAGTAAACACCTCAGCGCACTACCAAACAGGCGTGTGGTCTGCATCCGCTGTCAGATCTCAAGATGGTTTGAAGCTCAGCAACACGTCCATCTGGCAGGATGTAGCTCAGCGGTCCGGAAAGGTAGAAGTAGTCAGAAACTCCAAAGCCTCGTCAGCGCTGGGCTGTGACACTCTTTCCGTGAACCAGTCAAATCGTTTCTCAAATCCATGGCTGCAGTGACATTAGTCAGCTCGCAAACCTAAACCGGCCTTCCATCAGTGACTGGAAAAGATGGTCCTTGTCGGGCCGACTGCTCTGCTCTTCAGCCCCGCGAGGGCCTGATGGCCACGGGCCCTCCTTGGACATAAATGTGAATGTCTCTACCAACTATTCTGCATGACATGATGTCCCCATGAGACCTCATGCTTTACAATTTGGAACAAAACGTGGTATGTCTTAAGTCTTATTTAAGCCAGACAAAATTCTGTGGAAATTAAGGCCCTCGGTTACAGGCCGTCCTCTGATTTACCACGCACACATTTATCAGCTTGTGTGTTCTGTTTGGCCTTTTTAGTAGTGTACACACACACACGCGCGGGCACACACTCATCGTACCTCCATAGATAGTACCTATATAAACAACTGGAGCTGAAATCCTGACCTCACTTCCTGTCCTGATTCTTCGTTGAAATTTGTCACCGGGGCTTTCCGTCCTTTCTGTGACCTCTATCAAGAGGGTTTTATATCAGAGAACACTGGTGAGGGAGCGGAGGGCTGAAACCACCACCAACGATAAAAGCTGCATCACCGAGATGCTGCATGGAAATACAGCCGTTACGGGAAAGGGTGACGTAGCTGGTTATTCTGGTAGCAGATGTTTGTGTGTATTTAAGGCTTCATCTGTATTGACCTTCTCGTGAGACAGGCCAAGTGTGGTCGATATGCTGGTCCTCACTCACGACCATTGCCTAGACATTAGCATCATTCACCACACATTATTCCTGGAAGGGAAGTAACCTTGGAAGGGTCGTAACCTTGGGCAAGGCAAAGTGCGCTTGTGTGGATAGAGTGTGTTAATCAAACTTTTACACACACCCGAGTACATGGACAAGTGTGTGCTTCAGCAGGTGTGTCGTTGAGGCCTTTGGCCTTGAGTGGGTGTGGTAGTGTGAAGGGACAAATGTGCAGGTGTGTTTATGAGCGTGTTGTGTTTGTGCAACACCGCCCAAAGTCTGTCAGTCGTGTAGCTCTTCCTCTGCAGTTCAGAATATCTCGCTCACATCTCACACACCCGTTTTCTTCTCTCTTGACAAGTGGGTGGTCAAATATGTACACTTCTGGGCAGTTTGTTTATTCATTGCAATTTTTCGTGTGTGTGTGTGTGTGTGTGTGTGTGTGTGTGTGTGTGTGTGTGTGTGTGTGTTTCTTACCAGAGGAACAATTATGCTAATTGTTCTGAGTTTAGTTGTTAAGGTTCACTAGGAAAAGTGAAAATTATTTCAAAAAGTCAAATGAAAGCCATTTTTATGAGCTAAATGGCTGTTTTTATTGCACAGCTGTTCTTATTTCGTGCCGCTATAGTTTTGTCTTTGGATTGTGAAACCTGATTATTATTGGAAAATAGAAATACTGAAAAAACAAGAATGACTGCTCTTCTATCGTCTGTCAAACAAATTCGAATGTATCACATGAACATGTAATTGTAAATCCATATCACCTTTCACGATCAGAACACGCCAAAGTGTTGTGTTTCTTTCATGTAGACCTGAATAATTATGGGAAGTTAGTGTACTGCTGTCATAATTCGATAAACGTAAATTTGTCCTCTGTGTAAGATGAACATGTCGCATCACAGTGACGTCACCAGCTACAGTGCACTGCAACACTCCTCAGCACTGTGGAGAGGTCTGTCGGTGGTTTTATTCATCGCATTTCTCATTTGTCTTGTAATAACGCCTTGACTTCTGGTTTCCATTTTCCTCCATCTCCCTAGCAGTATCCTGGCCTGAGTCTTTTGCCCAAATGGAGATCAGACATGTGGTTTCACTTGCGCTGCACCCATGTACATCCATGCTCCTCTTCAGTTTTGCAACCATTGGCGCCCTCTACGCAATTTTATGAAGCGTTTTGCTTAAAGGCCCCCCCCCCCCCCCCGGATGTTTTTTCTGTAAATCAGGTGAGAAGGAATTAATGACAACAAAGTAGCTTTCTTCGGGAGCTGTTTGGGGATCAGGTCACGTACAGGATTTCTACCCAGAAGGGTTCGGAACCGTGTGTGAAGCTGTTGGCTAGCTTTAGGAGAGCAGCATGGTTTCTGTTAAACTAGATCCTCTCCCAGTGTTAATCCTATGACTGTCTGATACTGGCTTTCTGTCGAACGGCATGTGAACACGGCCGCAGGTTTCGGTGTGTTTCAGGCGGACGCTTTTGCGCAGATGTCGTTGCCGGATCAGCGGCCGAGCGTTCTATCCCTCCATTACCTGTTGGTGCGCTTTTATACACGTGACATGGCGCAAAATTCCTGCCTTGCGAGCCGGTTGTTATGGGGATGTAAGAGTTGCTTTGCCCCCACCCCTGCCTTTAAGGTGTCAAATATTGTGCGAGCAACATTTAGCTTTCCTGTAAATGTCCTGTTGTGTCTGAGTACAGCAAGAAACCATTATGTTAATTTATATTCACACTCTGACAAAAAGCTCTTTACAATTTAATGGCTCAAAGATGCCAACAGTGTTACATAATGGAGATTCAATCAGCTTACTGTCCTGCAACGGCCCTGCGTTCCTCAGGAGGAGAGGAGAACCACTGACCTTGCCAACCGTACCACAAACCACCACACTGTTTAATGGAGGACACACATGTATCGTGTGTGTGTGTGTGTGTGTGTGTGTGTGTGTGTGTGTGTGTGTGAGACCATTCCAAGTGCCCATTCCAACCCATCACTACAGATTATGTAAGTGCACATCAAAGGCTGTCCTCTGTTTTTCTTTGTTTAATGTTCTGTCATGGACACACACACACACACACACACACACACACACACACACACACACACACACACTGGCCCTGTCTCTCATTGGTCCTCTGCTGTTGATTGGCTCTCATCGTTGTGCTGTATTCATTCTCAAGGTCTTTCTCTGCACGACAAAGGGTCCGTGAATCCAGGCTCCCTGTCACTGTCTTGGCTCTGCCTTTTAATTATGGTTGTGACGAAGGTCCTGGCTCGTTGACACTGGCTACCTCTCCGCTAGAGCTGAAGAAAAGCCGGCTCTGTCTGTGTGTGTGTGTGGGGGGGGCATGATTGTGTTCTTGCAGCGTGTGTCATTATTACACGATCCAGACCACAACTATGGAATTGAATGATTGTTCAGCTGCTGCAAGTGTGTAATTGAGAAATTCAGACAAGAAAGAGATTGTAGAGGTGTATATTAAGTACATGAATCTGCAGTTTATAGTGTTCCAGGCGATTTAACTTGATACAATCCAGATACTTGCCTTTGAAGTACAAGTGCATGTATTATTTGTTTTGGTACAGTAGGTGATGTTGGATCTGGCAGGGGGCGAGGTCAGTGCTGGTGGCAAGCTATATGAGGCTGCCAGTTCCCATCAAACTCTGCCTCTGCCGTCAGGACCACATACAGCTCATATTTATATTGTGATCCATGTTGGCCATCTGTCTCCGTGTCCCCACCCGGTCGGCCTGCACCTCACCTCGGATTCCTGCATGCGTAGCGCTGGCAGGACACCTGACGATTTTTCAGTTGTAGAAAAGATAATTAACAGTTTTATTTTTTAGAGTAGGTAAGGTTATTAATTGGCACGTTGATCCAAGTTTTTAGTGTTTTTTTTCTTCTTCTTCATCTTGTGATCATCTGTATTTTATTTTTTTTTGTGTGCATTTCCCCACTGTGGGACGAGTAAAGGTTTATCTTATCTTATCTTGTCAAATTTTGGACCATTTTTTTTCATTTGAAAGTGGACAGTGGTCATTATTCAACATTCAAATGTACTTGAGCTCGCCGGTACAGCCATGCAGTACACATGAAGCTGGTGCAGTGCCATTGCTAACACTGCTGGATCTCATTACAATGCGTAAATTAAAGCTGTTCTACGCTCTGACACTAACTGAGTAATGGCTTGGTTTGAGAAGGGAAGCCCAAGTGGCTCGGCTGGCCGTCTCCCTTCCCACCCCCGTATCCGCTATTGCCAGGTTGAAGAGCTCAGATATACGGAGGGAGATCCATGGCTCCCTCAAGCTAATGCTACTTCTCGAGATACAAAGTGCTGTTCCCCCAATAAGACGCGAGCCTTGTGGCGGATGATGTATGGTGTCCTACCCTGGAAGAGGGAGGAGATATTTACCACAAACAAGCCGGCGTGTTTCTCAGAGGAGCAGTGAGGACTGATAATCGGTTTAAACTATAACAACCTCAGCGATTCAAGGGACTTCTTTAATAATCGAGTTGAGAAACTTCTCTAATTGGCCCAATTAGTGTCTGTGTTATTTATTATTAAAGCAGAGAGTCCTGAAACGATCAGCTGATGATCTGTCTGCCACTGATGATGTTTGTCTGCTGTGGGCCCAGTTTCCTGCCTTGATCTTATTCTACTAAAATTATGTTTCCTGTTTCTGTTTCTTTGCAGAGTGACGCTGGCAGATCATGTTTACTCCTCCATTTCCATGTTAGCCAAGAGGAGCATGCCCTACCAGGACAGGAGTTAACCTCACAGCTCGTCTCCTCCTCCTGCCTCCTGGGACGACTACATCGCCCACAATTCCTGTGAACTGACAACCCAGTCCGGCATTAAGAACCGTTTATTGAAGACACTCACAAAAACAAAAACAAAACACTTTTGTGAAGAGGAGCGCCATGGCCAACAATACGGTGGACCACCCTCCGGGGAATTCTGTCGCCGACGGCAACCACGATGGCGACTTTGGGGTGACCATGACGGACCTGAGGGGCCTGATGGAGCTGCGTAGTGGCGAGGCTGTCAATAAAATCCGGGACACATATGGAGATGTGCAGGGCATCTGCCGTCGCTTGAAAACATCACCTATAGAAGGTAAGACGTCCAAAACGCTCGACGGATGACAACATAGACGTGTTTTTTTGTGGGTACAAGATATCAGCACTGCGTAAACTTGTTTTCATAGAAGCCTCATCGGCATCAGTGAATATCGGCGATCGTCGGTTATAAAATATTGGCGTACTGAATATCAGGGGGGGGCAAAAAAATCCGATATTGTGCCAAGTCTCATCCTCTCTTGCTCTCAGAGTTGATGTCAAATTCACGAAACATTCAAGAGAAACGTATTTGAAGTCAATTTAGTTTTTAGCCAGCACACTTAAACGTCAGAGGCTTTATTTTTTTGGGTGTTGGGGTTCATTATTCCACCGCCTGCTCTGGAGAAACTATGCAGCTCTGTCAAACTATTGATGTTTTGACTTGGTGGCGACTGATTTCGCATGCCGACGACCCACTTTAGTTCAAGATCAATACTCTCTTGTGAGTGTGTTAGGGAGCGGTGAGCGGAGAGGCAGCAGGGGCGCAGTGTGTCTGCTCAATGTTATTACTACAAATATAGCCAACGGGCTAATCACCTGTCAACCTTTTTCTGGACCGGACACTGGTCTGCTGTCCAAGGGTTGGGAACCACTTGTTTGGATCGATATTAATCAGTATCAACACATATAATTTAAATAATGGTCGGGGAGCAGCTGATTGGAATCTCATCCAGTCGAATCATTGTCAAGTGTCTCTCAACTGTCGTGAAGCCACCAGACCCACAGGGGTCCCCAAAAGCCCCCAGTTCACTGCGCGACCGCTGGTTCCTCGGAATTTAATCAACTATGAATTAGTCTGACAATTTACAGACAAATCGCATTTTACTGCATCACTGCACACGGAGAAACACTAGATGACAACATTGCAGGCTCTTCACAGTCCGATCTTGAAATGACCTCACTCCAAACCAGACTGCCACGGAAGTCGAGGACAACAGAGCTAAAACTGTTGTGATCCAAACTGCGACCCGGTTCCGCCTACTCCACTGCAGTCCAGGAGGCTCCGCCCTTCAGATAGCACCTTCCTTAATGGGTTACTTAGCGATCACAGTGTTGTTGTGTTCTGTGTGAGGTCCACATCATTCGGACCAGGCGAATGTATATGAATCTATAATACTACTGCTAATTCTAGGCGAGGTATCAAAACATAACAATAAACTGGTAACAACTGACTAATAACATCAATGAATCACTTGGATTATTCACATTGTACTCAGAGGTTCTCACTTGAATTCAGCCTCTGCTCAGACATTCACAGATGAGGAGGTGACAGGTGTGAGCCGTGGAACACACAAATCCTACAAAGAGGGAACGTGTCTTGTCAGAGGAGACACAATCCTTATTTTGTGCTGAAAGGTGATCTGTTTGGATTTCACTCAGAGCTTCGTCTGATGCCAGAAAATGGCCGACATGCTGCTGTTTGTTATTTCTTCCACCCTCTATCATCCTTTGATCCCTCGCTGTCTGTGTGTGTGTGTGTGTGTTTGCAGCCGTCGGTCCATTCCAGGATTGAAATTAGTTCCAGCCCGTTCCCCTAATGGCTCCATAGATCATTGCTCTGTTCCATTTAGTAATCAGAGGACAGCTGTAGTCGCGTCCTCCACGCAAGAAATTACTCACTTTAATGAAGAAAGTGTGATTATATTTTTGACGCGGTGAGGGAAGGAGGGAGGGAACAATTTGTTGCAAACCTGTGTGCAAGATTGAGCACGCTCACAAACGCGGTGATGGGCTGGTGGTTAACTAGTGTCATCGTGGATGTTTTCATAAATGGTCATAAACCTGTACCCCAGTATGAGTCAGCAGAATCTCCACTTTCCACAACACAAATTAATTATGTTTTTTTACAGTCTGCACTGAACGGGCAGAGCGTTCTGCTCAGGCCAATGAAGCAAATGCAGAAGTACCGTAAATCTGCATTAATGGCCAGCAGGGGGCGACTCCTGTGGTTGCAGAAGAAGTCCAATTATTTGAGAGATTTCTTTTTCTTTTTTTCTTAAAGGCCTACTTACTTGAGTTATTGCCTCAGTGAAAATTCACCAATGAGCTCATGGACTCTTTTGAAAAGTCTTCTTCAACTCCTACAGATCCACCAGGAACATTTTCACTTGTTTAAAGGTTCATTTGTTCAGATCGGTTGAACTTTCAAACAATCGCAGCCTGACGGAGAGGTTTCAAAGACAAGAAAAATCTCAGCGCGCAGCAAATTTTAATTTAACATTTACCTTAATTTCTCCTAAAAAGATTTACTGTGGATCCACATGAAGGAAAGGAGGCATTTCTAATACTTTTCAAAGTACATCCAGGCATAAATGACGGCTTCAGTCGTTGACTTGCGTAAATGTGGTCCTGTGCCGAGCTTGAGCCGAGATGCTGGCTGTTCTGCCCGCGACAGTGAGACACGCTTTCATTTTGTAAAATAAGTCACTCACGGGACATCGAGCCGCTTAAACCTGATTTCACACACTTCCTAAATCGCACACGCGCGTCTCAGCATGGCTGTTTGTCCTGCTGGGTAATGTGTATTGATAAATCCATCGGCTGCCTCTCTGGAGGCCATTGATTGAGATTTTGAACAATGACGAGAAGACCATCAGAGTATTTCATGTTGCAGTGATACACAAGCTCCGAGTCTGACATCAGATATTATACAGCAGACGTAAACTTCTTCTCAACCTGGGTTACTAAGAGCTTCGCGAGGAGACCTAAAAATAAACAACTATTTTAGGAAAATGCTAATAAGCAGCAGCAGGTTCTGTCACCGTGACAGATGACAGGAAATGATTTCCTTTGTCTTGGTGTCATGTCTTTTATTCCTTCAGGTAAAAAGAGTCTTCAAATAAACCTCGAGGATTGAGAATAAACTTTTTTCCAAATGAGAATGTCAGGAGCTGGCGAATGTGTGTTTCTCACCACTCCAGCGTGTCGCAGCTCTTGGATCCGCATGGGTGTCTTCATTTCGTTCGCAGAGTCGTCTTCACCACAGCACCGTGAAAACTGCGTTGAAACAAATTCGAACATTTCACTCGGTTCACACTGTACTGATTTACACACTAAATATAGATATCAAATTACTCGAATTACGCAGCCATGAAATCACAGTATCATCAGAACAAAAGAAAGCAACCCATGGTCATACCTCGCTGCGCTCTACGAGCCGATAGACATTTCTCCACTCATAAGAAGGGTTCTCGTGTAATTCAAACAAAGTTCAATCCGAGTCACACGCAGGCTAAAGAGTAGACACCCAGACGCGAGCGCCTGCCAGCTACCTTCAAACTCATTCCCTGCGTGCAAGCAAACTACGGGGCTACCACGGGGACAAATTTCAGTCCCACAGGTGAATGCATTTCCGGTCACCTCAAGCATCCACTCATTCTCACATCGCATCAATAAGTCAGAACATCAGTGGATAAGGTAGGAATATGAACACAATTAATCAAGCATAATATTTCATAAATATTTGGTGATATGGTCACCTGTCGTAGTAGTAGTAGTAGTAGGAGGAGGAGGAGGAGTAGGAATAGTAGTAGTAGTAGGAGTAGAAGACGTGCATGAAGGTTCAGATTATTTTTGCTGGCCTCCTGGCGTGTTGGACCTTTCGGGCCTCTGTGGTGTGAGAAGTCGGTAACCAATCTGACATTCAGCTCGAGCTGCGTGACCTGAGTCTCATTTACTGTAACACACACACACACACACACACACACACACACACAGCCTCGGGTCATCCATGTCTCTGCCAGTTCAAGCAGAATGCTCCTCTGAGCGATCAGCAACAAGGAGAAAAACACCAAGACATGCAACGCTCCTCTTTCTCTTGAGCAGCGTTTTAAATCACTTAGGATAAACACCAGTAACAGCGTCTCTTGTTTGGAGTCGCTCTCACCCCCTGAGATCTTCTCTCCAGACTTTCCAAAATTAAAGTCGCTGAGTAATTCATTTTGTAATATATGACACATAGCCATATATTTCATAACAGAAAGGGTGTCTGTTGTTAAAAAAAAATAAAAAAATAATAAAAAAAAAGCCTTGGCCCCCAGACACAGGAGGGCTCAGACATCTCATCCTTCTGCAGCAAATGATGAGTGTGTCTGTATTACCGGCAGGTTTGTCTCCTGTGTACTGATTCTGAGGATGAAGCAACCTTCATCCATCTTGTCTTTGTTTTAGCCAGGAAACTTATATAATGCTGCAAAAACCTGCACATAGTTGAGGACATTTAGCTTTCAGAGGCTGTAAACACGTGAGACGTGTTCATGTGGGTTTCTACTGGTGACACGGACGAGGCGCCGTGCCAAATTTGATCAGTATTCAAAGGAATTAGACTTTCGTTCATTTCGATTTTTTTGCACGCCACCCAGGCTGAAGTTTTCATGTTTAAGAGAGTTTTCAGTCTGAGTTGGTTGGGCAACTTTTAGCTACTGGGGGCAGTGAAACAAACCACTATGATAAAAAATTCAGGCATTAACTGGCCTTCTTCCATCATTCTGTGGGCAACTGTGATGCGATTTTATGCTGCACACGACGTGAGAGTGTGAATCAGCAGGGCGCAGTGAGAGGAGTGGATTACCTCGCTGAGAAGATGAAGTTGCTGACTGTTGCCTCCAGCTCTTCATCTAACAGCTCGCTGTGGCTGCTCCTTCTGGTGCCATTACCCCTGCAATATTTCAAACTGATCCGCTGTCATAAAACGCTGAAAAGGACCGTCGTCTTGTTTTGTAGACACATTTGTCATGAACGATGGCGCTCGGAGCTCACTGACAAATACGTCGCGTTTCCTGGGACCGTTTCATCACAAAGGTCAGCTCAGGTTCTGTCAGTCAAGAGCTTTAAAGGTGAGGCTGCGACAGAAGGAAGTGTTGGTTCGCATTATCTTCATACGGCAGCACAACCTCTGCCACCGTCACCCAGTTAGTGCAGTCAGTAAGATCTGCTCCTACAAGGGCTTTCGGAAGTGTGCCGCTGGCTCAACGCCGCTTCCTCATTTGGTGATAGATGACTTATTTGTGCACGTCTGCACCTTTTAGGCTGATTCACCACAGATTTGGTAAACATTTTTCCCAACTTGCGTCTTCATGTGGGTGCAAACACAGAAGCTGAAGCGTCTGAACATGTCATTTCTGGGACAGCAGTGAATAAATAAAGGATTCAGCTGCATGAGAGAAATGATGGAGCCAAATACAAAGCCTGCGGAGGAATTAAAAAAAAGATGATAAAGGAAACAGGAAGTGGGGCTGACGCAAGCTTTACGGTGGACATTAAAAAGTCTGACCCTCAACGTCAACATGACACGGTGATGCGCTGGAGTGGGAGAATGACTGATAGGGATAACGGTTTCCCGATAAAGCTGCAAATTGAAAGCTTCCTCATTTTGGACCAATGAAGTCCATTTGTGCTGGAAGTTGAATTCATAAACATCTGTGACAGGCGAGGCGGTAAACTGCTCAGTTGTTTCTGGAACATCATCTCGCTGCTTTAATCTGCACCTCCGCAGGGACGTTGACTAACGAGAGCCAACACCAGGCACCAGATGAAACCCACCGTCAGTGAATAAAAAAAAAAACAAAACAAAAAAAAAAAACCAACAACAAAAGAACTCTTTCTGATCAAACGGCAGTAACGGCACTGTGTGATCCTGTTTTCCTTTATTTTAATGTGGCTGGAGCTTTCAGTATCAATCACCATCTTCAAAATGATGTCACCAAATTTTGAGTGCGATAAAAGCAAGGAATTTGACAACTGGTGTATTTTTAAAAAATCCTTCTGTGCTCAAGAGAAGAAAAAAAAAGAAGAAAGGTATAATCGTCTTTGCACATAAACATGGAAATGAATCCTCTGCGTCGACTTGTCAGCAGTGCAGCACCGCCGACGTCCTCTAGGTCTTCCTACCAGGGAGGTCGTGGACGTGCCTGGACACAGAAAGGATCTGAGAGATTCAAACCCGGAGCCAACTTGCTGCGAGGCAGCAGTGGTGTCCTCTGAGTCACTGATCTGCTGAAGATGTTTACTTAGACAAACGTGAAGCTGTACCGGTGCTTTTGACCTCTGCCAGGGAGGTTATAGCTCCACTCACGTGTGTCTGATGTCAGTAGAATGACACAAAAGCTCCAGGGCTGATTCTCACGACGCTTGGTGGAGGACTTCGGTGAGTTTCTTCACATTTGGCATGAACATCCTGAAGGAGGAAGTGAACAGATATCGGTGGTCAAAGGTTAAGGTCACTGTTACCCTATGGTGTGTACGCATCATCCGTCCCATTCTCATGACATATGCTGTCATATTTCATGTCCGATAACACACACACACACACACACACACACACAAACAAACTTAACTTATTGGCTCCGCCCTCAGAACTCACTCCTCTAATCACAGTTGAGCACTAATTTTCAAGTGTCTTCTGGTGGAGAGCCGTCGTCCACGGGAGGCAACTATTGCCTTTGCTAGCTTTTGCATTTCGCTTCGCTCAGCGGCAGCTGCTGCTGAGCTCTCCTGCATTTTGCCTTTTTGGACATCACGCCTCAGGCACCGATGGAGCGAGCACTTCCACCCATCCCTCCGCCTCTCCTGGAAGATGAACGGACTGTTCACAGTAATGGAAAAGAAAAAGAGATATATCGCGCAGGGAGTGGGGACAGCATGTTTTTGGAGCTGCCACTAACAGCTCAAACGTCTGACTCACCCCATACTGGAGGGGAAAAGTCCTCCATCTCCAAAAAGTCACTCTGTGTTGCTCTCCAGGTCATCCTGCACCTTTCCTCTACGCCTCACTTCCTCTCCCAGCACAGCATCCGACTTTTCGCACTTTTCCAAATTATGCATTGGGTGGAGTTAGACTCTGACCAGGGGGGGTTATTTTCTCTTTAAATATTATCTTGGTTATCTCGTTTTACACTTCCACATCTTTTATCACGCTATCTAGCCTCATTTGACTTTTTTGCTTCTCGTCTCTGCTCGTTTATTCCCAGCTCACACATTTTGTCGCATCTCAGCTCACTTAATCTGATCTCCTATCACCTCAAATAGTTTCATAGCCTGACTGACTCATTGTACCCAGAGAAAAGAGACATATGACACACGAAAGTGGAAGAAGAAGGGAGGGGCTCCTCTTTTAATCTGTGTGCAGGGAATGATCAGAGAAGGAGTAAGAGGCCAATAATAAAAATACTTCTATAGAAACACGTCTGAGCTCCAGTTCATGCGACATGCTGAAGTCCTCCTCCGTGCAAAATCACGGGAGCCTGGTCCCCTGACATCCAGATCACGTTCCACGGCACGTCTCCCAAGTCCACCAAGAATTCACAGCAGCTTCGTTGCTTCCCACACAGCCATGCAGAGGAAGTCAGAGACTTTCAGGTTTGGCTAAAAATACTGCTTCTATATGAGCAGTCAAATATGAGTCACTGCTGGAAGATGGCGGTCAGAGTTCTGCAATCACTGGCTCACGGATATTCTTTTAGCTGATGGCTCTGGAGACGGACAGGAAGAGAAACCTCAGGTTGATTCTTCAGTGAACAGAAATAATCGATTAGTCGCAGACGTGAGGTCATTTTTGGCCGTGCTTTGCCACAGATTTGTTTTTTCTTTGTTTGTTTTTTTCATGATTCACAATCTTCGGATTTCACTTTTGTTGTTGTGGCTCATTATTTTGGGGGGGGGGGGGGGGCCTGCAACTGATATTTGTGTTTTTACTCTTGATCGATCTGAGAAAATGAAGGGAGCGTGGATTTCCTCCGAAAAATAGAGAAAAATCAGCAAAAAACTTTGGAATTCACGAAACCTCTCTCCTCCCATATTTTTGTTTAATCAGTTGACAACAAACTTGCTTGATTGCATCTTCACTAGCATTCCAGATTTATAACTTTTCAACAACTGACATCACCGTGTAATAAAACATTTTATTCCAAGTAGCTCCGTAAATATCTTATGTTGATGAAAAAAAAAAGAGAGTTCACTTCATGATAGATGCTCCTGCCCACCTCTTTCCTGTTTCATTTTGATTTCCCAATGAGTTTTTTTTTCCACAAGGATCCTCTTTATTGAGCTGTATTGACGTAGGACAGGTTGGCACTGGTGGAGCAACAGATTGTGTGTTCAGTCGGAGGTGGACAGCGGGGTGGGTGGAGGTGTGCTGAACCATTCAGGTCAGCTGAGGCAGCCGGAGACTCGTCACCAACACATGCGAATGGTTTCCAACTCGAGGGTCCAACCTGTCGAGGGGGCGCGGAGTGAATGACAGGAGCAATGCTGGGAAGACAATATTTCTCTTACATGCAGTTATTCTGGGGAATTGATTTATCATCCTAATCAACTCATTAGTCCTCTTACTAGAAAAAAAAACAAAACAAAAAAAACAAACTCTGGAGGGTCGAAAAAAAAAGGTTTTTTTATGATGTATCCAAATATTCAGGGAGGCCGCAGCAGCAACAGCACCGACTGCTGTCTACAGACATCTGCAAAGTCTTGACTTTAACATTTCCTCACTGTTGCTCAGGAACATCTTTTAGTTCAGTTCACCCTGTATTATTGACAATAGACTGACTTCAGTTACCTTCCTTGATTCCCTTCATTGTGACCACAAAGAGCATTGAATGTCCTTTCTTGTGTTTCCAGATCAAAGACTATCCAGAAAAGTGATCCGAATTCCTGTATGATGATGTAATAACATGTGGGGTTGGTGGTTGCAGGTCTGTCTGGTAACCCTGTCGATCTGGAGAAACGTCACACGGCCTTTGGAAGGAACTTCATCCCCCCCAAAAAACCCAAGACCTTCCTGCAGCTGGTGTGGGAGGCTCTGCAGGACGTCACGCTTATCATCTTAGAAATCGCAGCCATCATTTCGCTGGGCTTGTCCTTCTACCATCCACCAGGGGGAGAGAGGGAAGGTCGGTCTGCTGGACGTCTCCTTTTCCACTGAAATTATTCCAGTATTTTTAGACTTCACCTCACAAAGTCGTCCTGATCTGTTCGCACTTTTTATTTGGTGAAAACTGGACCTGGACACATTGTCATTCTCTTGCAGAATGTGGCCAGGTTGCCGGCGGCGTGGAGGACGAGGGCGAGGCCCAGGCCGGCTGGATCGAGGGCGCCGCCATCCTATTCTCAGTCATCATCGTGGTGCTGGTGACCGCCTTCAACGACTGGTCCAAGGAGAAGCAGTTTCGCGGGCTTCAGAGTCGCATTGAGCAGGAACAGAAGTTCACTGTCATCCGCAAAGGCCAGGTCATCCAGATCCCTGTGGCTGAGATCGTGGTGGGAGACATCGCTCAGATCAAATACGGTACATCGCTTGAGATACCAGAAATATCCAATTGCACAAACTTTATTGAGACTGAACGATTATTCTTTTTTTTTCCCGTGTGGGACTGGATTTTTTTTTTTCTTTCATGAAACACAATTTAAAATGTGCTTGATGATATGAAATCGAATATATGTGTTTATATCCAGTTGTATACAAAAGAAGCACGTCAGTAAAATGAAAATAAAATGAAAGAAGCCGTCCAAACCAAAATTACTGAAGTGAAACCACCCTGACAACTGTCCAGACCAGCAGCGCATCAAATAATCAGTGTACGGTCCTTCTAGAAATTCAGGACACCGTCATTTAGCAAGTGAGCCAAACCTCGGTTTGCTTCACATTAGAATATAATCAGACTTTATATAGGAGTTGATATAGAGAGCAAACTAAAGCCCAGTGCATTGAGGGTCAAAAACAGAGGCTGCAGCTGGTGAGAGGAGGGACTGAGGAGGTCCGCCCCAACGCAGAGAAAAGAAGAGAGGCTGCAGTGCTACAATTAATTAGGACTCTCCAAAACGTGAGAAAGTATAGATTAAAGAGCCAGTAACATCTGCGCTAATCAGCACTACGGTCTTTAATTATGCCAATCCCTTCTGTCTTGTTCATCTTTTTGCGGTTTAATCCGACTCATATCATGTAATAATTAAAGCTGCAGGAGCAATGGCAATATGCTGCTGTTGTCCACGTCGCTGAGCTTGAGTCATTTTCCCTCGCAGGTTTTTCTGTCCGGTAGATGAACAAGTCGCACGACACAGTGTCAGTTGTTTAATAATGTTAGTTCACTTGACACATGAACACAAACCAGGCCTCAAAAAAAGAAAAAAGAAGAAAAAGAAAAAAAAAACGCAGCAAAGTTAGCAACTCATCCTGTGACTCAGACCAAAGAAAGTGACCGAAGGTGTGAAAGCCCCTTTATACTCCCCAGAATCTCTTTGTATTGTGTGAGTTGGAAGGGAACGTTTTCAGGTTTTTCCAGTGTTTGGTATCAGGATGACAGCACTACAGGTTCAGGGCTTTGGCTCAAGTGTTAATGTGAGCTGTATGTCAGCTGACTGAAGCCAAATCCGCGGAAGCTGTTTTGTGGAATGAGTGATATTCAGGAATGGTACGATCCTGTTCACATCCTGTGACTAATTGGAATATAACCCACCGACCTCTGACCCTGCAGGAGATCTGCTGCCTGCAGATGGGATTCTGATCCAAGGCAACGACCTGAAGATCGATGAGAGCTCTCTGACCGGAGAGTCCGACCACGTCCGCAAGTCTTTAGAGAAGGACCCTATGTTGCTGTCAGGTGAGATTCTGCGCACAATCACATGACGGGCCAACACTAATGATTCAGATTCACAGCGATTCATCAACCTCAAACAAACACCTGACTATTAATTCTCAAGTATCAAACCCGCTACGATGCTTTGCTTTACCGTCTAGCGAATTGCATGTGCCGTAGTGGCTTGAAATAAAGAACACGTAGAAATCCGTGGATGTGCGTACATGCACCTGCTTACCCGCTGTGCAACTTGTGAAATTCCGTTGTCAAGCCTGGAGCTGAAAACACAAACGGCAAACTGCATGCAGACATTCAGAGGATTTCACGTGGAAGACAAACTTTACAGGCACAAACCCAAATATGCAACATACAACTTATAGGTACAACCTCATAAAAGTAAGATTTCAGGTGCAACGTTCAATTTAAGCCCGCTTCAGCCACAGGGGGTAGTGTACAGTACAGTAGACGAAAGAGAAGTAACCCTAAAATCGATCCTTGAGGAACTCAACATGCTGGTAGTTTTGGTAAACTACTTTAGTACTGTTTCTAAAGGTAATACAGCTGACGTAAACTGAGCAGAAACTTGCAGACTGACAGTCCAACCTTAGCTTTGGTCCTGACTCCTCCTCTTTTTTTTTTTTTTTCAACTCTCAGGTACCCATGTGATGGAGGGCTCAGGCAGGATGGTGGTGTCAGCCGTCGGCCTCAACTCTCAGACAGGGATCATCTTTACTCTGCTGGGTGCCAGCGAGAACGACGAAGAGAAGAAGGTCAAGAAAAGTAAGACATGAGACGAAGTCCAGTCACACGCATCTCTTATAAACACGAGCTACGCGAAAGTGTTAAAGGTCGTTAGGGGACAGTAAGTGTGTGAAGCTTGCGAATACTTCTACTCCAGTGTTTGAAGAGATCGGACACATTTGCATGTTTCTATGAGCTGGCGTTGATATGAAGTTTCCCATGTCATAAGAGTTCATCCCATCCTGGCTGACATCAGCAGAGCTGTTTGAAAGGTCTAACTGCGACATTTCAATATGAACCGAGCTTCAATCTGAGCACCAAAGCATCATTGATGAATAAATGAGACCACGTACCACTTCATCGACAATTAGACGTTTCACCGTGATCCGCTGAGCAACAGCTAAACACAAGAAACACCAGATGAAATTATCCTGGCAAACATTAATAAGCTCATTTCTATGTCTGAGCTAGCAACAGAAACTCCCACTGCGGGCCTTTCAGTCACCGAATTCCTCAAACTCTTGGAAAGGCGTGGTGACTTACCTCACCTCGTCCCTTACAGGTGTAGACGTCGTCAGGTCACGCCATGTTCCTGGCAGGCCGTGCCTTTTGTTCACAGGCAAGATGCCTCAAGTTAGCGCGTCGTGAGCAACACCATTATTTACAGGGGTCACCTCAGAAAAATCAGTTCAAAATCAGGGAACTGGCAATTCATTATCAGAGTTTACAATTCTACAATTTCATTGAGCAGACGCTTTTGTCCAAAGCGACTGTTTAGAGGAACATCCTTGCGTAATCACATTCTGTATGTAGCCGTTTATTTCACGTTTAGTGCCGTTGTACGTTTTCAAACAGGTCAGCTGGAAGCACAACTGGGGGGAGAATTTTCAACATATGCTCATGGGAAGTGACATTAGTTCCCATGGTTGCTCAAGCTGATTAAATACGACAGTTGCTGCAAAACTGAGAGTGTAAGTTGAGGGGTTGCTTCTGTCTGAAGTAAAGGAGCAGTTGTTTCTAAAAAAAAAAAAAAAAAAGGACTTTAATGGATACTAAAGAGGAGCCTTTGCTTTTGGAAACTGAATAAATACCAGTTTAGAAAAAAAAACCTGCACTGCAGCAGAAAGTCACTGTGCAGTTTACACACTTTCAAATGAATGCATCATTGTGAGCATTTCAGCGAGTTCACACTTGGGACTTTTGACTCCACAGAGACTCTAAAAAAGAACAAAACACCAAAATACAAAGATGTGTTTGCTCGCTCACCTCCAACACTACACTATGGTCTCATTTATTCTTGGTAATTTATGGTAATGATCACGATACTGAGGTATGGATTTGACTATGATGTAACGTTGGTTGAAAATGCGAAACATGCCTTTTGCTGTTTGCATACAGTTGCCTTTTGAAGTGGAACGCTTCAAAAGAACAAGTCCAGACGTACTATCACAGAGCAGTTTGATGTAAACCTACAGGCTTCTGTAGTCGGTCTCAATTACTTTTGATTTGCTTGTGATCATGCTAACCCCCTTTTACTCATGACTTATTTTTTGAGTTTGTTTCTGTCTGATCATTTGTTTTCTCGGTTTAAAGTTTCAGTTTGTCAGGCATTCATCGTGAACTGGCTGAATGTACCAGCTCAGTGGAGAGAGACGCAAAAGTTTAGAATTCTGGCCTCTGCTGACTGATTTTAAGAAACGAAACAAACAAGGGTTCCCAAATGAGGTGAACCTTGTGATCAAGGCGTCACCGCAGCGGAAAAGGCTGCAGGTGTCTGCACTTCAACAACATTGCCATTTTTAAAAAAAGCTCCTAGCCCCTAACAACAATCCTTCCTGGTACAGTGCAAACTAACTGGATCTGACCCAAATACCAGTGGAACTCTGCTGGTTTTAGCTTAAATTACCCCTGTAGCTTAGGTGAGCTTTGCTTTTTCGAATGCTGCAGAGCACCAAAACTGTAGCAGTTTATAAAGAAGGAGAAAACATTGAAGATACACAACGAACTTTCTTGATCCAGCCCGAGACGCGTCTGACCGGTGAACCGTGTGTCCCCCACATGGTTGAGAGCCGAACATTTCAGTGCACTTGGATTTTCCTCTGTGAAACCAAACCACAACTGAGAGGAAAACACTCCCAGTTGACAAACTCATAGACTGCATCAGATCAAATGAGTTGTTGCCCGGTTACTGTTTGGTCTAAAGCTTCTTTTAGTCTCAATTACAGGTGGAAAAAACAAGTCCCCGTAATCCAAGAGATCACTTAGTGAACGCCTGCCTCTGCCATGGTCATGTGACGTTTTCAGCCGCGTGTCTGGTTCCATATTCATTTCAGAATCAAATCGATTGCTCCCAGACCAAAAACCATCGGTAACTTTTAGTTACCTATCTGACAGGCAAACCAGTGCCATTGCTCGTGTTTTCCACTTGTCAGATTTAACTGTAACCCAAACACTAAAATTCAGCTTTAACCCTAAAAAAAAAAAAAAAAAAAAACTCAGAAAGGTTAGAAACCGCACAAGAAGTGCATCCACACACACACACGAACACACACACACACACACACACACACACACACACACACACACACACACACACACGCACACACACACTTATATTCTAGGTGGTGATGTGATGGTCCCAAACAATTAAAGTGGATTTGCAAGTCTAAATTAAAATTGTCGGAACAGCAGACTCTGTTGCAAGAGGAAGTTTGATAGCAACGCTCCAACAACAACGGAGACCAAGATAACGACAGCAGAGGAACAAATCTGCAGCCATAAAATTCCTCCCTTCAAAGCGCCATGACTCCCATCACCGTTTCTGGTGCGGCAGACTTTCCCATCACACATGACTGCACCGCCCCCCCCGTCTGCACACACATGCACACACACACACACACACATTCAAGCACACCAGGCACACCCTTTGGTTATCTTACAGGCAGGATGTCCGAACACACACACACACACACACACACACACACACACACACACACACACTGCAGTTCAGAAACACACACACACTGCACTTCAGGTCTTTGTCATCAATCACAAGCCACCAGCTGAATAACAAAGAGCCGTGTGTTTGCATGTGTGTTTTATCAGCTTTAACCTTGCCAAACCTCCTCTTACAACAAAAGCAAAGCGCTGCATCACGAGATGACAGCATCGCGCCCTTGAAGAAAAAAAGCAAATCACTTCATCTCGCTTATCTGATCAATACGTGATCACACGATGCAACGTGGAGCTGACAAGAACCAAGAGCAACCGTTTGGACGTGCGTGTGTCGAGCTCAACTGTTTGGCGAAAATCCCATTCATATTCTCCTGAGAGGAGTTGATCATTAGCCATAATTTCGTGACGGTCCAAGGTCGACTCGCTCAGGGTGTGAAACGATGGTATCCGCTCCCTCTATGGTATTTGTGACGTGACAGAGGGTTACTACACTTCCCACAATCCTAAAGTGCGGCTCCTTCGTAAATCATGTTAAATCATGTGATGTTAAAAATTAAAAAAAAACAGCAACATACAAGGGGAACTAACCTGGACCTGCCCTGAAAGTTAATGAGTTCTTGCCAGGCTCATCCTACACACAAACTAGTCTCAGTGGTTTTTTTGGTAAACAGATGCACTAAATACTGAACATACAAATTCCATGGCAGAGCTACAAAGAACCATAGCAAATTAATCAGTCCTGCTATTAAACATTGTGGTGTCTGGCTGTCCGCAGCAGGACGTTCTGAGTCTCTCTCTCTCTCTCTCTCCCCTGATTGGTCCATTCCTGCTGACAACACACACACACAACACACAAACACCTGTGGGTTTCTATCAGTTTGAACTTTGTGTTCTCCCTCAGTTTGATTTGATCTTATTTTTCCTTTGAGCCATTTATCAGCATTCCGCCCTCTCTCTCTGTCCGAACAGGTAAAAAACAAGGACCCCCCGAAAATCGCAACAAAGGTAACCCCTCCATTCATCTCCCTCTGTCCCTCCATCGTCCCTGTTTCTCACCCCCTCCTCTTCCTCCACCCAGAGGCAGGAGGGGTGTGTCCTGTCCATTTCTCTCTCTTTCTCTGCTGTAAAAAGGGGGATGTTCTCTCACCTTGCTTTACCTGTCAAAGGGTGCAACTCTCAACCTGCGAGTCTTTGTACAGTCTATCACAGCGTCCACAGTCGCCATGGTAACTGTTGCAGGGCGACCCTCACGGGGAGACTGTGGAGTTATGTTCATGCATCAACATTAAGTGTGCATCTGGACTGGTTTAAAGCTAAAAGTGTGTTGTTACGTGAACAAAGAAAGTCCTGCCTGCATGTGACTGGTATTCCCCCCGTGTCTGTGAGTGTGTCTCGTGTACCAAGACCCTACCGAGATCATCTTTGACACGACCTCTGTCACGGACATCGGGGAGGTCACTGGAGCGTCCCTCTCGCCAGGCTTGGAGATGCGCTGTTGTGGATGAGGCACAGTTGACTAATTAGCATTTAGTTTTGGGGATCCAGTCGCAAGAAGCGTTTGTTTTTTTCTTCGTGTGATAGCGACATGTGTACTTAATATGAAACAAGTGTGCGCAGGAACATAATTCCACAGTTGACCGCCGGTGACACGTCAGCGATGAGGTCTCCCTGACGTGTGACACTGTCGACATCAAGCCCACCCCTCAGTGCCTTTGAATATTAGATCAACCGATGGTGGCGTGCGTGCGTGCGTGCGTGCGTGTGTGCGTGCGCGCGCGCGTGTGCTTATGATGTCATCGAGTCATCCTCCAAACCATCCTTCATGTCCCATGTGATTCGACACATGTCCAACTTCCTGTCCCAACACACAGACACACACACCCATGCACACACAGTTCCCCTCTTCCCGACCTCCCATGGTTTGAGCATCTGCTGCAGACAGAATGCTCCTTGATGTCCATGCAAATACACACACAAGATCCCTGCACTTGGACAGCTGTCCCACTTTAGTGGGAATCATGGACCCCATGGACAGACTCCACTATAATATCAAGCAAATCAGCACAAATCCCTCCAGTCACTTCCCGAGCTCCCATAGGATTCCTTCCAGCTCTGCTGTTCTGTGGAGACTTTTAGCTTCTTCTGGGCCCTAGTTTTGGTTTCACTGCATATTTGCTGACAGTCGCAGGTCACATCGTCAGTGGGCTTTGGGGGAGGGGGGGGGGGGTGTTTGCCCCTGCAGCAGGCAGCTGTCTCTTGTTAAGCAGGCAGCTGTTTGCAAGTTATATTGTATCAGGACAGTGTTTCTGTCAGCTTATGATACGCCCCCTCTGCCCCCTAGTGGTCCAAAATTTAACTTCCACTGTTGATGACAATAAATAAGGAGATAATTGTGTGCAGTTACAAGAGGAAATAAAACCCAGTTGTTTATGTTACGATGTAATTTTTAACCTTCTTGTTACAGCGATATCTTAAATAAATAAATACTTATATATCTTTAAAAATGTATGTGTATACGTCACTATCGTTCGACCGGGCTCACGTTAAACTGTCAACGTAGAGCTTCGCTTTAGCATCAAATTCAACAGTCGCCCTCAGAACTTCAACCTTGGCACAGTTCTGACTGATGGGTTTTGATTGGGTTCTAGATGCGGTAAAGCAACGACCCACTGCTGACGTTTTGCCACGTATCAAACCATCGTTCTTCACTGTCCTCAAACACCAGTGGAAGCCCAACACCGCTTCCTTTGTGGGCTGATCATTTCGGAATGGTGAAGAGTTGATTTCTTGCGCGTAATATTCGATAACCGAGCTAAGCTGGGGGCAGCAGAGTTCCGTTTCGGGGCAAATAAAGCATTCGGTGTCAGATCAGTGCACAGATTTGCACTTGCACAAAGTGCGTGTTTAGGCCCTTTCAGGTGCGGTTGAGATACCGTTCAGGCTATCAGAACAACTCAGGCAGCCAATTCAACTACGAGGCTATGGGGACGAATAGTGATGACTTTCATCCAGCTTGTCCAACCACAGAGGTGAAAGGGGTTTGGGGCATGAAAAAGCCACAATCTACTTTGTGACGCTGTCAGTTATCTAACCCGGACAAACTTGGTGTACTACCTCATAAATGTACCTTTCTGCAGGTGCGTCCAGTTTTGTGAGGGTTTAGAAAGTTACGTGTTCAGTTTTTGTCATCACACATTTCAACACACACACACACATATATATTTATGTATATGTATATATCCCATTGTGACTGGTGTGACTTTCTGCAGACACTGTTAAAATATACAGGATGATCTCGACAGATTCAAACGGTAGTGAGCTATGAGGTTCTTTGGCTGAAGCAAAGCTGTCAGTGTGTGTTGGAGTTGCACCCTTGCAGTTTTTGTGGGCTGTTGTCGGTTCTGTTCGTGTATTCTGTCGTTTCTTTCTTTTGGCCTTTGATTCATCTCACCGTTGCCTCCTTGCAGGATGTTGCTCAGGATTTCATGTTGTCTTGTAATCACTGTTTGACTCTTTCCCTCCTCTCTGTGATTTACTTTCTTGCTGAAGCCTCCTGCAGCCTCCACAGCTCTGCAGCCTCCTCTACCTCCTCCTGTCTTTCTGTCATGGTTCTGCATCGCTGTCGTTCTTCGTTCTTTGGCCGATTCTTTAATTTTGTCCACTATTTGTTGACTTGCTTTCTTTTTGATTGTCAGACCCCCTTTCCCTTCTGCCCGCCGTGCGTTTTCCCATGGTTCAGTGCTGCGCTTGTTTACAGTTCTGTGATTGGTCAGTGGGTCTCAATCCTGTTCGTGTAAAGTTGTGTCAGTTAGTGTTCTGTCGTGGCTTGTCTTCGGAGTGGACCACATGCATAAAGCCCCACAGCTTCCTGGTTTGACACAGACCCATCCCCACACTCAGAATGTCCCAATGCAATGTCTAACATCAAGCTGTCTTGAAATGGGTTCCTTTTTTACGAAATTATTCTGTGGGGAACTTCTCATTATCAGCCTGTCGAAGCCCCGATTGTTTTGGGTTAAGAGCACAAAAATACATTTCACTACATTAAATACTGCCTTTTCATAGTGTTCCCCAAGTATTTGATGTTGCCTGTGAACACAATATCAACAGTGTTTGAGGACAAGATGTTGCTCATCTTGGCGCATTTTCTTTTGTAGAGACATTGGGCCTCATGCAAGCGCTTTTTGTTGCTCATTTTTCATGACTTGTCTCCATCAGAAATGTCTCAGGGGAGATGTCACCTTAAATATTTCCAGCAGCAGTCGTATTTGATCGATGCCCTGATGCCCTGTTTCATTTTATGCGTGTTTAAATCACAAAGAAGAGTAAAAAATTTAAAAACTAAAAAAAAAAACAGGCTGTTAACACTGCTGAGCTTCAGGTTCTCTGACCAGAATACCCAGGTCCCTGAAGTGACAGAACTGATCGAAGGGTGATTCGATGAATCTCGTTTTCTGTCGAGTTCTGGAGCAAGTTAGTGAACTCCACGCGTACAGGTGGAGGACGCAGCGGTGCTATGAGGCAAAATGGCTGGAGCGATCCTCTTGTAAACTCTCTCTTTCAGGCGACTGGAAGAGTTTGACGCTTAGACCTCATCACAGCGATGTAAACCAAACGTAGGAGGTAGAATAAATCCCGGTGGTTCTCGTCACTCAGGGTGGCTGAGTATAGCCAGTAGAAGGAGGTGGAGCTTCCTGGATGAGTCACCAGGAACATCTGGATTAACAGATGGCCATGAGTAGGAGGCGGGTTGCAGGAAGGAGATACTTCTGATGGATTTCCAGAGCCAACTTAACTATGGATGGAGATGGGGAGGAGGGGGGTTGCACAGTCTTATATTTGAAAGAGAGAACTGGCAGGAGGGAGAACTTCTCCCATGATTTCTTATTCTATAAATAAGAAGGGCAGAACAGTTTCTCATTGGTGAGCACTGTTGCCTCGCAGCAAGGAGGCCGCGGGTACCAGCACGGGCCCATCTGAAGAGGATGGCTTTAATGTGTAGGAATTACTCTTACGACACGTTCAGTGTCTAAAATTGCTGGAATAATCGCCACATCACCGATCCAGGAGTTACTTTATAAATGCCGAGTCATGTTTTGCACATCGGCGTAATGACATACTCAGTGAGAGTTTCATTCTGTCTCCCTTTTGTAGCCTTTCCACAAGAGCTTAGACGTTCAACGATAGTCCAAAATCGTCAGCAAGCAAATGCACACGCGGAAGACACCGCACGCATCTCATTACAATAAATCTGAAGCTCCTCCATTATGAAAACACCTCAATATTCTTCCTCAGCATCCACGTAACCCATCTTCCCCCAGCTAATTTACCACATACTGGTTTAACGTGCGGCTCAGCTACCCACAACCCCATAATACTCCTGAACATGATACCTCACAGGTTGTTATTATTGCTACACGATCATAGTGTTTTCCCCTGGCGGAGAGGCTGGATGACTCATACATTAGGCTTCATCCCAAAGATGAAAATCTGTGTGAGCTGCATCACATGTGCAAGTTGTTCTTGCATGAGGCCCAATCATTCCATTTGTTTTAGCTCTGCTCTTCATTTTGATCCGTACCGCTGCTGAAAAGCCGCTGAGGAAACGGTGCAAAAAACAAAACAAAACAAAAAAAAAAGATGATTCCGCCGAAACGTCTGTAGAGATGCAGACTTTTTTTTTTTTTTTTTTGCAAATCAGCAGTTAATGTTTCTTTTGTAACTGAGGAACATGTTTTTGTTCTGGTCATCCAGGAATCTAAAACTGCTTTATGTCAATAATCTGTCAGTATTGTTGGTTCCCTGAGGGTGTGGGTATCGTGACCATCAGTGACCCAGTGTGTAGGATTTAGTGGCATCCAGGGTTCTCCTTCCAAGCTTGAGGACCTACAGTGGCCTTCAGGCCCAATTACACGTCCTGGAGTACAGGGGCAACCTTAGTGAAGACCAGCGTTTATCCTCATTTTCTGCCCCTTCGTGTTTTCACTCCCCCCCCCCCCCTTTTTTTTCTTTTTCTCTCCCCACCCCATTTTATCCCCAATTCTACATTGCCAATTCACCCTACCAAGCTGTACTGGTCATTGCTCCGCCCCCTCTGCCAGTCTAGGGAGAACCCCGAACAACCACAGGCTGCCCCCTCCGTCACACTCTGTTTTTTGGAATTTCATCAGAGAGGACCTGGGAAGATGACCGTTCCCCCCAAACCGGAGCACTCTCTTAATTGCTAATGAAGCGGCGCTATGAAGCGGCGTCTTTCTAACCACACCAAAACACTGTTTGTAGTTTTTTTGTGGTTTTTACATTCATATAAAAATACTGTAGTAATATTACCTGTCTGCCACTAGATCCCTCTAAATCACACACTGGTCCTCGTAGGCAGTGGACAACCTCCTAGTGTCTGTCTGTGTGTTAATGTAACGGAACAAGGGACAGAATTTCAGAGGGGACAGGAAAAAAAAAAAAATCTGCCGAGTGTCCGTCTGGTCAGTTGTTCACCGGGACAAACGCAGCTTCAAACGTCAGCGTGTCAGATTAGTGTCGATCTCGTCTGTTTACATCCATCGCCTGCATCCTCACATTTCTTTGGTATGGAAATATGACAAACAGTGGCTACGGGAGTGCAGCTGAATTCAGCGTGAGCACTTCAGCAGAGATCAAACAGATCCACAAAAAAAAAAAAAAAAAAGCCCCACGTTCAGCACCGGAGTCCAAACAGGATCCCCGCTGATGAAGTGAAATGCAAATACGCAGTTTGTTTATGGAAATCAGCAGCAGAGCCGGCGAGCAGGAAACCAGATGCCATGTTAGACTTCAGCATCACTCAAACGGAGTTGTGATGTGTAACAAACCGTGTGTGTGTGTGTGTGTGTGTGTGTGTGTGTGTGTGTGTGTGTGTGTGTGTGTGCGGGCGTGCGTGTGTGTGTGTGTGTCTTGTTAAATCCTCTCTGTTGTATCTGCTGTTGTCTGTTGTGTCTGCTGCTCTTCATTATGAACTGCTGCTCCCAGCTCGTCTGTGACACTCTCCAAAGCTACCTGGACCGTTTCATGAATGTTCTGATGAAATGCTACTTTCTGCATTCATTCGTAGGGTCCCCGTTGTAATGATAAAGAGTCAGAGGTCATCTCTGGTATCTGAGATAACTCGTCCATTTGTTTTCAGCTTTCCCTGCAACCGATCTGTGACGTTTTCTGTATTTCTCTACCCTTCATCCTCAAACCACCCCTGAAACCCTCTCCCCCGCCTTCTTGTTTTGTAATTTATTATTTGATTTATTCACTTTTGTCAACCTTCCCTGCCTTCCCTCATCCTCTGCTCTCTATCCTGACCCAATCTTTGCTCTCTCATCATCTTGTTTCACCGTTTCCTCCTTCCAATCCCATCAATGACCTTTCCTAAACTTTCTTCTCATCTCATCTTTCGCATCACTACATCCTACGTTCCTTCTCCTCCTCGCCCAATGTTCCCTCCTGCCCTCCTCCTCCTTGTCTTTTTGCCATCCAACCACCACTTTATTCCACCACCCCCCTTCCTTCTTCAGCCAAAACCCAGGATGGCATTGCCCTGGAGATCCAGCCGCTGAAGAGCGAAGATGCTGCTGAGTCTGAGGAAAAGGAGGAGAAGGAGGAGGTCAAACCGGTGAAGAAGGTTAATGTGACCAAGAAGGAGAAGTCAGTGCTGCAGGGCAAACTGACCAGACTGGCTGTGCAAATTGGAAAGGCTGGTAAGCACACGCACACACGCGCAGACACACACACACACACACACACACACACACACACACACACACACACACACAGAGCATTCATAGAACGGAGGGTGCGGGGACTGACTGACTGTAGCTGCTCCTGCATGTTGAGAGGTGGGATGTTGCTCTCTCCTGTAAGAGGCTCTGAGAGTTTATTTGTGTGCATGTTCCTCTCCAGATGCAGCAGTAAATCACTGGTAAATTAATATACTGACCACTGGCCCAGAAAACCTAGTGAGGCCCGGAGTACAGTGCAGTAATTACCATGCCCACATTTCTTGTTGTTTTTTTCACCGAGAGAAGAGAGATAAATCTGGACCTGATCAGCGGCATCTCTCTGAAAGCATCTTTGGCTTCTTGTTGACACACCTGGTTGTGACCCATGCTGCACCAGATTAGCGCCAGAAGCCTCCAACCACTAGATTAGCGCCAGAGGTCTCCAACCACTAGATTAGAGCCAGAGGTCTCCAACCACCAGATTAGCGCCAGAAGTCTCCAACCACTAGATTAGAGCCAGAGGTCTCCAACCACTAGATTAGATCCAGAGGTCTCCAACCACCAGATTAGCGCCAGAAGTCTCCAACCACCAGATTAGAGCCAGAGGTCTCCAACCACTAGATTAGATCCAGAGGTCTCCAACCACCAGATTAGCGCCAGAAGTCTCCAACCACCAGATATGCATCAGAGGTCTCCAACCACTAGATTAGTGCCAGAGGTCTCCAACCACTAGATTAGTGCCAGAGGTCTCCAACCAGATTAGTGCCAGAGGTCTCCAACCAGATTAGTGCCAGAGGTCTCCAACCACTGGATTAGAGCCAGAGGTCTCCAACCAGATTAGTGCCAGAGGTCTCCAACCACTAGATTAGTGCCAGAGGTCTCCAACCACTAGATTAGTGCCAGAGGTCTCCAACCAGATTAGTGCCAGAGGTCTCCAACCACTAGATTAGTGCCAGAGGTCTCCAACCAGATTAGTGCCAGAGGTCTCCAACCACTGGATTAGAGCCAGAGGTCTCCAACCAGATTAGTGCCAGAGGTCTCCAACCACTGGATTAGGGCCAGAGGTCTCCAACCACTAGATTAGAGCCAGAGGTCTCCAACCACTAGATTAGAGCCAGAGGTCTCCAACCACTAGATTAGAGCCAGAGGTCTCCAACCACTGGATTAGAGCCAGAGGTCTCCAACCACTAGATTAGAGCCAGAGGTCTCCAACCACTGGATTAGAGCCAGAGGTCTCCAACCACTGGATTAGAGCCAGAGGTCTCCAACCACCAGATTAGCGCCAGAAGTCTCCAACCACTAGATTAGAGCCAGAGGTCTCCAACCACTAGATTAGAGCCAGAGGTCTCCAACCACCAGATTAGCGCCAGAAGTCTCCAACCACCAGATATGCATCAGAGGTCTCCAACCACTAGATTAGTGCCAGAGGTCTCCAACCAGATTAGTGCCAGAGGTCTCCAACCACTGGATTAGAGCCAGAGGTCTCCAACCACTAGATTAGTGCCAGAGGTCTCCAACCACTAGATTAGAGCCAGAGGTCTCCAACCACTAGATTAGAGCCAGAGGTCTCCAACCACTAGATTAGAGCCAGAGGTCTCCAACCACTAGATTAGAGCCAGAGGTCTCCAACCACTAGATTAGAGCCAGAGGTCTCCAACCACTGGATTAGAGCCAGAGGTCTCCAACCACTAGATTAGAGCCAGAGGTCTCCAACCACTAGATTAGAGCCAGAGGTCTCCAACCACTGGATTAGAGCCAGAGGTCTCCAACTACTAGATTAGAGCCAGAGGTCTCCAACCACTGGATTAGAGCCAGAGGTCTCCAACCACTAGATTAGAGCCAGAGGTCTCCAACCACCAGATTAGAGCCAGAGGTCTCCAACCACCAGATTAGAGCCAGAGGTCTCCAACCAAGGTGCCAGCTCATACCCTTTTGAGGAAGTACTGTATATGCTCAGCTGCTGCTCATTGTAAATTTGCTGGTTCTGTCCAATTTGCCACTACCTCCAACCGTGGGGGTGCTCCTGATTTGAGGCTGATCCGAACAGATTATCTGCCCAAATAATCCTGTGATTTGAGGGGTCATAATCTGAGTGTGCCCAGACCTCATATCTAAAACTGTGAAAAGAACGGCAGTGGAATGTGTCGAAGTTTAGCTTTTAGCAGTAGCTAGCACTTGCCCCACTTGAAGCAAACAATAAATCTCACGCTTTAAAGTGTATAAACCATGCTCATCCTGTTTTGTTTGTTTTTTTTAAATCATAACTTCATCATCATTTTCCCGCTTTTCTATAAAAAAACATTTCACGCAAACAACTGCAACCAGTTTACGAGGACCTCCTCCATGTTGGTTGCTCTCTGACATCGTGTTTGATGACACAAGTTTCCGGGAGACCCTGAGTCCCTTGGATCTCCAGTCTGAAGTCATCGTATTCATTGAACTGGTGTCTGCATGCTTAACATCCAAGTTCAAAGTTGGCTTGAATTTGTCATTGTCTGTCGTCTAGTTTAATCTACGTTGGATATCTTTGCACTTCCAGGTTAGCTCGGCGAGTGGTCTCCCAATGGTTCCATTTCTGGTGTTAAGCCAGGCTGATAGATCCTGGACCAAATGTGCTCGACAGAAATGAAACTGATGGCCATCTCCTAACTTAATTCTTGGGAAAATAAATAAGAGGACTTCCATAAGTGTTGGATTGTTCCTTTAATAACACACGCGATCAGGTCGTGAGGAGGCAAGAGGCAGAGGGTCAGAATGCACTCAGTTTTATTGGATAGATGTTTTATTGGGACGCGGTTCATCCCGGAATTGAAGGCATTTTCAGTGTCATTTCAATTAACCTTAATTCACTTTGAGGGCAGAGTGGGTGGGGGGGTTCTAACCAGCCCAGTAATAGACAGACTCTCATTCAGCACGAAAATAGAATTAGTGCCAAAACACTTTGACGACAGGTGAGTGACAGGAGAGACGAAGCAGAAAAACACAGGCGGTGGATGTTTCTGTTTCGCCTCCCTCCACCTGCTTCTGTCCCTGGATGTTGTCTGACATTCACTACATCGCTAACAAAATCTACTCCGAAAGCGCCGAGCTGCCTGTTAGATTGATGCTCAACCTTCACGCGTATCCAGACCGCCGGCTCGCAGGGAGAGGAGCCAAGTCTTAGCCATAACTCTTGAGTGTGTTTTCGTAAAGCTAGTATGCATTCAGGACTCAGCCGAGTCAAACATTCAGCTGTAAGAAATTAAAGTCTGATTTTTCTTTGCATGTGCGTGTGTGTGCGTGTGTGCGCGTCTCTGAGGTTATTACATCTGGGATGAACATCCCCTCAAACTCATGGATTAACTGATTAGTGTTGTTGGTCAAAGGTGAAAGGTCAGAGGTGACCTCGCACAACACATTTGTGGCCATAAGTTAAGAGGACAAAAATATAAACATGAATATGTAATAGTTTAAAAAATATATATATATTGAAGCTAACAGTGTAATGAATGTTTCAACACCAAGTAATCGTGATTTTTACTTTTCATTTTTAAGTTATTAAACCCCTGAATGCGTCTGCATTCTGATTTTGGACGTCTTTCCTGATTTCAGCTTCTGATCATACAATAAACATAACTAAATCCAAACACACGGGACTCCTACAGAAGCACAGCGATCCTGTTCATGTCCGCTCTGGGCCGCTAGATTCAGTTACTTCACTTCAGATCCTGTACATTTGTGTTTTGCTCATCATTTTCGGAGGGCTGGAAATACGGCAGGCGGCAGAAAATGGCAGCCAAAGGTTTGATTAGACCGTTGATTAATTCAGACTGTGTCGTCTTTTCAGTCGTCAAGAGAAAGCAGCACCACGCTGAATAAGAAGGTGACAGAGCGAACGCAAGTGAAATTATTTATGTGGCAAATGGAACAGAATCTGTTCTCTTAAAACCACCTGAAGTGCACATTTATTTAATGAATTTCTTTACAGAGTAACTACCGAGACGCAGTTCTTCCTTTTTAATCAGACAGCAGTTCATTTACACTGAAGTCGTTTTTTTTTTTTTTTTTACACTTGACCTTCCTTATTTAAATCAAGACTTGGAGGACAGATAGCGTCTGTAGTGTCTTGAATGAAACGGACTTGATTAGTCTGACAAATCTGCTCATTCCCGCCAGGTCTCATCATGTCGGCTGTGACCGTCATCATCCTCATCCTCTACTTTGTGATCCACACATTCGGGATCCAGGGTCGCTCCTGGGTGGCGGCGTGCACCCCCATTTACATCCAGTACTTTGTCAAGTTCTTCATCATCGGCGTGACGGTGCTGGTGGTGGCCGTTCCCGAGGGGCTGCCACTTGCTGTCACCATCTCTCTGGCCTACTCTGTGAAGGTAAGCGGCGCGGGGTGTAAAGGGGTTTATGGGAAACCTCAAACGCTAAACTCATCCTCCATCCTCTAGAAAATGATGAAGGACAACAACCTGGTGCGTCACCTGGATGCCTGCGAGACCATGGGCAACGCCACAGCCATTTGCTCTGACAAGACGGGCACGCTGACCATGAACCGCATGACGGTGGTGCAGGCGTACATCGGAGACACGCATTACAAGACGGTCCCTGAACCTGAAGTCATCAAACCGGAGACTCTAGAACTGATGGTCAACAGCATCTCCATCAACTCAGCATATACAACTAAGATCCTGGTGAGACTTGGACCTCGCAGCCACAAACAGCACAAATGACTGAATGTAACCCTGGTCTGAGCCTGCGACAGTCCCGTAGGATAATTTGGGTGTTTTGATCAGGAATTCATAAATCCAGAATAAATCTTAGCTTCTCCTCTGTTTCTGTGAGCGAACTGATGCAAGCACTCAAAGCTCACCGGTGTCTCTCAAACACACAAAACCTTTTCCGATGTTCTTTCTGTCCTTTCTCAGCCTCCGGAGAAAGAAGGTGGCCTGCCCCGCCACGTGGGCAACAAGACCGAGTGTGCTCTGTTGGGCCTGGTGTTGGAACTGAAGAGGGATTACCAGCCAATTCGAGACGAGGTGCCAGAAGAAAAGCTCTACAAGGTTTACACGTTCAACTCCTCCCGTAAATCCATGAGCACGGTGCTGAAGAATGCTGATGGAAGCTTCCGCATGTACAGCAAAGGAGCGTCCGAGATCGTCCTGAGGAAGTGAGAAAATATCAGAAATCATCCGAGCGGGCTGATAGATAGAAGGGCACTGGAGGAGAGCAGACCTCCCCCAAGGCCCATGTTTACTGAGACATTATTCAGCATTTGTTACTCTCCTGAAAATGTCTTGAAATTCTGGTAGTTTTTGCATAAACCTGGTGACAGACTGACAAACCAAGATGCAGCTGAAAACAAAAAGTGGAGGCTGATTGATGGATAAATGGATGGCACTTGCCTCCTCTGTCTCTCTCTCTCTCTCTCTCTCTCCCACCCTCCCCCCTCTCCCCCTCCGTGCTCTCTCTTCTCTCAGATGCTCCCGTATCCTGGACGCCCAGGGCCAGCCTCGCATCTTTAAGCCCAAAGATCGTGACGAGATGGTGCGTAAAGTGATCGAGCCGATGGCGTGTGATGGGCTGAGAACCATCTGTGTGGCCTACAGGGAATTCCCTGCTGAGGCAGGAGAACCAGACTGGGACGTGGAGAACGACATCCTGAATGAGCTCACCTGCATCGGCGTGGTTGGTATCGAGGACCCCGTCAGACCTGAGGTAAAGTACACGCCGTCATCCGGATGCCTGCACTCATCTGAAAACGGGTCTATTTACCCCCCGCCGGCAGTTGGGTAACGCCATGTAGTTTTCACAACTTTAGAGGGTCTACATGTGAAGAAAAAAATCATTTAATTCAGCAATTGACTCTTGAGCCCTGTCAGTGTGAAAAACAAAAAAACCAAAACGACCCACATCTCTGCTTTAAATGGAGATTGAACTTCTTACTGATCGTTAGACCAGCAGAGCAGCCGGCAAACTTATGTCTGTGTATTTTTGTTGTTGTTGTTGTTTTTGGTCACGACTGCTGTGCAGCACAAACGCGCGGTGGCGGTGGCGGTGGCAGTGGCGGTGACGGTGACGGTCCAGCCGAAACCTGGGATCAACGATAATTCTCATTAGATACATTTTAGATTTGGCTGCTGTTTTTCAGTGGAATGTCTGCCCAAGCTATCGATTGTGAGATTAGCTCATATCAGATAAGACAGAGCCTGACTGATCCCGACGGAGATTCCTGAGCCAGATTGTTCCAAGATACAATTACAAATAATAAGAATAAAATTGCAGAGTCAGATTAGTGAAATATAACGTCTACACTCTATATGTACGTATGGGCCAGGGAATGGATGGTGCTTCATATAATTATGAAAAAAAATATTTCAGAAAAACATGACATAATGGCAAGAAGCTGTAGAGACTGAACCACACGAAGAGACGCTGGTCTGCATGGCTTCGTAACAGCGATCCAGAGTATTGGTCACGCCCCTCCTCCTCCTGTAATTGGACAACTGAGCGCAATCAGTACAACCTCTTCAAGCTGAAGATGTTCAACTACGGGTTACGAGTAAGAGAATTAAATAATACCAGTAATACTGCTGGTGTTTGTGCCATAGCTTAGGATCTCTTTGGATCGCTTCCATTGCAAACAATCAGAAAGAAAAAAAATGATAGCCTCAGGAAAAGTGCCCATAAAGGAGTTCCAAGG
The DNA here is from genome assembly GCF_037954235.1 of Aulostomus chinensis. NCBI lineage: Eukaryota > Metazoa > Chordata > Actinopteri > Syngnathiformes > Aulostomidae > Aulostomus > Aulostomus chinensis. Next base: position 28,662,132 of record NC_141322.1, on the reverse strand, counting down.
CCCACGATTCCGATTAGTAGTTTAAAAAAAAAGAAGAAAAAAAAAAGCCTTTATTCGTTCATGGCTTGACCCACGTTACTTCAGAAGAAAGGAAGTCTCATCTCATGTTTCTCAATTTCCCTCACATCTCGCCCTGGTTTCTCACATGGGAGATTCAACGATATGTGGGACAGAAGGGAACAATTAATCCAAATGAGACGCACACAGACTGTGTCTACCTGTTCTTACTGTGCAGCCAGGAAGGCAGGTTGAAAAGCTTAGCGTCAAAGCCTTCCTCTGGCTGCATCCTCTCTCCTCTCATCCTTCCTCTTTTGTCTTTGTCGTCGCAATGTCATGAAATGTACAAATGGGGATAACGATGAACAGTTTTTCTGAAGATGCATGGGAACGGCAGCGAGAGCACGGGGAGCGGAAATGCTCAGAAGCGTGTGCGTAAGCTGACAGGCTGCTGGCGCTTGTATCTTAATATTTGTGTTACATGCAACAATGTGTGAGTTGAAACATTCTATTTATGACTTGGGCCTGAAAAGTGAAAATAAACCCTTTTTTTTTTTTTTCCTTTCCTCTCCTGAACATGAAGACTGAGTCCTGTTCAGGTGCGTCAAGCTCAGACTTCCTGACATGTTAAATGGAGCCTGTAATGAAGCTCATGGCTGCTGCCTGCTGCTTTGATGTCAAAGATCACAAACGGATGAGAATAACTGGAGAGCAGCAGGAGTCAGTCGGCAGCGCAGCGTTTATCTCCACAGGTCCTGAAGTGCATGCGAGTGCTCTGTGCATGAAATTAGGCATAAATGATTCTCGCTAACTATTCCGTTCATACTCTGAAACACGTGACTGGGTCTGCACTGTAACTGTAACCTTCTATTTCCCGCTATCAACCCGCAGAGCCCCGCGCAAGCTCTTGCAACTGAAGAGTAACTCCACTCAGCCTAATCACCCTGCTTTCATGCTGCCGATTAGTTTGGCAGCAGCCTTTTTCACCAGGCGGTAACCACATCCATCTTGTCACAATGTGACACGCAGCATGGCAGTGCAGCCCTGATCAGAAAAACCACAACTATAGTACGGAAAAAATGAAAAGAAACCTCTAGTACTTTTTATGTCTAATAAGCAGGACTTCTATATTGTGTGTGCTTGTTATGGCGCTATAGCACAGATGTTTTTTTCAGATATCCCCACCGTCTGCTTGTCGACTGACCGTTACGTCACCGTGAACTCCTCCTCTTTTCATTTATTGTATCTGACCTGAATGAAAGTCTTAGTGCGCGCGCAATAAAGAATAGCAGCAGCAGCAGCGGAGTGACGGGGAGCACCGTCTGAGTTGACCGTCTTACCCACCTGACAGATGTTACAGGGTCAAAATCCTCTGTGGTGCCACGTGTTTGTGTCTCCAGATGTGATTCGGGGTCAGGTTTACCCATCCTTGCTTCAGTTTTTAAAAAAAAACAAAAAAACTTGCTGCCATCAATCAACAAAACTCTCTTGGTGTGAAGCCTGGTGGGCCTCCTTCAGGCTCCGGGGGGGAGTCCTTACCGTTCAGACTTCATGTCGTGGAATCTAACACCTTCCTTTTTTCTGACTCTCCTGCAGGTACCCGAAGCTATTTCCAAGTGTCAGCGTGCAGGCATCACTGTACGTATGGTAACTGGTGACAACATCAACACCGCCCGCGCCATTGCAACAAAGTGTGGCATCCTGTTACCTGGGGAAGACTTCCTGTGTCTGGAGGGGAAGGAGTTCAACCAGCAGATCCGAAATGATAAGGGAGAGGTGAGGCAGGAAAGAAGGAGCGGTGAGGGAGGACAGAAATATGTGACTGCGTTTTAACTTAGCTGACAACCATGAAACCAAAGCTGCCTGACCCTTTGACCTCACAACGACCTGCTCAGTTCTCAATTTTTTTATTTATTTTTTAAATTTCCTTCTTGAAGACTTTTAACCGCCTTTCCAATCAGATCCTGTGTAACAGCAGCAGTATTTATCTGCAAGTGGGTTTCTGTCATTTTTCCCAGGTGGAACAAGAGCGTTTGGACAAAGTCTGGCCCAAACTGCGTGTTCTGGCTCGTTCCTCACCAACAGACAAACACACTCTGGTCAAAGGTGGGTGCACCGTTACAGGAATGTGCTGTTTTATGACGTTCAGCCTGCTCTCCTGGTGCCTCCAGGTCTCTTTGTGGGCAACGTAACCTTTGATCTGAGGTCACAAATGACCTGAACATTAAATGCATCTTCCATGTTTGAAGTCTTAAAGCTTCAACCGTAGTAAACGATTTGCTTGTGCAGTGTTTTGTTTTGTTTTTTTAAATTCTGTTCTTGTACTAATTGCTGTTCCACCTTGGTGATCAGGCATCATTGACAGCACGGTGGGTGAGACCCGACAGGTGGTGGCGGTGACAGGAGATGGAACCAATGACGGCCCTGCCCTCAAGAAAGCTGATGTCGGCTTTGCCATGGTAAGGATTTTCTCTGTTTTCTCCGCCTCTTCACCAAAAGCAAATCAAGAAACTTTCATCTTAATTAAATTTCAATTGCAGCCATGGAAATGATATTTTTAGTCATGGTGAATTGCAATAAATCCCACATTCATTTAAGCAAGTGTGAAATGGAATCCTGAATCCATGAACGGTGATTGTTGACGCCTCGGCTGATCCGCATAGATTCTTGTTCTGCCACCTTGTTAATGCCTTTATCCTCAAAAAACACCGTCACATGGACGCTGCCTTTGTTTCTCGTGTGATGCACGTGCGCCTGTCTCACATACGGTGAAACTGTGAAAACAGAGACAACGGTCCATCTGTATCCCACATCCACCTGGCTTGCCCGACTGAAGTGAACCGTCACAGGCCGTGTTTACATCTCCACAAGCATGATGGGAACTGTGATGCCACATACCAAAAACAAAGTCGTCCCAAATAAAAATAAGATGAAGGAAAAACATGGGGGTAGACAGAACCCATTAATTAAGGCCTAGAAATATCTCATCAACGAGGCTGACGTCTCTGGAATTTGTGACTTTTGGCGCTGCTGCTTCGTTCACCCTGTTTCTCAACGGCGCTAATGAGGCGGCAGCTAATTTGCATGTTAATGTTAAGATTTTTATATCTCTGCATAGGCAGCGCTGAGTGTGAAGTAGCTCGGATGAGTGGTCCTCCAGGAAGCAGCGCTGTCAGAGGCCAAGTGATCAGCCCAGTCCCTCCTGGCATGTCTGTAGGGGGCGCTGCACTAGTTTGATAAGAAGGAGCGTACCAAGAGTTACACAAAGCAAATGATTAAGCTGATGGGATGAGTGATACTGAGCAGTGAAAACCCTCCTCATCTGACTCAAGTACTGAACCTCTCAATGCGCCCAGTGGCATCAGCAGGCTCCAGTGTGGTGTTCTGACCTTTATTTACTGGAGAAAAGTCATCTGAGCAGCAGCTTCTCCTGCGAGCTGCTAAGCAGCTGCTGTGCTGTCAAACTGCACCCTGGCAGCAGCTCCTCTTCCTAAACAAAACCCAGGGACTTTATGGGGATTGAAGCCAGTGACCTTGTAGATCTTATGTGTCCTTGTGGAATATTTTCACTTTGCACCCCAGTTGTTTCTGTTCAATTATCACTTGTTCAGCTGGAAACCTCCTCTGGCTGCCAGGGGGAGTCTGACTCTACAGAAATCTGTTCGCATCACCGCTTCTTTGTGGCTGTGGTTTTATTTTCACATTAAAAAAATGATCAGTTCAAGTCATGTACGAGCTGATTGCGTTATCTTCTAAATCACAGTGACGCACCACCACCAGTGGGGCACCATCTGGACTACGTTTTTGTGTTTGTTCTTAACAACCGATTGTGACTTCGCCGTTGAGCTCAGGAGTTTGTCGTTCCCTCACCCTCCCTCATACCTGCCATGCTGCTTTGCATCATCAGACTGTTAAACAGGCACTGGGACAGAAGACATTGCAGCGACAAGACGATATATCAGTGAGACGTGAAACACAATCTGTTAAAGTTGTGAGAGACACATGAGTGAATCTGACAAGGCTGTGCAGCAGTTGATAACATTCAGAGGCAGGATGGCACATGAAGTTAGTTTCCCTCTGAAATCATAAACCGGGACTATCTAATGCCCTCCCCACCCCCTGCTACTTCTCAGGGGATCGCGGGCACAGACGTGGCCAAAGAGGCATCCGACATCATCCTGACTGATGACAACTTCACCAGCATCGTCAAAGCCGTCATGTGGGGGAGGAACGTCTACGACAGCATCTCGAAGTTCCTCCAGTTCCAGCTGACGGTCAACGTGGTGGCGGTGATCGTGGCTTTCACCGGCGCTTGTATCACACAGGTGAGCTGTTGCTGGCTGGTGGGTCCTGGCCTGGACTCACGCTGACTCATGACATCACTGCAACTTGTTAGATGCGCCAGCCTCCATTTAGAATCTGACAGTCATGGTGGACAGGTCAGTATGACCTCATGACCTCACGCGTCCAGTATGAAGAGGAAGTAACTGAACGGAGCTGTAATTCTTCTTTTGTGCGTGAGTTCAGTAAAACCCCACTATTCACTATTCGATCAGTTTATAAAAGTTAGAACAGAAGCAGAGGGAGAACCGCGGTGACGACGGGGATGATGAAAAGGTCATTTCCTCTTCATTTTAATTAGAGTAGAACCTCAATCAGGATATATATATTTAATTACTTCCAGTTAAATATAAAAAATTTAAAAAAAAACCCGGTTTGAGCTTTCAGTTCAGGGTTCACACCGTTTTTCAGTTAGAAAAAAAAGAAAATCAACCGCATTTACCTTTCCAGAAACCTGAAAATAATGTGTCCATTTTGACTACTTTATTCTTTTTGTGGGAATGGTCACTGTAGAAAATGATGTTGTTGTTTTCTTTTCTTCAAATTTTATTGGCATATTCACAGCCTGCAAGTCAAGGGTCTGTATTTCCTTTTACAGTGTTGGTCAGAAGTTCTGCGCACAGCAGTCAACTGTCAGGAACTCACTATTTCCATTCTTGGTGGATTATTGTGTGATTCTTGACTTCACGACAGCTTCATGTGCCAGTGTCAGTGGGTGAGATGCCCCAGAAACATGGAGACCGCTATAGCAGGGACCACCAGCCTGGTTTTCTTGCCCTGTCTTTTATTTTTATATATATAATGTAAAAACTTGGGTGCATCTATTTATCTATTTTCCAACATTTATAAATCAAATATCCACGGAGAGCCAGTTGTAATTCAGCGTGACCAGCTCTGCACCGCAAGGAGTCGACGCTTTTAGTAGGGGTTTTTTTGTGGGGGGGGGGGGTAATAATATCTCTAATCAGGAACCTGACAGAATAAACAGAAGATTCTTGCGGCCGTGTTTTAAGTGGAAGACTCACAGCTGGCAGGACAGATAACTAACTCATCTCCTGAACAGAGAACACAAAGTAGGCTAAGAAACTGCCTGAAACCATGGCAACACGTCGCCATCATAATCCTGAGTTATAACTGGATCTCAGCAGGTCAGTGGTCTCTGGGCTGTGTTTATACTCACTGATCATCCTTTGATTGGTCGGTGTTACGCTGAAATGTTGCTGCAGATCATTAGGAGATGGACAGGAGTCTTTATTGTGTGTGTAGAAGTTGGACCAAGTGTGTGTTCTGCATTTATGTTTGCTTTAATCAGGGGAGCTGATAGCAAGCGATGATGATACGGTGCTTCCCATAATGGTGACGGTACTAATACATGAACCTTTTGGCAACTTACCCTTAAATAACTGATTAATTGATTTGCATCTTCACAAGTAGCGCCGGCCTGTACTGACATGTCGATGGCTGATTTTTGTTTGTCTTATTTGTTTATTTGTCAGGGATGATGCAAGATATTACAGTTGCAATAACATGATACCGACGTAGTGCCTATCTCTGTCCCTGCAGTGGAGTAGGAAGAAAGAAAAGTGTGGGAGGGCTCTGAGTAAATCAGCTAGGGTCCAGCTGATCCAAGACCTGCTCTGCTAAATAGATTCTGAAAAACTGTTTTGTTTTGTTTTTCCTAACCTGAAAGCGTCCAGAGAAGGTAGAGTAGAAATCCGAGCTCAGAGTCGTGCCCGCAGGTCTTCCCCTGAGGCCGTTCAGCTCAGCCCCCTCCCCGATCCGCGCACCTCGTCCAGTGCAGTTATTGTCTTGGATCCAGCAGTCTAATCGTGCCGCAACAACACAAAGAGTCGGGTACAGTCACAAGATTTGACTGAATCAGGTTCAGAAGATATCGCGGCATCACCAGGTGACACTGGCGATGTGAGCTCAAAGGTGAAGATTGCACCGGGTGAAGTGAAGTGATGTAAAGACACGTTTTGTTCCTCATCAGCAAAGAATTGTTCAATTTGAGGTGCAAATCTCTGCCAGAGCCATGTGACTCCCCCCCCCCCCCCCCCTGATAAATATGCAGAGACGAGAAGAGGAGAGAAATGAGAAGGAAAAAACAGGATGAACAGGAAGTGCACTCAGAGTGCACGGACCTCCACCAGGGCTCACTCAGTATTTCCTGGGTGTCAGCATGTGTTTTTGTGTTTTGCTACTTAATTACCACTGATGGAGTGGTATTTAGATTTCCATTCGCTCCCGTTAAACCTCTCTTACTCCTCCTGCAGGACTCTCCTCTGAAGGCAGTCCAGATGCTGTGGGTAAACCTCATCATGGACACTTTGGCGTCTCTGGCTCTGGCTACCGAACCACCAACAGAATCTTTGCTGCTACGTAAACCATACGGCCGCAACAAGCCTCTCATCTCCAGGACAATGATGAAGAATATCTTGGGTCATGCCGTGTACCAGCTCACCATCATCTTCACTCTGCTGTTCGCCGGTGTGTTTAACGACTAGCTTGTTTTCTCGGGGGAAACTTAAACGATGGAATCCAGACTAGAAAAACTGGCGGAGAAGAGAAGGAGAACCGCGTCTGAGCCGGCGTTGAGAGGAGAGCAGATGTTTTTAGTCACCTAAGTTTCCTTCAGTGTTTTAAATGTATTTTCACTCATGCAAAACACACCATGCAGGCTCCGCTGTTCTTTTAAAGATATTTTCGATGAGATAATCATTATTTTTTAAATATAATACATCAAATAAATATCTCCACTGCCGGTCAGTTTATCTTTTCCAACATTGCTTCCCAGGTGAGAATTTTTTCGACATCGACAGCGGCCGCAACTCCCCCCTGCACTCACCGCCGTCGGAGCACTACACCATCGTGTTCAACGTCTTCGTCATGATGCAGCTCTTCAACGAAATCAACGCCAGGAAGATCCACGGCGAGAGGAACGTGTTCGAGGGCATCTACAGGAACCCCATCTTCTGCAGCGTCGTACTCGGAACCTTCGCCCTGCAGGTGACACCAGCATCTGATACACTGATTCACGAACTGTTTGAATGATGCTCCTCTGTTGTAGATGGGCACGGAGACGAAGATGGAAATATGAACGTAATAAAACTGATATAAAGGGACAGAGGGTGTTGCTTGCATGCCAGCAGTGGACCAAACAACCACTTAAGGGCTGCTTAACTGCGCTGATGCTCAGCTGTAAAACCATGCAGATTTTCCACATTCTGACAGGAAGTATTCATCCTCAACGGAGTTCACATTGAAAATCAACTTTAAAAAACAAACAACCCAACTACCTGTCCGACTACACATCCAGAGGTAATTGTTAACTGGTCATCAACAAATTGAACTGAGTCAGCAGGACTCATCCGTCTAATGTCTAATTTGCCCAGTTTCGTTCGGTGTGACGTCCAACAAGTGTGAAGCTGTCAGCCCCAAACACGGTTGGGGTACCTTGGATCAGAGGAAGCTGTATGTCAGGTTTTTTGGGATGCACAGCTACTTGCTGGGGGAGGGGGTGGCGGTTCATCGTTGCTTTAGGTGTGCCCTCAACATGTGCCAGTGATGAAATGTGACACGACTGTGCAGCAGACACTCAGGATTCCCACAGCCAACATGTCCCGTGTGTCTCTCTACCTCCTCAGATCATCATTGTTCAGTTCGGTGGGAAGCCATTCTCCTGCACAGCTCTGACCATCGACCAGTGGCTCTGGTGTGTGTTCATCGGCGTGGGAGAGCTGCTGTGGGGACAGGTGAGACCAGAACCAGGACCAGAGCCAATTTAACTCTCAAACCTGCACATTTATATCAAATCAGTTCGGAGGGTAAAAGTGTACTGAATCGAGGATGAAGCGTCGGATACATGAGCTTTGTGGCAGCAAACTGTTGCCTGTCACACTGGCGCTGCTGCAGCGTTACCATCACAACCATCACCATGGTAATGAGTTCAGCACATGAAAGCATCGCTAGTCTTGTTTACGAGTACCCCGGGAAAGCAAACCCAGCGTGTCAGTCCCTCTGGCAGAACACACACACATAGACACACCATCCCAGGCATGATCCTGCTAACATGCACACACAAAGGCCTAGAAAGTGTACGTCCTACAGGAAAGACCCAAGAAGCCTGGTGGGTTCAGCTGGGAGGCAGCGACCCAGAACAGAGAGAGAAACTGCTGACAGGGAAACACGCTGATCTGAGATCTGAGGTTCGTTTTAGAGGTGAAACACAGGTCGTCTACTTTTTGATGCCACGCCTGGAGATTGTAACAGGGTTTCTGTTAGGAGTTTGCTGTCCAAGTGTTGAAATCCCCCTCATGACATCACTATGAAGTCACCTGGGCTGTCTTACCGAGTCACAGAGAACGTTAAAGAACTGATCGTGCAGCACACTGTGAAAATAGAGGAGTGACTTTAAACATTGAAACACTTTTTTAATGTTTCCGTCAACTTTAGCTGATCACGGCGATCCCGACCCACCGCCTGAAGTTCCTGAAGGAGGCTGGTCACGGCATCACAAAAGAGGAGATCCCTGAGGAGGAGCTGACAGAGGACGCTGATGAAATCGACCATGCAGAGATGGAGCTGAGGAGAGGCCAGATCCTCTGGTTCAGAGGCCTGAACCGCATCCAGACCCAGGTACGGCTGTCGTAGTTCCCCGTAACGCCTGACTCACAACTGTGACACTCAGCAAGTCAATATTTTGTGCGTAGCTTCTCCCTTCCAGGCTCAGAGAGTCAGTTGCTAAACAGCCTTTGAAGGACTGTATTGTCTCACTGTGATTAGTGTTGGTTTTGTGTCTCTTGTCTTGCTGGTGAATCTTTTGTTTCAGTCCCTGAAGCTGCTTCAGTGAATTCCAGATCTCTGTTGTCTGGAAAACAAACTCACACTCCGATCCAACTGCGGCGGCCTCTTCCTCTCTTTCATGCTCCTAAAATCAAAAGCGCGTCTGTCGTACCACAGGAAGCTTCACGATCTGACAGCAGAGTCAGCGTCTCTCATCAAGACATTGTGTTTCCTTCAGACTAGTTGATACGCAGATTTCTAGCAGGGGCGGCGTGGCTCAGAGGTAGCGTGGCTGTCCAGCTACCGAGGGGTCACTGGTTCGATCCTCACTTCCCCCGGTGACCATGTCCAAGTATCCTTGAGAAAGATACTGAACCCCTGATGGCCCTGGCGACCTGTCCAGGGTGAACCCCACCTCTCGCTTAAAGTCAGCTGGGATAGGCTCCACCCCCCCGCCACCCTTAACAGATAATCCGTATAGAAAATGGACGGATGGATGGATTTCTGGCAGTTGTTGCATTTTAGACAAATCAGAAGGGCAAGAAATGAGAAGAAGCTGATCACTGGTCCTCTGCTGCTCCTGGTTTTGTTTGTTTTTTTTATTCAGTTTAATGCCAGTAAACCAGTAAACCAGTTAAACAGACAAGTTAGCATACAAATATAAATAAATGAATACATAACTGTATCTTGCTTGGATGTTAATGTTTCCCCGGGGACATCATGGTTATTATCGGAGTCCAAAAACAAATGTCCACGTAACTATAGAGACTGAAGTGAATGTGAAAAATCATTAGTCTCCACATAACCCAGCTGATAAAAGTCCTCGCCAGTGTGTATTTAATGTCGTTGGTGCAAACGAGGGCTGAGGCTGAAATGAACTCCTCCTTTGTGTTTAAAACCTGTTTGGAGGATCGAATTGACCGTCGCTGCAGCAGATGCTCTTTGTGTCCCGGTGACACAAACTGTCCTCTAAAATCAACTGGTTCAGCCACTCTTTTCTGCCGGGAATGAATTCAAACTCAGTGCATTGTGTGGCGGTGCAACTGGAGATATTAACACACTCTGCTGCCGCGCCACTGTTAATTTCACACTCTGCTGCCGACCTTTGGCGTCCTGTTGGACACTAAGGCTTATTGGACATTTTTATTCATCAGTCTGTATGGTAGACAAATAACAGCACCTTCATAGGGCTGCCTGACTCATCGCATAGTCTGAGGTTTTAGTGTGTGTGTGTGTGTGTGTGTGTGCGAGCGCACTCCTCCTACAGGATTGATCAACATTCACTGAGCATTAGCATGTCCACAGGCAGTACCATTCAGTCCCTATGGGCTTCATTAGCCTCGATGCTAGCGTTCACCTACACTAACAGCAGCCAACGCTCTGCTCCCACACACACACACACACACACACACACACACACACACACACGCGCTCACTTCAGCAGAAACACACACACAGTCAGAGAGGTCAGGTGTTTTTTTGTTTTTTTTCTCCCAATGGCAGACAATCTTGTACTTCTGGTGGCTGAAGGGCAGAAATATCTGATAAATGATAACTATTAGCGTTTTTTTTTTTTTGTCCCTCCTTCTCGAGCCGCCGCTCTTTGTTTCTCCAAACAGACCAAAAATATCTGATAGAATATTCTCAGTGTTCTAATATTTCCTTTTCCTCACTCAAAGTCCCTGCTTTAACAATGATATTTGCTTTTAATTGACTTTAAACAAGTGAAGAGGAAATCCTTGAAAAAGGGATCAGCAGTTGGACTGGAGCCGTTCTGATGAAGGTGGTGTGGAAGAACATCTTTTCTAATTGCAACGTCAGACTGACGGTAGATGAGCAGGAGAGCCTGGTTCTGGTGCGAGGCGACCCTCACCAGTCCAGTTCCATGAGGACTGAAGTAGGACAGTCAGGGATTCCTCAAATCCAGGCGTCCATTGGGCTTTTGATTTTAAGTTCATGCCTCAATTCGATTGCTTCTTTTGTCTCCAGAACGGGCACCCATGTCAAGTTCAGGCTAGCGGAAGTCTCGACTGGACTTTTGAATGAAATATTTGTCCTTTTCTTCACCAGCCACTTATCCACCAAACACTCTTGTACTAAAGAGACACTGCTAACCTGTGGCAAAACCTAGCAGCGCCGCTGTCACGGTGCTGAGGCTGCTCTGCATGGACGGACACTGCAATGGATTTATAGGCTGAACAACAAATTAAAAGTTATAACTGGCTTCCATCCCTCCAATCGACATTCATAACTCCTATGATTGGGGGGGAGGTGCAGCAGAGGTGACCACACCCACTCACGAGTCAGGAAGTGTACAATCTCCCGTTATCCTTGCTCATACGCACTGTCCCAGCATCACCTCATGAACTTCCTTCTGAACCCCACCACCACCACCTCTATTTTATGAATGTCTGGTCATGAACAAACCTGATACTCTGCTAATCACACCGCCGCGAATAACGCAAGCAAGATGAGTGAGTAGGTGCCGCCCGGCCATCAGGACGGGGTCGTCCACCATCTCCAGCGGGACGCCCCTGAACTAGCAGCCTTTGAAGGTTTTCCTCCAGCACAGGACGAGCAAGCAGGGTTCTAGGAGGTTCTCACGTACCTTCAGTCGATGTTCTAGCCTTTAAAATGTGACACCCACCGACAGAAGTGGCGCGAGGAGGAAAAGAACGAGTGCTCTTCTGACCCCCCCCCCCCCCCCGCCCGTCAGACATGTTGTGAAGAAAAAGGAAGTCCTCCGTTTTGTCTTCAGGTCTTTGTATCTGTAATATCAGTCTGTCAACCTCCTGGGATGGGAGGATGGGAGGACGGGGGGGGGGTGGTGGGGGAGGTGAGGAAAGGCACAAGCTAATTAGGTTCTTATCGCTCCACGCTTCTCTTCCTGTCCTCCTCCTTTCTAATCCTGGTGGGCAGCGTTGTGCCGCTCAACGCCTCACTAGTCAAACACGGGGGGGTATAATTGGTACAAGCAGCACCTCAGCGTCCAAACTTTATCAGGCTTTCCAAATGACACATTTTCTCCTCTTCTCCCCGTCGCCACTCCTCTAAAAAGTGCTTTCAAAAGCTCTTTATTCATACTTCCGTTCTTTGTTCTTTCTGGGTTTCTGGATTTTGACGTTTTGACTTTAACTAACTAAATAAATGCTTTCTCTCTTGACGCTTTTTCTCCAAGACTTCTCCTCGTTCCTAATACCTCTCCTCCGACTTAATCTCTCCCTCGTGTTTTCTCTTTTGTTTCTTCTCACTTTCTCCTCTTCTCTGCCTCGGTACCCACTTAGAATCAGCTTTATAATATTATTGTTCTGCATCAGAACTTTTTTGTTGTTGTTGTTGTTGTTTTTTTTTAATAGGTTGTCTCAAATGTGCATCAAAAACAAAGATCATGTCAGTCCTTTTAAAGAAGAATCGGGTTTTTATGTCAGCTGCCGTCTTCTCTCGAAAACCGCGAGGCAAAGAGGCATAATGTGATCTATTTTTCTGTTGAACGCAGTCGGCACTGCTTCTCAAATGCATCTTTGTTTCATTGCATCTCTTCACAAAACCACTGTCTAAAATGAACTCAAACGTGATTGGAGTCAGGAAACGCGATCCTCACCGTCCATCAGCTCCTCGGGGACCTCTGCCTGCATCAGGAAACGCTGTTGTTAATGTCGGTGTAAATGGAGCACAAATACATTTAGGTGGTATCTGAAGCTAGTTAAGCTCACGCTCGTACAACTGCAGTACTTCAGGGAACTCTCATGGGACCCGACCCCCCCCCGGCCTGCAACTCTGACAACTGATGATGGTACACGAGCTAACGTGCTACCTTAGCATGTTATAACTGACATTAGACACATCGCTCTCTCGCTCTAGTTTTTCGTCCTCTTCAATGCGGCATGATGCTCATTTTGCAAATTATTGGGTAAATAAAAGATAATGCCAAAATACTTGTCCACAAACCAGCCAAAGAACATTTACTGACCAAAAAAAACTGCAGTTTTACCACAGTCATCGTTGGGTGTGTCGCCCTTGAGACATCTGAATTACTGACCTTCAGAACCCTCTAGCCTCTGTAAACCTTTCTCTCTGAATCTTTCCAGAAGTCTGTACTTCTATGCATCCCTCCTTCCTCTCCTCCAATAACCTCCTCTCTCCGCTGCTTCTGTGTCTGCTAACACTGTTTCCTTCCTTCAGATGGATGTGGTCTATACCTTCCAGACGGGCCAGGCGGCGGTGCCTGGTGCCCTGCGCCGCCAGCCGTCTGTCGTCAGCCAGCACAATGACGCCACTGCCGCCAAAACTCTCTCTAGCCCCACCCACGTAGGACTTAGCACCTCCTCTTCTCTCACCAACTCAGCTGGGGCCCCGCCCCCTGCTGCTGCTGCTTCCTCCTCCGCTGCAGGCAGTGAGTCTGTGTCCTGAGGCCAGCTAACACCACACCTCACCTGGCTGGACTCTGTCTCTTTCTCTCTGTTTGAGCTGCATGAAACATTCACCCCTGCATGACTCGCTGAATCCATCACCCGGCAGGGTGTCTGCCCCTCCCCTCAATGATCAGAGTCTTGAGTTATCATTAATAACAGGCTCATGAGGCATGATGGGAATCAACGTGGAAGTGGAAGTGATGTGATCGATGCGTCCGTGATATTCTATCAGGAAGTGCAGCTATCGTGATCACGGCTGACTGATGGATGTCAAGCTGGTGGTTGCAGGAAACGGTTTCTCTTGAACGGGAGAACGCTTGTTTGGATATTAAAACCGATCCAGTTACGTAAACGGCATCAATCACACTGCTAATTTAATCCAAAGTTCTACTCTGCTGATGTCAGTTACCAGTTCGGAGTTTCTCGAGCCCCTCCGATTTAAAGCAGCAGCTCTGAAACTGCGGGAAGGAGCTGGAAAATGAGCAGTAACGAGGATGACGGAGTCAGTTAAAAGCCCAAATAACAGAGACTCGGCCAGAGGATATTAATGACAGCTAATCAGGGTGAGATGTATAAAGACATTGTGAGATCAATTCTGTATACGCTCCCTGCTCAGAGAGTGGTATCAGATGACGCATCACTCCTCTGAGGGCACTCAAACAACACTTCACCCAGAAAGTGTATGTTCTCGCCCTGTGCCACGGCTGCATCACTCCCCTGCGACCCCCAGAGCGCAGAAAGACTCGTACGCGTGCACGTAGCTTGAAGCTAAAAGATGGATATGACTGCTCAGCCGCATGCTCAGTAATCCACAAACACTCCGACTTGGAATTGTTTCAGTTCGTTTGTTTTCAGCTCAAATCAAAGGCAGGCGCTCAGGTGTGTGTGTGTGTGTGTGTGCGCGCGTGCGTGCGTGCGTGCATCACCGGGCGTACAACTGGATCAACAAGACCTGGATGCTAACATTATGGAGAAGTACCAGCATCTTTGGAAGCTTTAGACACGTACTGTACTCGTGAGTACTTGAAAGGCAACGTGCACTCTTTGGGTGACGTGTGACTTTTCGTACGGATCTGGAGATATTCAGCATAGTTTGGGCCCCAAGTTGAATCCCCATAAACAGAAGTGCAAACACAGGGAAAGTGCGGGGCCTCGTTCTTGGAGGGAGCCGGCCGTTTCTCACGTATTCAGTAGGAACGCGTGTGCTTGAGGCTGACAGATAAAAAAAACAAGCACACTGGCGTTTTTGTTTTTAAGTAGGATTTCTTGAAAACAATGTGAAATATATTCAGCGTTATCCTTTAACTGATTAAAAGCTTTGTAAAATGAACTTGCAGACAGCCTGATCACCTGATCTGTTTTCCATCTGTTTCACCTTCCTCTGCCGTAGCTTCCATCTCCGTCTTAATCTCTTGCTCTGCTTTTTTAATACATTTCATCACTCCCCCCCCCCCCACCCCCCCGGCCTGCTGCTTCTCCTTCTGCATGTTGTGGAGGTTTAAACTATTAGCATATTAGCGTAGGTCTATTAACCCTGATGTGACTTGCTGCTGGCAGATCGCAACTGTTGGCACAAGTGGCCAACGACAAGCGAGAGAAGCTGATCCGTGGCAGAATGAGAAAAAAAAAAAGAAAAGAAGAAGCTCTGCCCTATTTTCTTTGTTGTTGTTGGGTTTTGGGGGGGGGGGGGGTTTGTTTCTTCTTTTTTTTTACATACTGTGAGGCGACAGCCTGGGCACCAAGATAATTTTATGGGTTAATCCTGAGCAGAGTTAAATCTGTCAGGCTCAGCAAGTCTCTCATGGTTTAACAGCCCAGAGCTTTTTAACTTGTGGTGTGTGTGTGTGTGTGTGTGTGTGTGTGTGTGTGTGTGTGTGTGTGTGTGTGTGTGTGTGTGTGCGTGCGCATGTGTGTCAATTGCATGTATGCTCTGAGCTGCGGCGTTCAGCCTTCTATTCTCCCATGGTTCAGTAATAGAGAGCTTTGAACCGCAAGGTTATTAATTATAATGAAGAGTGTCTGCTGGTGCTTATAAATCAGTGTGATCAGCTGCGGCCGCTGCGGATTCATCTCAGAGGAAACAACTTCAGGCGGAGAGGAGAGAGCAGCCTGAGGACAATATGATTCTGGCTCTGAGCGTGATTATAAATACTTGACAGTGGGCATGTGTTTGTTGCTTTCCCAGTGTGTGGCAATGCTGATTTGCCAGTCCACTGAGCAGCGGCCCCCAAAATCCCCAGTTCTGCTGCGTGTGATTTGGTTTGGTATTTATCCACATTTATTTATACATCCAAATTGGACGGATGACAGATTTTCCCCCGGATTTTTTTCCTCGTCTGTTTAATATGAATATGGATACAGAAGCCTTTCCTCCTACTAAAAAAACGGCGAAATGTTAAATGTGAAGGCACACAAGAACTTCATGGGAATAAAAGTGGCCAAATGTTTATCAATCAGGAACCGATTTACTCAAAGGTTTGTGTGCACGCTGGAAGTAGCAGGCCCAGGAAGGAGCACTGATGGGAGGGTCGTCCTGTAAAAGTTGGACTTTAAGTGGATCACACCTCCAGGAGCCCCAGTTGTTTAAGGTCCGGTAGAACTTGCCTAGTTCCAGCAGGGCCATGACCTCAACCCTCTTCGAGGTGAACTCGAACACCTTTATTGCCCAGAGGTTAAGTAGCCGAGCTCATCGACTCTCTCTTGGCTGAATGGGATCAAATCCCTGCAGGTTCAGCTGTCCCGCGCTCTGGTGTCCTCGTGCTTTTTGACGCCGGCGTGGATCTTGAGCTAACAGTGTCAGCATCATTTCGAGGGCGTCCTGACATGTAGGTGAAGAGAATCACTCCCCTTAAATTCCTCTTCTGGGCTCTGTGCTTGTGTTCCTTCATGAATGCTGACCGGACAAAACACCCCTACTAGCTTGTCCTGCAGCTTTCAGGTTGAAAAAATGTGAGGATGTTTACAGGGGAAGCTAATATGAGAAAAACTAGCCTCTTCTACAGTCACTCAGTGCTAGCAGCACGTTAGCACATTTGCAACCGCTGCTGGTCCAAATCAACCTTCACAATAACGAGTTTAATTCTAAACGTGAAGGATGTTCGCATACAACCAAAAGGTCTTTTACCCACCAATTGAAACATGTCCTGGTCTGGCTGATTAAATCTGTCCTGTGTTGTACCACTCGAGCCTTGTTTCCACGTAGCTCTGTGTACGTACGCCAGTCCGCCAGACGTCCCTTCATCCCTGTGGAAACCTCTGTAATCTCCAACATGTCTACGAAACTCCTCCTTCCTTGTTTGTTTGTTTTTTTCAGTCTAGAAATATGCATTTAAGTAATTTTGAAAAGTTGGGACCGACTCTGGAAACTGAGCACGCTAAAACAAGCTAACGTGCTACAAGTTCTGCAGCTAACATGGGGATGTTTTTTCAAATCTAGGAGATTATAAGGAAATTAGCTGCTCACTCCAGGCTAATCATCACCTAATCTGTCACCCTCTGGGGCCGAAATTACAGACACCAGACAGCTGTGCTGTGCGTGGAAATGAGGCTTCAGTATCATCAGAGGCCACTGCTGGTGCACTGAGTTCAAAGTGGCACTATAATGTTTGCATTTTAGATAGACTGTGTGTGTGTGTGTGTGTGTGTGTGTGTGTGTGTGTGTGTGTGTGTGCGTGTGTGGATGTGTATTGTAGCCTCTGTGACTTGATGCTCCTCCACTTCCATCCTGGTATTTTTTTTTTTTGACGTTTGTCCTCCTGCGCTCAGCTGCCTCCAACATGTAATCCACCCATGTATTGTTTTTCCCTTTTTAAGTTGTTGTTCTGTAGGCGTAGTTGTTCTCCCGCCGTGTTCTCATGCCGCGTTCCACCTCTGTTGACGTTGTGTTTTGTGGTCGACACTCAAGATTCCAACCCACCGACCATCGTGTGTTCCGTGAGCCCCTGCTGCCTGCTTGACCTCACGCTTGGGTTCATCCCGTCCTCTGACACTCCTTTTTTTGTTCTCTGTTCCAGATTAAGGTGGTGAACGCGTTCCGTAGCTCCCTGTACGCGGGGCTGGAGAGCCCAGAGTCCCGTAGCTCCATCCACAGCTTCATGGCCCATCCTGAGTTCGTCCCCCTTTCCGAGGAGGAGGCTCGCATCCCCCCCATCGAAGAGACTGGAGACGAGATCGACCCCCTTCCCAGCGCCTCCTCTGGGGCGGAGGGAGGAGGAGACCCGCTTAGCGCCTCCCCCAACACATTCATCTGAGCTTCCCCTCCTCCTCCTCCTCCTCCTCCTCCTCTTTCCTCCTCTTCATCAGCATCATCTGTCATCCACTAACAGAACTGTCGCGCTGAGGAGGGAAGTCATCACCGCTCATCCCCAGCCCATGCCTCACATCGCCGTCACCCTCTCCTCACTTATTCCTGCCATGTCACATTTTTCATACTGACTGTGGCGTCGTTCTGCCTGTAAGTTTGTCGCTCCTCCCCCCTCGCCACCGCCGCCACCACCACCACCACCACCATCACACATGAAACAGTAGAAGGTGGAGTCCAGAGTCTCCACAGTGGAAGGCCTGTCCTCGTCCATTCATGTATATTTTTTACCTGATGATCCTTTTGAAAAGCTTTTAAACTTTGTTGGGTTTGATCTTTGCGGGTCTCGCAGCAGCATGTCGTGTTCTGTACTGGCTTCATTCCTGCGTAACGCTCTCGAAAACGGCACCGAACTTTACAAAGAGTGCAGTGATTCTCATGTACATACGCTTCCGCTCTTCTGTCCAGCTAACAGCCAGGTTTGGTGATCAGAAGATTTTTAGGCTAATGCAAAAATAACCTTCCTTTTTTTTTTCTTCTTCTTCTTCTTCTTCTTTTTTTTTTTTTTTTAAATTTTGTTTTGTTTTTGCTCTTTGTTTTCAAAACCTCCAACGAATGTTAATTACTGGTTGATCCAAAACCCTGAGAATGTCTTGTGAGTGTGACACTACAGTCTCTTAAGGTCGAACTGTTAAAAAAAAAAAAGTTCTTCCCTTATTGTGTCTTCTATGTGTTTGTTCTTCTTAAGCTGCTGTGTTGCATGTGGAAGGACAGAATGTTTACCACCCAAATATATCTAACATGGCAGCATCCAGAGAGGGCTCACTTTCTGACCTCATCCCACCCAGGCAGGGTTCTGGTTCTCTCTGCCCCGCCCCCTGTCATGTATCTACAGTGTCGGTAGGAGCGTGGTTCGTTCACCCTGCTAGTAGGATGCATGTTATGTTTCATTCGTGTTGAGTCGCATGATAACTTAGGAATGAATATTTGGGATTCTGTTCAGAGAACCGTCTGTGTGTTAAGTCTGCAGCAGCGTCTCATCAGAGCTCCATCAACCTCCTGTCAGCTGGGATGAACTTCCTGCTTCCTACAACACAAGCAAAACAGACCCACCGGTGTTGTAGCGGGAGAGGAAAAGCTCGGCTCTACCAGGAGACCACTTAACGTGACGCGCTCCCACATTCCCGTGCAAGGCTGCAAAGGGAGGGCGGGGCTTATCATCGGCTCCCAGCCGGTCACCTGATGCCGTTCTGACAACATTTACTTTGCACAGACCCTTGCAGCTCTCTGGCGCTCCGTCACCTGAGGCTGCTTTATACCAGTGCATCTGCTCGCGTGCACCACCTCAGCACGAGTTTTCAGCAGAGCGCCGTGACGCGTAGGACTGCAGAGGCCCCCCAAGCACAGAGACCAGGGCCGTCTGTCTTACAACCATAGATCCCCCCTGCTGTTCTGCTGGATCCCGAGCTGTTCGCCGCCCAGCTCCAGGGTTTTGTCCCTCTTCAGATTGGATGGCACAAGAAGGCGTTGGGACGTCCTGGCTTTAACCTTTCCTGTCATGGTCATAGTCGAGGCTTCGAAGTATCACGAAGCTTTGGCGTGAGCACAATTTTCCCTCCATCGTGCGTCCACATGCGTCTTCCCAGTATTGTTTTATGTAAACGCCGTCTGAATAACAGCCTTCAACAGGTGTCGGTGGGTCTGTTTTCAGTCGCCATGCAGGATGTTGGGTTCAGCGCAGGAAGTTGATGGACCTCTGATCAAGATCTAGACCGTCTATCTGTGTCAAAGACAAATCTTAGTACCAGTTCTGATGTTTTTTGTTCCCTTTTATATCTGCTTTAATGAATTTAAACAAATCAGCTGTCAGTGACATCACGCAGCCAGCAGCAGCGAGGCAGCGAGGGCGTTTCATCATCACCGTCCCTCGGCGCACTGCTGTGACTTGATTAACAACCACCGGTTTATGGGAGACTGATGATGTCACCAGTCAGCCTGTAGAGTTAAATCCACTGTGTCCCTGCTGCCGCTCAGTACTTCCTGCCTGCTGTTGTCCTCAGATTACTGTCTTTAAAGAAGTAATTGTACTCCAATCAGAAGCGGCGATGCTTGTAATTCCCTCTTAGTGTGACTAGCAGCCATCAACCTGCAGACGGGTGACGGAGGAGGGAAGAACCTGAGTAAACGAGTGGAGGAAAGGATGGCGAGGGCCTCGTCCATGTGGCGCGAGGGGTCACTGGAGCAGATTGAACACTCGCAGAGCTTTTGGAGCGTCGGCATCGTCAAAACGGTGGGAGCATCTTTGGGGAGAGAGATCCAAAGAGCCTCCGCCAAGATTGAAGCGGGTTCTTCCGTCCATCTGTCACCCGTCGGCGTCTACGAACTAGGACACTATGGAAGCACTCTGCTACTACTGCCATATTTCCTTTTTGTCATGACTAGGTTCTTCCTCTGCCCTCTGATGAGCTTTTTCTATGTAACTCAGAGCCATATTTTATAGGTTGTCTGTCTTGTTTTTTAACTCATTGTTATCGAGGTTTCCTTCAGACTTCCTCCTCCCCCAGCCCCGCCTTGCCCCCCCCCCCCCCCGTCTTCTTCCCCGGCCCTTTACTTCAAACACGACCAAAAAAATATATATAAATATAAAATAAAGCAAGGAGAAAATCTTCAGTCGTCACTGCCGAACCAAGGTTAAAGGACCTCTACAATGTTTACATGAAAAGCGAGTGGGTGGCAGTTCGCCTGCGCTTCTCTCATTCCACCACTTCCCTTTCATTCCCTTGCTTTCCTGAATCTTACTGTTTAACTAAATGGGGAATCTTTCTTGCATGGTTTTCATATAAAGTTCAATGTTTTGCTCATTTTTTATAATTCTTCTGTATTTTTATATTAAGTGCTTTTTAATATTTTGGAGATATATGAATATATATGTATAGGCTGAAGAGTTTGGTGACAGTACAGTACATGAATGAGATGAACCTCCTGTGGACTCTACCGTCTTTTTACAGCTCTCTAAATATTTATGCCACGTGTGTCACCTTTGGTCACCTGATGTGAGGGCTTCAAAAACCTGCAAGTGACTTGTTTACTTCCTGATCAATTGGAATCTCAAAAATCGAGTCTCATCGCCCCCCCCCCCCCCCCCCTGTAACATTGAGTATATTCACTTTATCTAAGACGTTGTGACACACTACACGCTATGTGATTTTTTTTTTATTTTGCAAATATCCAATTCCATTAGAGTTCAGCGAATGCAACGTGAGTACAGCTAACTGTATCGAACATTAAATGGGAGTGTATAATTATCTATCCAACTTCTTTCTTTTAAGTACTTTGAAGCTACGACTGCTTTCTCTGAATGAGTGGACTGGTGCTGTGTCCTGCCTCAGGCTCCGACTCCTCCACTTGAACTGCCTCACCCCCCCCCCACCCCCCCTCGGACGGACCAGAAACTGAGACATGAATTCGAGGACCAAAGGGAAACCCTGAGCAACTCACTGGTTTATACACAACTGCAGTAAATCAGCTCTCAAAGGAGCAGACCGGGCAACCCTGGAGGTTTGTTTGTTTGTTTTGGGGTTGTTTTTTTTTTACAGCCCAGATGATCTCAACAGGTCCAGGAATTCATGGCAAAACTGAAAGGGGGACCCAGTCAAGGCTCGGCTGGACTGCGGCCCTTGTGTCAAGTACCTAGGGGGAAAAAAACAAACGTTGCCGCGGAAACACAACCTTAACTCACTACAAAGGCTCAGATAGGAGGCGTGACAGCTTTAACAAACTTAAGGGTGACGAGTTCAGATTCACCAAACCACCACCACTTTTTTAAGGTCTGAGTTTGTTTGCCCCCCCCCCCCCCCCCCCAGAGATAAAAGTTCATGTAAAATGAATTTCTGTCAGAGGACAAACTGGCGTTGTGGCACTCAGAGGCCATCCGGGGAAAGAAAAGCGGCCACATCTTTTGAGTTTAACTCCTACGTGTAAATAATAAGATATTGGAACGCTGACGGAGGCGGAGCCTGGAACAGGACGCGGTCGTAGATGCTGTCACAATTTTATACAACAACAAAAAAAATAAACGCATCCGGGAAGAGAACAGGACGGTTAAAAGCTCTGGTGACATCACTTCCTCTTCCAGCTGTGTGTCTGGTGGCAGCGAGACACATCCTCCACGAGACGCCGTGTGTTTGATCCCGAGCAGCGGCGAGCCTGCGGTCAGAACGGTGTAAATATTGTCACGTCGGTGGATGGTGTGCACCTGCTGTCTGTGTCGGTGACGGGAAACGGGAGAGAGGGCAATCAGCGGGCCATCACCTCGCCGAGCTTTGACAACGCCAACGCCCTGCCAAAGTCTCTTCTTCTCCTGCACAAGTTTGTTTAGAACGTTTGCACCCCCCCCCCCCCCACCCACCATCCTCCTCCTCGCCACCTGGACTCTCCCTCTGCTCTCGTTGTGTCGCTCTGATGTTGGACTGGTTGCCCTCGCGTCCTCCCACCAGGTGCACAGTGCAGCCCCCCCTCCTCAGGGACGCTGCGGTGCCTGTTGTTGCCTCTCGTTTCAGCCACGTCACACGCAAACAAACTGACTCAGCGGCAGACTGGGGGAAAAAAACAACCTTCGCCTGGTCACCTGGATTTAGTTCTCCGAAGGTTCTTTTTTTTGTGGCGGTGGGGGGGGGGGGGCTTTAAAAGGTCCCAGTTCTCCATCTGGAACTTCTGAACGGAGGAGGAACTCCCCCTCTCATCCAGGCATCGCTGCATTTTTGACTGCTTCCTGTTCTTCAGAACGCTGCCTTTCTCAGAACGGCTTCCCTGTCGTGGGTTCTTAAGGAACTCTTTGGAGAACCTTCACATCCAACTACAGAACCCACGAATAAAAGAGTCAAACTGGATAACTCACAATTAGAAAGTCCTAACCACTTAACGTATATATCTATATATTTATATGTTATATCCATATGTTTATATCTAGTATGTGTGTGTATATATATATATATATATATATATATATATATATATATATATATATATTAGACGTGAATATATAGATATATGCTTCTTCAGTTGCGCTTCATCGCAAAAAAGACTGAAAAGATTTGTTTTCTGTAATTACTATGATACACAGTAATAGGCGTTGGTGTTATTTTTGTAAAACATAATATCATCTATGTGGCATGCATGACATATATACAAAAATTTGGTGGTTTAAAGCAATATGTCCAACCTGGTTTGATTGGTTCCGTCGTGTTCTGTGTAGCCTAAAGCCGCTCTGTACGAAAAGAGAGGAAAAAAAAAAAAAACTGCATTTGGTTAAAACTAACTGTTGAGTATATGTGTTCAGTGTTCCGTGTTCTGCATGTTTTAGTATGGAATGAAACATCCCAAATGTTGACTTGTTTCCAAATGAATCTCAAACCCCCTCCCCACCCACACACACCCTCCTCCCACCACCACCCCCCCCCCCCCCCCCCAACACACACACGTTTGCACTGTGAGGTGAAACACACTGAGGAACTGTGATGGATGGATGGATGAAAAATGAATGGGTGTTTTTTGTTTTTTTTTAACCCATGTTTCCATTCATTTAGCAAATACCCCCCCCCCCACACACACACACACACACACACACACACACACCGAGCTCATCACCCGCTCAGAGGGGGAGGCAGACAAGCGGCGTGAACCAGCCCTGAAACTTCAGGTGTGGGCTTCTTCTCTGCAGGTGTCACCATCCCACCAATCACATCCATTGATCTCTGCCGTCGACCATCCCGCCTCCCTCCACTCACCTGGTGGGTCAAAGAGCCGGACGCTCAGGTGTTGAACGTCTGTTCAACTGATACATCAGGTGAGTTCATCTCACCCCCGATAAATCAACACGTCAGCTGGCGGGTCACATGAAATATGTCCACCCCAGGATGCCTGGCAAGTTTATTTCTTAATTATTATTTTCATTAATCTGACATTTTTGTTTTGTTTTTGTTTTCTCTTGTTATTTTACCACTAAACAAAAACTGTGTGTGAAATGTCAGGGGGGAAAAAAAATTAAAATTTTCCTCGGCATTAGTAGACGATGGTTTTTATCAGTTGACGTGTCAAAGAAAATCAACATTTGAGAAGCTGAATACAAAGAATGTTTGACTCTATTGCTTGAAAAATCTCTGAAATTCTTAATAACCATTAAAATATTTGCCAACTAATTTCCTGTTGATCGATTATTCAACAATTTATATCGCAATTTGACCAGAATATATTTTCTATGTGTTTTTAAAAATGTGCTGATTTGTAATTTACTCACTCAATTTAGCATCTAATTCAGGCGTGTTCATGTCGCCGGTCACTGTCTGCCTGTTGTTAGCCGCTATGCTAAGCTAGGCTAAAACATCCTGAGCATTTACAGGGAAAAACAAAGTTAAAAATAAGAAAAACTTTACATTTAAACCTACATGAACCAAATACAGTTCCCCCCGATCAGAAAAGCTTCAGTTCATGCACGTTCTAATTTCACCCATAACTCCTAGAACAGTTCTCCTTCACACTACCAAGAATATTCCACCAGGGAGAAATACGTGGAATACTTGTTTTCGTCCTACTAGATGACCAAAACTGACATTGCGTTCAACTGACTCATTTTATTGGTAATTATCATGTATGACTTGGTTATAAACAAGTGTGAACGCGGCAAACAGACGCACCCTATTTCACGTCAGCATAATTAAAACGTACATTTGAAGAGCAGTTAGCGCCATAGCCATGTGATGCTAAAGCAGTTAAAACCACATATACGTTGTCCAGAGACGCCCAGTGACCCTGCAACAGTTGCCATCCATGGTTCTCTTGTCTTAAAGTCACGTTTTGAATAGATTTTTGTTTAAATGCCTGAAATGGGGTCTTTGGAACACAAGATATTTCAAGTTCTGTTCTGGGGCTTAAAATGCACCAGTAAATGGCGCGCTCGCGTAAACCCAGAGCTCAGCATGTGTCCTAAGGATGGCGGTTACAAACTCGCGCTTACGCAAGACGATACAGACGAAGTCGTGGACGTTTAACAGCACCGTGCCAAAGTGAGAAGACGCTGGTTGCTGCCATGCTAACGTTGAACATTAACGTTCATTCAGACGAACGTCAACTTCTTGCTTCTAGTGTTTGCATTTATCCTCCAAAAATCCTCAAAGCTGCGTTCATGTGAAGAAACATACTGCAGATCAAAACATGCAAGTCTCACACACTGATTTTCTGCAACAATCCAAAACCAATGCAAAAGGTTTTTGTTTTTTTTTGTAGGGGGACCCCATAGCTAGCTGCATGCTAACTTCAAGGTTTATCCACTAAAGTACATCATTCCTGCAGCGGTCGGTGAAATTTATGAAATTTTCCACACACCTTCGCTAACTTGTAGGTCAACACTTGAATGTGTCCTGTTTGTCAATTTTATGACCAAATACCCGCAAAAGTTGTGATATCTTCTTTCCTGCGAGTGTGTTTAGGGCTAATTAGCAGATGCTAGCATACTTAGCTAAGGTGGTGAACATCGCTGTGAGCATGTAAGTGTTTGAACGTTAGCATGGCTGCCATCTTGGATCATGACTCAGCAGCCGTGTGTTTGACCAAATCTCCTGTGCTTCCTGGTCGGTGTCGAGTGTGCTGCTCGCCCGGTGAGGGTGTGTTTCCTCAGTGTGTGCGTCACCTCGGTCGTTCCGCTCTCATCCTGTCAGTCGTATCAAACATCCTCTCCTTGTTTGCTTCAATCTATGCAACAGACTCCTCCAGTTCGGCTCCGGTGGTTCCTTCGGTTCCTGGCTTTCTTCTCCCTCGCAGTCCTCACTCCATCTGCTCACCGCCGTCTTTACGTTGTTATGTTTCAGTCCTTTCTACAAACAGAACCACGACACATGTACATCCACGTGTGTGAGTGTGTGTGTGTGTGAGAGAGTGTGTATGACAGGTGCACACACATGCTTTCTTTACTCTGCTGTAAGATATGATCATGTGGAATGCCTTGGTCTTAGTGTCATGTTGTTTGAACTTAACGCTGAACAAAAGATGATAATCAAGCAACTGAGTACAAGTTGTTACATAAGTATATATATAATATATATAAATACATATAAATATACAAATCTATATACATAAAATAAAGCCATTGGAATTTGAAATAAAGCTGTCAATTTGTGATCATTTTCATTCAGGTGTTTACAAGCATATTTTCGTTTTCTTCAAGTGTTTGGAGGGTAAAAACCAAAAAAATACACAGGAAACGAGAGGCAGGTTGGGCAGATTCTTGAACAAGAATGTGAATATGGATATATAGATAGATAATATGTAAGTTTATATTCTGTTTGAAATGATAAGAAGAGTAGAGTTAAAATAAATCCGACCATCTTTCTGTCTTCAACTGCTTATCTGAAGTCTTGGAGGCCGGGGGTCCTCGCGGCAGGAGGTGCCTAGATCTCTCAGGAGGCTCCCATGGGGGCATCCGTACTAGAACCACCTCATCTGGCTCATTTCTACATGGTGGAGCACCGACTCCTCTCTTGAGTCCCTCAGGGGTCCCTGAACTTCTCCCCGTAGCCCTCAGGGCCACCCTCCAGAGGAAACCCATGTGGTTCTTTTCGGCCTGGACTCGCGAGAGGAGGAGCAAAGACTGGCTGCTCGATCGAGAGCTTTTCGTTGTGGTGCAGCGAGCGCAGTAACCCTGCTCCTGCTGCTCTGGTTCTCCAGCCAGTTCCACACTCTCACTCAAGAACAAGACCTGGAGGTACTGGAGCCCCCTCAGGCAGGGTCCGGACTCACTCCCTACTTAGAACCGGTTTCCTGCTGAGATCTGCAGCCTCAGATATAGAGATGCTGATCCTCATCCAAGCCCCTTCACACGGAGGGGAGTGGTGGTGGTGGTGGTGGTGGTGCGGGCGTGGGGGGGGGGGGGTGCTATTTCGATGGGAGCTGAAGGTCACAAACTGATGATGCAATCAGAACCACATCATCCGCAAAAAGCAGTGATGCAATCCCAAACCCGCCCAAACTGCAAACCCTCCCCTCTGCAGCTGCGCCTCGGTAGCAAGGGGTGGGGGGTGGGGGTGGGGGGGCAGAAAGGCTACCCGAAGCTAAGCAGCATGTTGGGAAACAGGTTGATGGTGAACACGAGCTGGTTCACAAAGTGGTAGACGCGCTAACTGGCCGCCGAGGCGTTTCAGGAAGGAAATAAACTGATGACTTAAATACACTGAACTAAAACGCAACTCTTAAGACTCACGCAAACTTTAAACCAAATAAAGCAAACGTGAAAGAAATAATATCCAAAGTGCAGGTGTTTCCTCCAACCGAAAACTGTGACTGGAGACGGGGGCGGGGGGGACTGATCCGGGTTCCCTCTCAGAGGCAACACAAGGCCTGATCCTGATCCTGAACCTGAACCTTGTCCTTCTGTGCATCCATGTTCCCTTGGATGTTCCTGACGTGGATCAACTCAGACCAGAACCCCACCGGCGTCGTGGACGTCGGCAGACGCAAGATTCACACCAGCAAAGCACTCGCCAACCGCGGCGCCACGACGACGGGCCAGACTGTGGCTTATAAGCAGGTTTTATTGGTGAGAAATGAACATTTGCAGCGCCCCGTTCAACACACGTAAAGAAGCACTGAGGTGCATGAACACGATGGACAACAAAAGTCTTTATCCGGGGCACTTTGTTGAGTCTCTCTGCGAAGCTGCATGGTTTCCACGGGTTATCAAGGATCCGCGTTGCTGCTGAGTGGGAGACGTGAGACTGACCTCCAACATTCGTCCTGCATGAGCTCATCGCTGGAGCTTGGAGAACCCAACTGGCTCTGGGTTTCTCTTCTCTTTTATCTTCCTCCCTTCTTCCAACAGCTTCTCCACCTTTTCTGGTGAAAATCTTGGAAAAAAATCATGATTGAAGGAACAATTCTGTGGCTGGGAGCTCATGGAGGAATCTGAATAAATACTCGGACATCAGGCCTCAGGGGTTCCTGCTTCCTCTTCATCAATGCTCAGTGCAACACTGCCCCCGTGTGGACACAAGCTGCTTTACCACCTGCAGCTGCGTTGCTAGGCTGTTCAGGGATGATGTGCCATTTCCTCTGCTAGCCTCCATGTCAGGTTGACAGCGAGCATCGTTGTTACGCTCCGATTGTCTGCAGGAGCATCTGTGCAGGAAGAGGAACTGAAAATCACGTGTTTTTGTTTTTTCCTCATCTGAGAACCAGAACTGATCCCACAGATTTCAGACTACTGATGCTGCAAATCACATCGTGTGTGTGTGTGTGTGTGTGTGTGTGTGTGTGTGTGTGTGTGTGCACCTGGATCCCAGCTGCCATCCATCAGTCTGCCTCCTACGTCTGTTCTGACAACAAACCCCAGACCCAAAACAACATTATGCAAATTTCTCTCCCCTTGAACAAGCAGCTTGACGATTGTTTGGACGGTGCACCGGCTCGGAAACCCGGGAGAGTGAGAGCTGACTGCTCCAGATCAGTCTAAGCTCCCATCGCATGGCAATGCGTCAAAGTACCACGACTCTTGAACATCACCCTGGTGCTGTCACCGTGGAAACAACGCCCCTTTTTTTTTCATGGAGGACCAAAGGAATCACAACCGTGACACGTTTTAGAAAAGACTGATGTTTCAGTTACGGTTGTGAGACGTGGAGGTGGAAAAGGGACTTGACGTCTGTGGGTCCCGTGAATAAATAAATGATTAAAACGGGCGTCTTTTTTTTCTCTTGGGTGCTGCTGTTGTGCTGAATTCTGCTTCCCCGTCAGTTTGTCTCCCCTCACCTTAACCTGCGCCGTACTGACGCCAACTGCACCGTGACCTCCGTGCAGCCAGGCGGGGAACTCATGGAGGGACAGAATTCAACACAACCCCGACGGGTCAATCCAGAGACCAAGTAAAAAATGTCTCTGCCCTTAGGTGTGTGTGTGTGTGTGTGTGTGTGTGTGTGTGAGAGAGAGAGAGAGAGAGAGAAAGAGAGAGACGCTGTTAAGTGTCACAAGGCTGGAGATGCTTCAGTTTAACCGAGTCAATCAACCGCTCATCGCATAACCACAAAACCAGCAGCCGGCAGGCTTTTACGCCACCTGATGGCGGGCCGTATTTTGTAGAATGAATTAAGGTCATGTGTTCACATCTGTTTCCCATCTGTTTCACATGCTACAGTGTGTTTAGGTTCTAAATTGCCTGTAATTTGATGTTATCCTGTAGTTTGGAAAAAGGACTAAAAGAGGCGGATTTGTACTTTTTCTCCTTGTCGGTGGCGCACAAGTTCTAAAATGTTCGTCTGTCGTCTGCGCTGACGCAACGTGGAGGCGGCCAACGCCTGCGCAGAAACCTGATGCGAGCGACGCAAAAGACACACCCAAATCTGTTTGTTTTTTTTTGTCCAGACTGAGATGTTTGTGTTGAATTCTCATCGGAATCACATTTGAGGCCGCGTGAAAATGTGGTTTGAAATCATTCTGGACGCGTTAAAAGCCGACCTTAGGCCTTCGCCCTCACGTCGCGTGCTTTCTTCTGAAATTCTACCAGACTGATTGATCCTTCCGCCTCCATCTGCTGGTGCTTCTCTGCTAATTCTGATGACTTCTGTCCTTCATTTCCATTTCCTTTGAATTTCTTCACGCCACCGTCATTCAGTCTCTAATGAACTAAACCGCTCGCTCCCCTCCTCCACCCACAAGCCTCTGATGGCGGCCTACATTTCTCGCTGAGGGAAACTCATCCTGGAAGGTGTTGTCAAGACGACTGCATATCGGAGAGGGACTGTGGTAGCGCCTGGGCGACCGGTCGAGACTCCGCTTGAGTCATCGGGGGGTCGATAGTTGAACTGTGGGGGAGCTCCAGGCAACAAGCATCAAAATTTACAGACAGGAGCGCGTCGGGGAAAGTTGAAGCCTGAGCTGACAGACAGTTTGCTGACGTTCAGTTCGTCCACACTGACTCACTCCTGCACCCTCAACATCAACACCAGCTTTCGGCGCCGTTCCTCTAAACTCCTCTTTGTCAGACGCCTGAATCTCTCCGAGAGCCGAGGATTAGACCGGAAAATAGAAAAATGATAATCCCTCAATTGAATTTCATCCTCCTTTTCAAAACTACCGATTATATAAAGAGCATTTGCGAGTGCCTAAACCTCCTTTATCGCCACAGCGAAGGTGCAGGAGGCAGTTGGATTGTATTACCACAAACAACCCGGAAACCGTTTGATATTTTCTCTATAGAGACACAAAATCACATGTCAGAGAGATGATGGTGCTGACGTTGGTTCAATTAGCAAATAAAAACGCTCCACAATGACTTTGTTGTGACTCTTTTATCGTCTGTGTGTGTGTGTGTGTGTGTGTGTATGTGTGTGTGTGTGTGGGGGGGTTATAAAAGGTCTGGAGGTCGAACCTGAAGTCAGTTTAGTGTCTGAACGTCAGAGCAGCTGCTGTCACCTACAGGGACGATGTAAGTATCATCACCTCTCTTGAAAGCTAGAACTTTGTTTCTTTTCTTCTTTTTTAAAAGTTTGTGGTTTAATTACACTTTTTTTTTTTTTTTTTATCCCCCCCATCGCGTTCCGGTTTCACGGCGTTCCGTTTCCTCTGCCAGGATCCGAACCGGCTGTCAGGTGCGATGGTTTCATGTAATCATCCGTGCGTTCCGCGACTCTTCCAAGCAACAAAATGACCAAACTGTCAAGATGGGAAAGTGTCAGCAAAAGTTCGCGTGATGCTTTTTTTGTTTGTTTTTTTGCTACTGGAACAAGAATAATTTGGTTTAAAAAAAAATCAATTAAGAAACGCATTTAATGTTTGTCAGATATTGAAATGTTGTAAAAGGGCGATGAAGAAACAGAGATCTGAGTAGTTCGGCACCTGCTGTCGCTCAGACTGGCATTCGGGGGAACGGCGGTGGTGAGGATTTCTCCTGTTTTCTGATGTTTTTAGAGAAGAGCTCATCCCTGAAAAGATGAAATTATCGGCAGCGTTGTGAAAAGCACCAATTCCATGCAGTTACCTGCCACCTCATGACAACTACGAACCTGTGGTACTTTCAGGAACCACACAAGGAGACTCGACCTGGATGAAGAGGTTCCTCCATCAGGGAGGAATCAGGATCTTCCTGGAACCGGCGACACATTTGAAGATTTATTTTTTTTTTAGTCGTATTTATTCATTCATTTTTTGTTGTTGTTTTTTTTCCAAGATGTCGGTTACTGATGGTGAAGGTCATCCTGGCCGCTTCCGTTTGTTTTTCCTCCACTTTGCCTCAGAGGTTAATCGGTTTTCTTGGCTCTGAGCCCCTCGCGATTCCACGGACGGCGGAGAAGTTCTGCAGCTTCAGATGTCTGCTGGAAATGAGGATGAACCGCGGTCGCTAGCATCCACTTCAGAGTGGATGCTAAAAAAAAAAAAAAAAAAAAGAGTCTTTATTCAGACTCAGACGGAGAGAAAAAAAACAAAAAAACTCAAGCCCTGAAAGGAGAGAGACCGAGTCTCAGGTCCTTCCACGAAAACAACACACAGACTTGCTGAACCTCCATCAAACTGGAAATTATTAAGTGAGGATTTACGGCAAATATTCAAGTTCCTCATTTGCTAAAAAAAAAAAAAAAAAAAAAGAACAACAAAACGGTGAAGCTCTGTTTCAAATCTCCTCCTTGTGGAGTGAAACCCACAAACCTGTCAGGTTCTCACGCGTTAACTCAGGAGCCACGCAGCAGTGCTCTGAGCCCCCTTTGTTAAAAACCGACCTAGGAGCACAACCTCAGTCCTGGCAAACAAGAACCAAACAGAAAAGGCACATACAGTACCCCCCCCCCCCCCAGAAAACCCCTTCACACCCTTCTCAACCCCCCCAACCTACCCCCCAAAGTGCATTCTTAGCTGTCCAACCCGGTTCTCCCTCCCACCCCCTCTAGGTGAGGGAGTAGCGCCTTCCAAATCCTCTCAAAGACGTTAAGTTTGTCTTCGGAGCAGGTCTGCCTCTGCTGAGCTACGCTCCTCACGCCAAGGAGGGGTCAGAGAGGACGTCCCGTGTGGCTGCGCTCGTGAGTGGCGTAGCCTTGGATGTTCCTGACGTGTAGCCTGTCTGGCATTAATGGAACGGGCATTGGCGTTTTCCAGACTTTCCTCCCCAAATGTCGTCAGGTATCTGGGCACCCAGTCCACGCTCTGACTTTATTTGGTTACCTGGCTGCTCAGTGGCCTGCAGCCCATCATGCAGCTGTGGTCATACATGTTCTGTCCCTGCGTGCAGCCCCCATCTCGTCTATCCGCCTCCATCTTTCCAAACTCTGGAAGCTGCTTCCTGAAAGAATCTCTA
This sequence comes from Aulostomus chinensis, assembly GCF_037954235.1. Classification (NCBI taxonomy): domain Eukaryota; kingdom Metazoa; phylum Chordata; class Actinopteri; order Syngnathiformes; family Aulostomidae; genus Aulostomus; species Aulostomus chinensis. The sequence goes on along the minus strand of NC_141322.1, from coordinate 28,629,971 downwards.
ATTTGAGGGCACCTACAGAAACGGCTACTGGGTCGCTCGTAAAGACAAGAAAAACAAAACCTCCATGGAGGTCCCCTGCGTTAAGAATCCCCAGCCCCTTCCAGACGTCAAAGCCCCGTCAGTGAGGGAGGGTGCAAAGGAGGAGTTTGATGCCACGGGAAGGAGATGAGATGCTGGCCTACGCACAGCACCAGTCCAGTCTGGCCAGCAGCCTTCCCTCTGCATCTCTCCATGTCTCGCCAATCTGTTTGTCTTACCCAGACATAAAACCGAAAATTTGGTAGTGCACCCCCCCATTCTACACCTGCACAGGTGGTCCCTCTTGATCCCATGTGACCTGTAGAGAACCATGGAGTCCAGCCTCTTGAAAAGGGCCTTGTTGAGCGATACCAGAACATTCTGAAGGGAGACACTAAAGTTGTGGCAGGAACGCCATTTTGATGGCGTTTACTCAGAAACCGGTGGTGTCTCCCTAAACTGAATATTAGGCTGGAGCTTCCCAATCGATGGACTGAAGTAAACCTGGAGTAGAGAGGGGTGTGTCCTGGGAGTTCCTCTTCCCAGGTCAGTGAAAGCTTCCCTCTCGACTCCGATGATGAAGTCCTGGATTGGACTTTATGTTTGGTGTATTGGGATGATTAAATCCACACGTTTCCAATCTGGAAGAAAAAGGCATCCATCTTCCTCACAGTTTGCAAAACTTTGCTCTTTATTTTAAGTGAGTTTGTGGCGGAACTCACGTCACAAAAAAAAAAAACGAGACCGAGCGACATTTCATTCTTGTCTGACCCCCTCATGTCGCTGCTTTTGCTCCAGAGGATGCAGACCCCCCTCAGACCAGCGCGGTGGATCGCTGTCATGCTCCTCGTTGTCGTGACAACCGGCCAGTGTCAACAGAACGAGAGGTGAGACAGCCGCTTCCCTTCCTCCTCTCTTCTTGAAAACGTCATGGGAAGAAAGAACCTTTCCCCGAGTTCCCTGGAGTTTCACTTTGTGTTTCTTTTATATCGTTAAACATTTACATATTCAGTGCTTTAAAAAACGAAAATGTTGATGTCTCTTAAAAGCTAAAAACTACTGGTTGAGGTGAGAAAACACCGTCTGAGGTCAAAGTTGTGAGGTACTCGGATACCCGTCACCGTGTGTGTGTGTGTGTGTGTGTGTTTCCAACACGGTGAAGCCCCCGTCCACAAAACCAGGTCCAGGTCTCCCGTTGAGACCAAATCTCATCCAGCCCCTCTGAGATGAACCTGAATGTGATTTCTGATCAAAACAGTGTCGTGTAATCGCTCCAACATCCGTCCGGTTCTGAAGTGACGTGTGCTGAAGTGTACCGTGGTTCTGTCTGACGCTCCTGCGTGTCTCCCACCAGTCGGCGAGCAGTGAGTGAACACCAGCTGATGCACGACCGCAGCCGGAACATCCAGAGTCTCAAGAGGCTCATCTGGCTGTCCAGCGCCATCGAGGGGCTTCACACCGCCCAGACGCGCGCCACTGCCTTCAACCCCTCTAAGGTCATCAACCTGGCCCTGAACCCGGCGCTGGTCCCTGCTGCTGAGGGGCCCCAGCCCGTCCAAGTGCAGAGACTCCTGAGGGAATTCTTTCATCCTTACCTGACACAGCTGCCGGAGCAAGAGCCCTAACTACCCACACACGACCTCCAAACACGGAGCGAAAAAAAAAAAAAAACAGGATGAAAAAGATCGCCCCCTTCAGTGGAAACTGTCTCACGTATCAGATTGAAGTTTTACTTGCTGTTTGAAGGTAGTTTTCCTGTCTAAATGTACAATCACATGACCTCTCCTCCCGCAGAACAAGCGGGAAAGACCAGAAAATTTAAAAAAAAAAAAAACCTTCTCAAACTTGAAGAAGATTCACCGTTTGTTTCCTGCTAAATGCAACACGAAAGCATGACTAAACCCTCATGAATATGCAACGATGCAAACAGCGACATCCGGATGTCAGAACATCAGTGCGTCCACCTCACACGTGACGTCCACGTCGTTATTTGTGCTTAGTGGGTTTGTGATATTAGAGCTGAGACTATCAAATACACGTTGCCATGAAGTGAAAAAAATATATATATATATATATAGTAGAAGTAATGGATGACATGTACATACATATATATGTATGTACATGTCATCCATTACTTCTACTACTACCCTCCATTACTACATTATCAAAGATGGAGAGGAAATCAATCATGTGAACAATTTCTTTAGATATTCCAGAGCGGACCGAGCCCATGCATGACTTTACAAATCTGATGAAAGATGAGGCTGACATAACATGCAAACGTGAATGATATCGTATCAGGTTTATTCATAATCACTTCACGTCACAACACACGCACACACACGCACACACGCACACACACACAATTTATCTTGTGAGACCATTCAATCGAGTTACATTCATCGAGATCAGCCTCACTCAGCCTGTTAAACCTAATCCAAAACCTCACCTTAACATTTTAATTCAAATCTTAATAAGTTAATTAAAAAATGTTTCTTTTAAACTGCACTTTGCCCTCACGTTCATGAGTCTGTCAAGCAGATTCACTTTTAGCTGTGTGCGCTCCATTCCCGTTAACTTTGATCCCACGTTTGTTTTAGATAGTTACATTTTAAACATTAATATTTGATTGGGGGTTTTTGTGTGTGTGTGTGTTTGTACTTTTACCCTCTGTATGTCTTTTGGATGTGGTTTTCACTTCAGCCATAAAAGGTTTCTACCACAACCTCCTTCCTTTTTTTGTTATTAAATACTTAATAAAATATAAAAACAACTACAAAACGAAATAAAACTAAATAGATAGGAATAAATATAGGAATAGCAATAAAACTAACTGAACCGAACTCCTCACGGCACCTCTTTGCCTGCGTGACCGGCATGAGGGAGAAATACCCCACGCAACCTGGACACAACGCGAGACTTCCGCGATGGCTAACGTCAACTAGCTCGGTGTCAGGCACAGTGACTGACACTGATCGCGGTGAACCATTTCCAGCTGCAAACGTCCGTCTACAAGTTCAAGTCATAGAGGGGAAACATCACACCAGCAGCACCCAGAGGGCTCCTGTCTGTCGGTGTGAAGCGCCTTCGCCCCCCCCCCCCCTCGGACTCTCGCTCCCTCTCCGCGGCTCTCGTCCTTTTATCGTCCAGGTCTGTCGGCGTTACACACCCGTGAGTCCAGCAGCTGCTAGCCGTATCGGGGCTAGCTAGTCAAGCTAGCTCCAGCTCTCCACAGTCATCACGGAAGAAGTGGACTGCATCACGGTCGTGTGTAATAAATACCGTCCACAGTCCACAGACGTGACGTTTTACACGTGTGTTACAACAATGAAGCGATTACGAATCGACAGCCGGTGTGTAAGGTAAAGGTTAACTTAAAACGCCCGACCTGTCATGGTCCCACCGTGGCTGTTTGCGTTACCGTAAGCCTAGCTGATGCTAATAAACAACTCTGCTAACGGCTAGCATGCTAGGCAGTGTGAGGTAAGGTTGTTTGCGGATGCTTGTCAGTCGCTCATGTCTCGCCGACAGCGTTGAGGACTGTTAACCTGGCCCCGGCAGACGTTCTCACCACCGCGAGGTGCGCCGGCTAACCAGAGTTGAGTCGAGCTTCATCAAACATCAGGGCCAGGTCTGCTAGCGGCTGCAGGGCGAAGTCTGACTGGTCGTTGCATCCGGGTTGGGTGGTCGTGTTCCTCATGTGTGCCTGTGGGAGGTCATTGACTCCTCCATCCTCCTGCACAGGTGCTTTTATTATTAGCATCTGACCTTCGCTAATGCATCTCCAGACTTTCCTGATCCACTATTTGCTTTAATCCTATTTGTATCGTGCAGTTTAGACTCGGTGCTCCTCTCAGTTGTTCGGCTGCGCATTTTTTTGACTGACTAGTTTTGTACTGAACGGTTACTTCCTTTGAGGGAAACCTGAAGTGTTCACCTCCACTGGAAAGGTTGTGTGTACTTGTTGTTTACGTGTGTCAGCAGAATTGCGCCTAAACTACTCAGCAGGTTTCCATTGCAGGAGGGTTGCTTGGGTTTATTGTTGTGGTAAACTGCATTATTTTTTAATTATCAGGAAAGACAGGTGCCTATTAGTAGTCGATCGGTGCCCAGTACCGATAGAGTTCCCATCCTGTCACTGGACGCAGATTAGATGAGCCAGAGATCATTAATAAAATTCTGACGTTCCACGTGGTTGACCAGTGAATCAAATCAATGGTAAAGGGCTGTCTATTGACGTCTGCAGCATTTTTATTTTGTGAGTCTGGATCTTTTGCTCAGTCACGTTGCTGTGTGGTCGGGTTTATTTATTTAGTTATTTTTAATAGCCATTCCGAGACAAATTGAACTGAATTTATAGCCAATATCCATGCTTATAAAAATCCCCAGATTTAGTGTACAGTATTAAAAACGCAGACCACTACAAATTCACTTATGGACTTCTTATAATATAATAGAGTAATACTGACCTAAAATATATCGTTTGTGTTCATTTACGTTCACCAGCACAGAGCTGCGGAGCAAACCAGCAGCAGACAGACGTGACGTCGCTCTGATCGTCAGCGCTGTACCCGTGCAGTGATATGTTGCTTTCCCTTCGCTGTCTTCCAGCTACGTCCAGCCCCACTGTGGATCTTTAGCCCCTGAGGCGGGACAGTGGCAGAGGCAGAGCCATTGGGGACCAGACCAGCAGCCAGCAGGGCTCCATGAGCACGACAGGGCAGCAGCAAGGGGGGGGCCTGCGTTCTCGTCGAGGCCTTGTCCGGGACAAGGACCCTGGGCAGGGCATGGGCATGGAGGCGACCTGCTGGCTGGCCCCTGGAGTGCTGCGCAGGCTGATTGAATTGCCCTCACCCCCCCTTTCCAGACACCAGCTGAAGAGACTGGAGGAGCACAGGTAACTCTCCATTCTTGCTCTCCTGGCAGAGGCCGGCAGCAGCAAAAATGGGCAGGCGGGCATTTTCACAGCTCCCTTGTTTAGTCTGGTTGAGTGGACCGGCGTGTTGTTCCTCTTGGCTCGGTTTATTATGTCAGGTGTGAAACCAGCTGGACCGAGACCTGGTTGAGGATGTGGTCTTTGGAATGGTACTTGGGTGGTGTTCATGATGGTCATACAAACATGATCAGACCCAACAATCAAGGGAACTCTTCAAGTTAGAGTTAAACGGCTTCTGAGAGCATGAACTGTAGTCGCGTAGAAGTAGAACCAGTCCAGAATGCAGGACCTCCTTCCTGTCGTCTCTGTCTTGACAGTTTAGTGCCGTGTTTTGTTTTTTTTAGTTGTTGTTTACATTTTTCCCGTACAAATCTAGAGACAACAACCATGTTTTAACTGTTGTTTTACCTCAGTAGGGCTGCAGCTGTTTTCTCCCCTGAGTCACGTGCAGGTTTTTCTACGTTACTCTCAGAGTAAAGTCCCAGATCCCCCCATCGTTTTTCAGGGATCGTCCATCAACAGGCGCCATCCGCAGACATCTTTCCCTGCACGGCCATCAGATCATTTATGACCCAGAAAAGAATCAAATCCTCATGTCAGCAGTTAAAATGGGCCGATGGGCTTTTTTCTTTTCTTTTTTTTCCCTTTGAAAAATTCTTTAAAAAATTACTAGTTTTTTGTTTCAAAATAATTTTCTGTTCATCATTTAACTCTCCAGCCATTACAGCTGTAAACCTTCATTTCTTACCACAGTTTTTATGTCAGTGACGGTTTCTGTTGCAGCCGTTGGGGTCGATTGGTGCAGAAACTGTGGCGTCCTCAGCTTGTTAGCACACAGTAAAAAACAGAGGCAGGGCTCTAGAATTCATGATAAAAAAAGAATAATTGTTTAGGCTTTAAGTTCATGAATAGTTGCAGTGTATCCATTGTTGCTTAGCCCAAGTGAGGATTAGGTTGCGAGGTCAGTCTTGTTATTTCTGCCTCCTCACCTGGCCTCTGCGCCCCCTGCAGGTACAGCAGTGCTGGACGCTCCCTGCTGGAGCCTCTGATGCAGCGTTACTGGGAGTGGTTGGTGGGACGAGTGCCCTCCTGGATCGCCCCCAACCTCATCACCATCATAGGCCTGGCCACCAATGTCTTCACCACCCTTGTGCTTGTCTACTATTGCCCAACCGCCACTGAGCAGGTCAGTCACCCCCCCTGAGGCGCTGTTACACTGAGCAGCGTGAAACACCCCAGCCACTGCTGTGATATTTGGCCTGCTGCTGCACCACCACTGGCGCTGAAAGGGTTCCTGTGTTTGAGCGGGAAAAATGAGAAAACTCTCCAGGTGGAAAAATACGAGACGAATGCCGTTTATTTTCTGTTTCAACGACAGAGGGTTCCCATGAAAACCGGTGACCCTCATGTCCACTTAGACCTTATCTGGAGGTTTTATTTGAGCAAACCAAATGCACCAGAGCACAAAGCAAGATGATAGAATGATGGAATTCCGTCTGGTAAAGGTTGCTTATCTTACCGAGTCGCTACTCAGTCTCGTGACTCCTCCTCCCTGTGAATGTGCCGTCTCAGGCTCCTCTCTGGGCGTACCTGCTGTGCGCTGTGGGTCTGTTTGTCTACCAGTCGTTGGATGCCATCGACGGAAAGCAGGCCAGAAGAACCAATAGCAGCTCTCCGCTGGGCGAGCTGTTTGACCACGGCTGCGACTCCCTCTCCACGGGTCAGTTAGCCTCCTGCCAGATGCTGTTTCACTGTGTCGCAGCACATGTGAAGCTCTGCGTTCTCATGCTTGTCTCCGCAGTGTTTGTGGTGCTGGGAACCAGTATAGCAGTGCAGATGGGCACCAACCCAGACTGGATGTTCTTCTGCTGCTTCGCCGGGATGTTCATGTTCTACTGCGCCCACTGGCAGACATACGTGTCAGGCACGCTGCGCTTCGGCATGTGAGTCCGTTTAAGCTGCTTCTGTCTTGTTTTGGTTGTTTGAAAATTGCCAGAAACATATCTGGGTTTCATACTGATCCCAGACCAGATGCATACTTCATATCTCACGTGGCCTGACATAAAGTGTTTTTCGTTGATCAGAATGAGGTGGCGAGGGCTTGTCAGGCCGTGTGATAGTGTTGCCAGTGTGTGGTGGGTCTTTGGTGGGAGGCTGCCTGCTGCTTCGATTCGCGTTGGTGCAGCAGTTTGATGAAGTCATTGCTGATAAAAACAAACTGTCATCCCAAGTGTGATCACATTCTGTTGTGTCCTCGTGATGCCCTTATGCAGGGGGGGGGGGGGGGGGCAGTAATGTGAAGGACTCGTGTCTGTTGATGGCAGCAGTAACCTGAGCCTGACCTTCTGCCAGTCTCCTGTCTCTGTGACCCTCGGCTGGGTGAGAGGGATTCTCGTGCTGCCGACGATCTTCTTGGCTTTTCTGAGACTTTTCTGGTGGTTGTGCTACTTTGCGGCGGTACGTGTGCTTTTGGAGGAATGTACGTGCTTCTGTTTCATACAGCACAACAGCGTTTCTCTCAGTTTTACTCAACGTTGATGTGCTGCCAGTTCGCCACTCGTTGATGCAGCTGAGGGAGGAAGTAGTTTTGTTTCATGTCGGGTTTGTTAACACAATGTGGATCTCGTTGCTCGTGCAAAAATGGCGCACGAGTAGTCCCTTATAGCTACGCTTGATCCGTCTGTTTTCATTGAGTCGGTGTTCGTTATATTTACAGTTGTCGGGAAGCTGTGAAAGTGTCTCACGCCACCAGCGCGTCCGACAGTAGTAAATGTGAATGTAGATTTGACCCAGCAGGGGGACTGATGCTCGCTGCCACCGTGGCTCCCTGCTCGTGGAACATGACGGTAAACCTCCTGGCTGTTCTGTTGACTGCATGGCTCACCACTGTCTCCTTCCACAATGACCTCTGACCTCCACGGAGCCACATTGGCTGGCTGACCTCACTTGCGTTCGGCTTGACGGTGCATTCAGTAAAACGTGGCGTTTTAGTACCAAGGGAGAGAAGAAAACTCAGAATTGCCATCTTTTTTTCTTATTATTCTAAGCTGACGTGAGCTTCGGGACAAAGAACATGGATCTTTAAAGTTAGAGCGTTGAAGGCAAAGACTCCGACACACATGCGTGACCGTGCTCATGTGAATGACCTGAAACACCTGACCACGGTTCCACGTTGTTCCAGTGCAGCTGGAATTCTGCCATGAACCAGAAAAGGCCGTGAAGAGCAAGACAGCCGGCTAAAATCAGCTTCACTGTGGTTCTAGAAGGAAGAAAATGCTTCACTGTCTTTGTGAGGTCTCAAGAATACGATATGATAAATGGCTGAGATGACAAGACACTTTTAAAAAAAATAAAGGAATAAGTCAAGATTTAGGGAAACAGTGGGCGTTTCTCCAACAGGCCCCGATCCTCTCGCCTTTCACCCCATGTGAAGTGGCTCTTGCGGCCACCGGAGGGCGCTCCACATGAAATGGCAAGGTGTAAAAGCCTTGGGACACTCTTGCCACTTTCTCGTGGAAACAGGAAAAAGGCTGTCACCGAGGTTGCATCAAGCCTGTTCAGCAGGATTTTTTGTTTTTTCTTTTCTGCTGTGACGTGTTTTCATGGTTTGCTGCTGGCCTGATGAAGGCTGTTCGACTGCCGCTGTGACTGCAGAACATTCCCGGAACAAAGAGCTCAGTCAGAGCTGGAGTCCAAGTCAAGAGCTCATAGGGACAGCGTGATCGTCCTGAAGTTTACCTCCACCACCACACTTCCCACGATGAAGGCACCATGAAATCACCTTTTCTCTATTTTCAATTAACCATCACTCAGAGGGTCAGTCGGGGCTCCCATCTTGATTGCGGATCCGTTTTCTTAGCTTCTACTCATGCCGGAGCTCTGCTGCATGGCTGTGGTGAGAAGACCCAACACGCCTGTGTCTGCTCTGCTCCAGGATCAACAGGACGTGAACCGACAGCCCCCGCAAGCTTCCGTCTGGCGCCACGGTACATACGTGAATGAAGGTGCCGCCGATAAATGAAGCCATCTTCCATCTTCCTTGTCCACAGTCTAATTCTGATTTGGAAATCTAGAGGGATGAGAATCGCCCTAAAAATGTAATCTGTACCGGGTTGATGGAGTCGTCTTTGACGTAAACTCACTGTTGTCCGTTGCCATCGCGCTTCTTAATGCGGCAGACACCCGTGAGAGCACACACGGGACAGGGCGCGCGGACGGGACGCTTGAGGTCTGCTGAGGTCTGCATGCCGGTCAGGACGTGTTGTCGCAGCTCGTCTGTCAGCCACTGTCTCTAGAACTCCTTTATCAACGTGTTGTAACCGTTGTGTTTCACCGTTACGGCTCCATGGTGTGTCACGCCAGCCTTCTCGATGATGTCACTGTGCTGCTGTATATTTGTACTCCTGGGACGTTTCTTACACCCACAGTCAGTTTTTCCAGCTTTGCCATCAGTTTGTTCTGATCGTGAATCCTGGTGTTTGCGTTTTCGCTGGAGTTCTGTGTTGTAAAAGGGAATTAAAAACCTTTTAGCTGATTTCATTGGTGTTGTTTAGCGTCTGATGATGGTGAGGATTTTTTGAACTGAAGTATTTATGGTCCTGTTTTGATATCGTTACTACAAAAATACCGTGAAGTAGTCAAAAGTGCAGTAGTGTTACTGATTGCATCTTCAGTTGAAGGTGTCGGGTGCAGAGGGGGGACCAGCCTTGGTCTCCATGTCCTTTGGTGCGTTGTGGAAGAAGGCTGGAGGACTGTGTGTGTGTGTGTGTGTGTGTGTGTGTGTGTGTGTGGTGGTAGACGTCATTAATCCTCACTGTGAACTCTGCTTTTCTCCTCCCACTCAGCATCGATGTGACTGAGGTGCAAATCTTCATAATCATCATGTATTTGCTGGCCGCCGTGGGAGGATCTGCTTTTTGGCAGTCACTGGTAATTCTGATCTGTTCTAATTCCTGCAGATTAAAATTAGGAGAGACTGATTTCATGATTTGGCCTTTGTCGATGTGTCTATGAACAATTTATAAAGCTGCTTCAACGTTGTGTTTGTGATAGTGTAGTGTAGTGAGCAGTGGGGATGCACCCGCTGGTTGGCGGCGTGTCCCTGTGGGCTGGTCGTCGCCGGCGTCTGATGCTCATGTGTTGGTGTTGAAGGTTGAATCACTGTTTCATTCAAAGGTGAAAAGAATTCTGTGTGTAATGAATAAAAACTCATTTCCCGTTTTATATTTGGGAACAAAAAGCACAAAAGAAAAAAAAAATCTAATGGCAACAACAAAAACAACAACAAAAACAACAACAAAAACAAGCCCAAGCCTCAACCAACAGTGGCGTCAGCGACCGGCCAGATGTTTGTTTAACATCAGGGAGGGTGTGGTTCACAGCGGGTGCGTCTCTCATCAGCGCAGACATAAAGACTCTGGTACTGGACACCTCAGCTCGTCCCTGTTTTTCATCGTGTTGTAATGTCTCCATTCCCAGATTCCGATCCTAAATATCCAGATGAAGATGGTTCCCGCCATTTGCACTTTTTTAGGAGCCATCTTCTCCTGCACCAACTACTTCAGAGTTATTTTTACGGGCGGCGTGGGTAAAAACGGATCCACAATAGCAGTAAGTGTGCAAACCTGTTGTTCTTGTCATCAACTTTGTTTACTTTCATTTATTCATTTGTGCTGCGACTTCCTCGTGAGAGCAGCTGAAGAAGACGGGAGGATTTGTCGGCCTTTGCTGATCAGAGATTGAATGTTTGTTCTGTTTGTGAAGGTCCGTGTCCACCGGGTGGGTGTTTCCACCGCCAGCACCCGCAGCTTCATTTGTAGGGTTCTACTGACATTGACCGCGTGTGTGTGTGTGTGTGTGTGTGTGTGTGTCCTCAGGGAACCAGCGTCCTCTCTCCAGTCTTACATATTGGTTCCGTTATAGTGTTGGCCATGATGATTTACAAAAAGTCTGCTGTCCAGCTGTTCGAGAAGCACCCGTGTCTTTATATCCTGGCGTTTGGCTTCGTCTCGGCCAAAATCACCAATAAATTAGTTGTAAGTCAAATATTATTCAACCAGACTTCAACCGCCTGTGATGGTGAGCGTTGTTTTCCTATCCAATGTCAGCACAGCGATGGTGGACTCTCTGAAGAGCATCGTGTGATTGGTGCGTTTGTCCACAGGTCGCTCACATGACGAAGAGCGAGATGCATCTCCACGATTTAGCCTTCCTGGGACCAGGACTACTGTTCCTGAATCAGTATTTCAATAGTTTTATTGACGAATACTTGGTGCTGTGGATTGCGTTGGTAAGTTCTCGTCTATGCGTCCTTTTTTTTCAATGAGTATTTATGAACTGATTTATGAAAATAGAATGTTGTTCAAACTCAGTATGAAGAAAACAAAATCATTGCTGCGCTGAAGCGCCGCGTCAGCATTGTGAGACCCGTCCCATTTTGCTTTCATGGCGGTGGCACGGAAACGTCCTGCTTCCCTGCTCGGAAGGTGACTGTGCTTCTCTCTGTCTCTCCTGCAGGTCATTTCCTTCTTTGACTTGGTGCGTTACTGTGTCAGTGTTTGCAACCAGATTGCCTGCCATCTTCACATTTTCGTTTTCAAAATCAAGCCTTGTTCAGTCCTCAGCTCAGCTCCTCACTGAGGAAACGTCGGCCATTACTGACTCCCCTCCCCCCCTCTTCGTCGCACTCATCTTTTTTTCTTCCCTGTTTTCCACAAAGAGGCGCAGGGGAGGACGTGGTGTAAAGTATGTGCTTCTGCCAACTGAATGTGAGGACAAATAATGTAAAGATACTGGAGTATTACTGTTCTCGTTTCTCTGAATTTGCACCACTTTCATCTTCTGCCCGGTAACAAGAATTCTCCCTCTGACAAACTGGTGGTTACAAGTAGTTGAGGAGAGTTGCAGGTGCTACTCGGTATGTAAAAGAAGACAAACTGAAACTTAAGTGTGTTTTAACAGATTATGTTCAAGAAAATTTATAGGAAATGAATCAAAGTCTTTGCTTTTCATGATTATAATTTTTGTAAAATTTGCATAACTTTACCTTTTTGCTATTGTAAATACCAAACTGTTACAGTGTCTGTGCTTCTCTTTTAAGTTAAAAGCTTCTGCTTTGACACATTTATAAACTTTTCTTTGTGTATACGACTGCAAAACAGCTTCATTTCCTGCACATTTCACACAAAAAAAAGAAAGAAAAAAAGTGCAACTATTTTTAATCAGCAAATTGTGGTTTGGGAGCCGACATCTCAGATTTCTGGATTCTCACTCTGAATGTTCCTCGTTACATTTCT